>NW_006408543.1:25018345-25024725 GCF_000296735.1 Chrysochloris asiatica | reverse complement strand
GCACATCAAAAAGATAATACATCATGATCAAGTGGGATTTATATCAGGGATGCAAAGATGGTTTAACATTAGAAAAACAATCAGTGTGATCCACCATATAAATAAGAAAAAAGAAAACAACCACAAAATCATATCGATTGGTGCAGAAAATAAATTTGAAATAATCCAACATTCATTCCTGATAAAAACACTCAACAAAATAGGAATTGAAGGAAAATTTCTCAACATAATTAAAAGCATATGTACAAAACCATCAGCCTACATTGCTCTCATTGGAGAGAAACTGAAAGCCTTCCCTCTGCGAACAGGAACCAGACAAGGATGCCCTTTGTCACCACTCCTATTCAATATTGTGCTGGAAGTATAGCAAGACCTATACAGCAAGACAGGGAAATTAAAGGCATCCAAATTGGCAAAGAGGAAATAAAACTCTCTCTATTTGCAGATGATATGATCCTATACATAGAAAACCCCTAAGACTCAGTAAAAAAGCTACTAGACCTCATTGGAAGATTCAGCAAAGTGGGAGGATATAAGATCAACAGAAAAAAAAATCAGTTGGATTCCTCTATACCAAAAATGACAGCATTGAAAAGGACATTAGGAAAGCAATACCATTTACAGTGGCCACCCAAAGGATGAAATATCTAGGAATAAATGTAATCAGAGAAAAAAAGAATGTCTGCAAAGAAAACTACAAAACAATACTGCATAAACCACAAAAGACCTACAAAAATGGAAGAATGTAACATGCTCCTGGATAGGAAGACTTAACATTGTGAATATATCAATACTGCCTAAAGCAATTTGCACATAAATTGCAACCCCAACCCAGATTCCACGACATTCATCAAAGAGATGGAGAAAACAATTACAAACTTTATATGGAAAGGAAGGAGACTCAGGATAAGCAAAGCACTGCTTAAGAAGAATAATGTTGGAAATCATTCACTCCCTGATTTAAATTTTTATTATATGATTACAGTGGTCCAAAAAACTTGTTACTGGTACAGTGGAATTGAATTGAGAATACAGAAATTAGCCCCTCCACGAATCGGGCTGCAAAACTTCAGGTCAGCAGTTCAAAACTACCAGCTGTTCCACAGGAGAAAGATGAGGCTTTCTGCTCCCACAAAGATTTACAGCCTTGGAAACCCTGTACAGGGTCACTATGAGTCAGTTCCAACTGCACGGCACATAACCACCACCACCACTACATACAGCCAACTGATATTTCACAAAGTACCTAAATATCACATGGAGATGGAATAGTCTCTTCAACAGATGGTGATGGCAGAACTGGAAAGCGATATGCAAAAGATTGAAACAAGACCTTCACCTAACACCTTTGTAAAAATCAACTCAACATGGATTAAAGACCTAAATGTGAATCCAAAAATTATGAAGGTCACAATGAAAAAATAGGGACAAATGTGAGGCCACTAATTCAGGGAATACACAGACTACAAAACATTTTGAAAACTACACAAACAACAGTAAACAAAATAGATGATTGGGACATACAAAAAAATTAAAAACTTATGTGCATCAAAAGACTTCAACAGAAGAGTAAAAAGGGAGCCCACAGAATGGGAAAAAAATCTTTTGCACTGACACATCAGACAAGAGACTCATTTCTAAAATACATAGGAAACTACAACACCTCTATAAGAAAAAAACAAATAACCCAATTAAAAATGGACACAACACATGAACAAACACTTCACCAAGCAGAAGATCCAGGCAGCCAACAAAAATATGAAGAAATGTTCACAATCACTAACCATTAGAGAGATGCAAATCAAAACAACAATGGGATATCACCACGCCCCAGCAATAACAGCAAAGATCAAACGAGTAAAGGACAGTAAATTCTTGCAAGGTTGTGGAGAGACTGAGATGCTCCTTCATTGCTGGTGGGATTACAAAATGGTCCAACCACTCTGGGAAGCAATATGGTGCTTCCTCAGAAGGTTGGAAATAGGAATACCTTATGATCCAGCAATTCCTCTACTTGGTATTTACCCACAAGAAATACAAGTCATAACATGAGTAGATATATGGGCACCAGTGTTCATAGCAGCACTATTTAAAATAGCAAAAAGATGGAGACAGCCTAAGTGCTCATCAACCGAAGAATGGGTAAACACACTGTGGTACATACACACAATGGAATATTATGTGACTTTGAATAACAACAAGGAAGCTGTAAGCTATCATATAACATGGGTGAATCTTAAGGACATTATGTTGAGTGATATTAATCAGTCCCAAAAGAAGAAATACTGCATAGGAACACTAAAGAAGAAGAAGAAAAAAAACCCATACTAAATATGGGGATTCTTTGCTGGTTACCAGGATGTGTGGGGGGTTGGGTTAGGGGAGGGAGGGAAAGGTCGAGTAAAGGGTAGGGAACAGACACTGGATAGTCTGGATGTTAGGGAAGGAGGCAATACACAAGAAGAGGGAGGAGAATGGCAGAACAAGGTGGATGGGAAAACAATTAGGCAGCTTTGCTTGGGCTAAGTGAAACAGAGGTAAATAATGATGTATGCAAACTTTAGAACAACAGGGCTCTCGGATATAGGAATTGAGACATGTTTGGAATGGGCAAAAGGGGGGAAATAATATTAAGTTCCCTGACTTTCTTTTGAATCTTGGTTTCCCTTGCGTACCTTTAAAAAATAGACACTTAAGGGGGAGAGAAAGGAATAGCCAGAACTATCACCACAGCAAGCTTGTAAGTCCGTCTTCTGCCTATAACTGATTGGAATACCTAAAATGGGGCTACAACATGCCCAGTGAAGGAGGCTTCCTGCGGAGATTCTGCATTACATAAGACAAGTGAAATCCTGAACGCCATCCAGAATCTTTTGAGGTGGAAATTTCCTCTGGAAAGGACCAGCATACCAGACTGAAGCAGCTAGATGAACAGAAGATTCTTCTTGAAAGAAAGACCAAGAGGATAAATACGAAACAATAGCGGCAGTCTAAATACTACAAGAACAAGCAAGTTGCTTGCCCAGGAGAAATCAAGGCAAGCAATCAGTTTATCCTCAGGGCAAACCCCCTTCCAAGACTGAGTCTTATTGGGAATACAAGAGTATACAGCTGCTCTGACTATTGACCAAGTTGGTGCTGGATAAGAGGAAGTGAGGGAAAAACAGCAATGAAGTTGCAAGCTAAGTCCAACCAACTTCAATACACTCCTGTGAACCTGGGTGCAGAACTGGTTGTCCAGCAGTTTGGCAAGACCTGGGGACTTCTGGGCCCAGAGTCAGTGAACATAGCCACAGAGGACTAGAGTGGAGAATGAAGTGTCCAGCTGATAAGAGAGGGCATATGTATGCACAAGAACACCCACACTTACAGATAATACTCACTTGTTCTGGCTTTAAGGGCTGGATGATAAGAACTCAACTAGAATAAGAAAGAAGAAAAAAAGAGTAATCTGATAAAATTTGATGAACTTGATTTACACCTATAGATGCAGTAGCTCAAAAGAGGGAACACATCCTTACAGTGAGGATCATTCCCCACCCCCTCAATATACAGGGTAGACAGGGATGGGCAACTTGGACATTGTTGTTGTTGTTGTTAAGTGCCGTCGAGTCGGTTCCGACCCATAGCGACCCTGTACAGGGTTTCCGAGGGTGTAAATCCTTACGGGAGTAGAAAGCCTCATCTTTCTCCCGCGGAGCGGCTGGTAGTTTCGAACCGCTGACCTTAAGGTTCGCAGCCCGATTCGTAACCACTACGCTACCAGAGCTCCTTGGCTACCCAAAATGGGGGAGGGGGCTACAAAGGCAAGAAGTGACTGGCTTACAAGCTTTTGAGAGGGAACCTAGATCCATAGGGTTTGCAGGAAGGCAGGTTCTCCATTGAGTAGTATCCAATCTGTCTTGGAGGTACTGATGAGATGTGGATAGCACTCATGTTGTGCAGTAATGAATAATTACTATCAGGACTGACTATGTGGGTTGTAAATGTAAATGTAGACATTTTGTAGCAAAAGGAGGGGAGTGGTTGACTTCAGTCTAGGAGTGGAGGTCCCTGGGCCCCTCAAGGGAGAAGAGCGGAGTGCAGCACTCTACCCAGAGAAACAGTGATGCCAGAGATGGAGGCAAATATGGAGGTAGAGATGGAGAGATGGAGCTGCTGGAAACTCTAGACCCAGTAGGGAGAGGGGCTGTGTGCTGAAGACCAGGGGTCAAGCTTCGGGGTATACCCTTTAGTTGGTTGGTGATGGCACGGAGGTGATTGTAACCGTGGCAATGTAACAATATAAGATAGGATGAATGTAAAGCAAATGTTCTCCCATGTAAACTATCACATAATTCACAATCAAACATTTAAAAAGAATAAAAGGTTCTGCAAGAGAAAATATCTAGGAACCTGCTTTCATAAATATTGTTGTTGTTTGTTAAGTACTATCTAATTGATTTCAACTCATAGCGACCCTGTAGATGGTTTCCAAGGAACATATGGTGGGTTTGAACTGCTGACCTTGCTCATAAAAATTGTTGTTGTTGTTGTTATGTGCCACGGAGTCGGTTCCGACTCATATCGACCCTGTACAGGGTTTCCAAGGCTGTAAATATTTACAGAGCAGAAAGCTTCATCTTTCTCCCACAGAACAGCTGGTAGTTTTGAACTGCTGACCCTGAGGTTCACAGCCCGATTCGTAATTACAGTCTAGGAAAAACAAAACAACAACAACAAAAAAATGAACTGGCAGTTCTCCTCTGTGACATTGTGTTGTTATGAATCAAAACTTTATTGAATAGCAACGGATTAACAATGTGCAACCAGAAGGAGGTCATATTCTTTTCATTGCCTTCTGTTTGGAAAATTGGTTCTACAAGATTTTTCTTCAGAAATGATGTTGTTAAGTGCCGTTGAGTCATTTCTAACTCTTGGTTACCGTGTATAGGCTTTTTAAGGAATAGCTTGTGTGTTTGAACTGCCAACCTTGCAGTTAGCAGTCCATTGCTTATCTACAATAACATACCAAGATTTCTATGAAATATTAGTTCTGCACAGTAACAACTTCCTATTCATTTGGGTGACTCTATAGGATAAGTATTAGACTGCAAACCACTGGGTCAGCAGTTCAAACCCACCAAGTGCTCTTCAGAAACCCTGTGTAGGGTTGCTCTGAGTTGGAATTGACTCAACAGCACTTTATAACAACAACATTCATTTATATAGAATTCAATTTTAACTCTTGATTACATTCTGCTCTGCATTTCTCTTTATTTTTTTAAGTGTACTCTTTTTTTCTCAAAATGGTTTCGGGCTGGTCCTGATCGAGGATCGCATCTTATGCATACTCTTTATAACATCTTGCACCATGAACAGTCACGTGTTCAATAAACACTTTGCTAATGCAGTAAAGGTAGTGCCATGGTGGTTCAAGACAACCAGCCAATCTCTGGGGGAAAGATGAGGCTTTCTGCTCTTGCAAAGATTTAGCGCTTCAGAAACCCTATACAGGATCCCTAAGAGTTGGAACCAACATGACAGCACTTAACAACAATGCAGTGAATGATTCAGCTACATTTGCATCAGAATGCTAGTTCTCCTCTATTTCAATGAATTGTTGTTATGTGTTGTGGAGTCAGTTCAGACTCACAGTGACCCTGTACAGGGTTTCCGAGGCTGTAAATCTTTACAGGAGCAGAAAGCCTCATCTTTCTCCCACGAAACAGCTGGTAGTTCTGAACTGCTGACCCTGAGGTTCACAGCCCAATTTGTATCCACTACACTAGAATAAGGTACCAAAAATAATCAATTGTGCGAGGAAGTTTTGGATCAGAACTGTTTCCGCAATACCATCAAATCACAACAGTGATAACGGACCCTGGATGTTTATATACTTATTTTTATTATATCATAAATACTATTATGTTTTCTATCAGGTAGAGACTTCCATTATTCTTCATTTTATTAGGTAACTTTGGGTCCAGAGCAAGCTGTTTCTTATTTTCTTTTAACTTCAGTGTTTGAGTGGAGTATATGTATGTGTGTGTATGCGGGCTCATGCGCCTTTATATTTCTCAGATAGATGACAAATGAAAATGAGGTGAAAGGGGAGGGCATTTCAGCATCTAAGGGAGGATCCCGGAATGTCTGGATTGTAAAGGAAGCAAGCAAATATTTGTCTCATCTCGACTGAGACTCAGAATTCATGAGATAATTTCCCCCCTAGGATTTACTGGCTATCAGAAGCTTGGGAAACTTTATTTTTAAGCAGTGAATTATGTGACTAAGGATGATTATCATATTTATTACAAATATCATTTGACACAAACATTAGGAATTTAAGTTGGCAAATCACCTACTGTTGACTTTCTGCTGATACAAAATGAGAATCAGAA
>NW_006408543.1:25016508-25017730 GCF_000296735.1 Chrysochloris asiatica | reverse complement strand
TATTTCATGTAAGTGAGTTCATACTGTATTTGTTCCTTTGTGACTGACTTATTTTGCTCATCAGAATGTTCATCCATTTGGTAGCATGCTTTGGGACTTTATTTTTCTTTATGGCTGAGTAGTATTGCTTCTTCTGTTTTTTAGAATAAAGCTTTTCTTTTTTTTAAATCCTAGAAATTTCTCCTATAATTTTTCTAAGTAATATATTTGGGCCATTGTAACCTATCCGTGACAAAAACTTTAAAAATTACATAGTATCAGCCAATTTAAGAAATACTGATCACACCGAGTATTCTTTGCCTAGATTCGGGGTTGACTTGATAGCATCTAGCAACAAGAAGAATGGTATAAAGATCACTGAAATATAAGTATGCTGTCTCTACCATGAATGAGTCACATCATTGCTCTGAATCTCAACTTTCTCACCTACAACCTGGAGGCAGTAATATCATAAGTCCTCTGTGGTTTGTGATGAACAAGCTTCCCCTCATTTATTCTCCTTCATTGGCTCTACACACAGTCTAGCTGATGATCACACTCAAGCTGTTAGACCCTTACTATACTCTGTCTTTCAGTAAACACTGGCTGTTGGCTGAAACAGAAGCTGAGATAACGGTTGCTACTTCCATTGAGCAATCTCACTCTGCAGTAGAAAGGGAAAAAATAGGAGCCATGATGATTCAAGATTGCGTCTGTGATGGTAACTCACAGAATCTGTGCATTCATCAATAAAGTCACTTGCTCTCATGAATTTTTTTTTTAAATGTTTTGTTGTGAATTGTGTGATACTTTACATGGAAGAACATTAGTTTTACATTCATCCTATCGTATATCCTTTCGTTGCCATGGTTATAATCCCCTCCATGCATCATCAACCAACCAAAGGGTATGCCCTACAAGCCTAGCCGATCCCAGGTCGTCAACACACAGCCCCTCTCCCTCTCTGGGTCTAACGTCCCCAGCTGCTACATATCTCCATGTCATCATCTCTGCCTCCATCTCAGCTATCATTACTTCTCTGGGGTCCCGCTCTCTGCTCTACTCCTTTGATGGTCCCAGGGACCTCTGCTTCTAGACTGCAAAGTTAATCACTCCCCTCCTTGCTGCAAAATGTCTACCTTTACATTTCCAGCACTCACAATCAGTCCTGATAACAGTTATTCACTACTGTATCACAAGAGACCCATCCGCATTTCCTTTCATCAGCCCCACCGAGACAGTT
>NW_006408543.1:25014692-25015553 GCF_000296735.1 Chrysochloris asiatica | reverse complement strand
TTGTAGCCCCATTTTAGGTATTCCAATCAGTTATAGGCAGAAGATGGACTTACAATCTTTCTATGGTGAAATTTCTGGCTATTCCTTTCTCTCCCCGTCAAGTGTCTATTTTATAATATAATGCAAGGAAAACCAACATCAAAAGACAGCCAAGCATCTTAACATTATTTCCCCCCTTTTCCCCATTCCATCCATGGCTCAATCCCTGTATCCCAAAGCCCTATTTTTCCAAGGTTTTACATACATCATTTTTTTACCTCTGTTCCACTTACCCATGCAAACCTGCCTAATTGTTCTTCCATCTGTCTTGTTCTTTCATTCCCCTCTCCCTTCTTGTATATTACCCCCCTCCCCAGCACCCAAACTTTCCTGTATCTATTTCCTGTCCTGTGCTATACCTTCCCCTCCCTCCCCTCATCCCACCCTCACTTCCCAGCAACCAGCAAAGAATCCACCACCACCTCTTTAGTATGGGTTCTTTTACTTAGTCTTTTACAGTAGTGGTCCTATGCAGTATTCCCCCTTTTGTGACTGACTAATTTCACTCAACATAATGTCCTCAAGGTTCCTCCATGTTATGCGATAGCTTGCAGCTTCCTTGTTGTTCTGCAAGGTAGCATAACATTCCATTTTGTGTATGTACCACAGTTTGTTTATCCATTCTTCAATTGATTGGCACTTAGGCTGTATCCATCTATTTCTTATTGTAAATCGTGCTGCTGTGAACATTGGTGAGCATATATCTAATCCTGTTATGGCCCATATTTCTAGTGGATAAATATCAAGTAGAAGAATTGGTGGATCATAAGGTATTTCTACTTCCAAACTTCTGAGGAAGCACCATATTGATTTCCAGAGAAG
>NW_006408543.1:25012412-25014592 GCF_000296735.1 Chrysochloris asiatica | reverse complement strand
CTGTGGATTAACACGCCAGACTGCAAAGCCGTTTGAACTGCAAGGTTGGCGGTTCAAGCTCACCAGTTGCTCCTAGGAAACCCTGTATAGGGTCGCAATGGGTCAGATCCATCTCGATAGCTCTTAACAACAAACAACAACAACAATAACACAGTGGTGGTTCTGTGGGTGTTCAATTTATGCAATCCTCACAGAAGAAATCTTACGTGGAAGTTGTTAACAACTTTAGTTTACAGAAGAGGAAAGGGTTCACTTGCTGAAGTTGATACAGCTTTCAGATTTGGAAGTACCATCAAATGCTGGCCATTTCTCTATTGTATCCACTACGTTAACTTGTTTTTCAAGATTTTTTTAAACTAAATATCCTTTCATTCAATTTCCTGATTTAAAAACATTTAAAAATGCTTACACTGCCCCATTGAACTGGGAGTGTTTCTGAAATATGCTGGTAAAAGCCATGGATGCCTTTGTTTCAATAGAGTCACAAGTACATTCTAAACCTTGTAATCCATTTGTCTATGTATCAGGTGGGAAGTGAAGTAGAAAATCAAGGTGAATCCAAAGTCTAGCTTTGCTATTAAAAAAATAACTTGAAATATCCATTGTACTTAAGATATGTTTAGTATTTTTAACTACCTAGAAGAACAGAATGGAGCCCTAATGGTGTAGTGGGTTTTACGTTGGGCTGTTAACTTCAGAATCAGTGGTTCAAATACACCAACTGCTCCATTGGAAGATAGATGAGGCTTTCTGCTTCCACGAAGATTTACAATCTAGGAAACTCTAGACAGTGTTGCTATGAGTTTGAGCTAACTCGATGGCACTTAACAATAATAAAAACAACAGAGGACCAAAAACATAGTTCTAATTCTTTATTTTTCTATACAAGCAGATGGATTCATATTATTCTTAGATAACTCCCGTGCTACCAAATACTCTCCTCCAATATATTAGGAAGTTTTAAAGAATTCATGTACTACACTTGAACACTAAGTGTGTAGAGTTTGAAGTGAAATACATGCATGTTGGTATAAGTTTAAATAAAATGCTTTTGACATAGATCTAAAATTAGACATAAAAGTTTCTTTTATATTACTTGAATGAAGTAAAATATCTTGTGTTTTTCCATGTATGGATACTCTAAAATATTCCATTCTGCTTATTCTTATGATCATTGTATCCCCCAAGTGGGACCATTTTATACATGAAGTAAGAATCATTACATTTTGACATTTCAGAATTTCTAACACCTGGATCCCAGAATCTCCGAAGATATGTTGGAAAAGTGACATGAAGAACACAGATGGTATGTGGTTCATTTTGTTCATATGTATGATTCCTCAGTTTGTACCACTTATGCTTATGACAAAAAAAAAAAAAAAAAGGAAAGTCAGACGGAACTGGGTTTTGATTCTAGTTGTATCACGTACTCAGTATACTCATTTAGGCAAGTTATTTTGCTTTCCTACCTATACTGCTGCACTTGTGAATGGGGATAATCTATTTTATGTTATTGTAAGAATTAAATCAGATAATTTACAGAAAGTGGTCAGAAAAATTAATTCACCAATCATTGCATGTTTATTATGATAACAGTACAATGTCCTCAATCTGTTGTAACTTCAGTGATGGTTTACAGAGCGCTCATCGGTTTTACATTTAATGAATCATACGCTTCATTTCATTCTGATTACAATCCCCTCAATCTCACTTCATCCTTACCCTGCTTCCACCCTGTGATTCTTGTTTTCTTTCCTCCTCGTTTCCCCATTCTTCTGGATTTGTCCCTAGAGAGATGCTGTCCTTATGATCTTGAGTGGCTGACCATTCTGTGATGTGTACCTCACTAGTGTTTTTGTCCTTGTGGCTCTATACCATAAGCTACAATCCACAAGGTCGCAGTTCAAGTCCACAGCTGCTATGTGGGAGAAAGGCGAGGCCTTTTGTTTCTGCAAAGACATACAGCTTCAGAAACCCTATACAGTGTCTCTATGAGTTGGAGTGCTGGGTCATATAATAGTTCTATTTCCACAGTTTTGAGGACACGATGCTGTTTTCCACAGTGGTTGCATCATTTTGAAGTCCAACCAGCAGTGTAGGAAGATCCCTGTTTTTCTACTTGGGTTAGTTGGTTGGTTATGTGCCGGGGAGTTGGTTCCAACTCATAGCGACCCTGTGCA
>NW_006408543.1:25007596-25012042 GCF_000296735.1 Chrysochloris asiatica | reverse complement strand
GGAGACTGGACTAGTTCATTTCAAGCGTCTTCAACTTTCATCACTGTTTTTGTGGACTATATTATGCCAGTTAGCCCAGGATTCTCCTAAGCCTATAATCTTGAGGTCTCAGGCTCAGCAAATAAATCTTTACAGTATTTGGTATATTTAAGAAATTGACATAATTTTGCCCCTGTATGCTCTAGCATGTTCATAGATATGTTTGCAGCAAAGGTAAATATCCATATACAGTTAACCTCTGTCAAACCTTTATATATTTGTGGACATACTCTTCCTCTCCCTCCCACATCTGTTCAGCCTCTGTGTATCCATATTATTACCTATAGAGCACTGTTATTGCAGGATTGTATATACAACAGTTTTTGTCTCTGTTCCCTTTAACTTTTGCACTTTATCCCCACGTCTTCCCCTGCTTTCATCATTCTTCTGCCCATCTTTCTCTTGTTGTATATTACCTACCCATCACCCAAGTTAACACATGTCTACCTTCTTGCTGATGGGGTGCTGTAGGATAAACACTGAACTGTGAACCACAAGATTGGTAATTCAAACCCACCTGTTGCTCCATGGAAACTCTATATACAGGATTTCTATGAGTTGAAACCAACCCAACGACACTTAATAACAACAACAACCTTCTCACTAGTGAATTACTAACCCTTCCTTCACTTCTGGTAACCATCAAAGAATGTTTCTTTTAGTGTGGGAACCTTTTATTGGGAATTTACAATAATTGTCTCATATAATATATGTCCTTTTCTGATTGACTAATTTCACTCAGGAACCTGATGTGGTGCTATGGTATAATAATTTGGATTGCAAGGTTATTTTGAACTGCAAAGTTGACAGTTCAAATTCACCAACCACTCTTCAGAAACCCTATACAGGTCACTATGAGTCAGAACCAATTCAATGACACTTAACAAACACAATAACAACCATTTCACTCAGTATAATGTCCTACATATTCATCCATTTTATGGGGTGTTTTGCAGATCTGTCATTCTCCAGTCTTGCATAATATTCCATTGTGTGTATATACCAAAGTTTGTGTATCCATTCTTCTATTGGTGGGCATTTAGGTTGTCTCCATCTTTTTATTATTGAAATAATACTGTGTTGAGCATGGATGTGCATACATCTATCCAAGTCATGACTCTTATCTCTCTAGGGTATACGCCAAGTACAAGGAATGCTGGGTCATAGGATATTTCAATTAACATTTTTTTGAGGAATCCCCATGTCATTTTCCATAATGGTGGCACCATTTCACAGTCTGACTAACAGTGCAGGAGGTTCCCATTCTGTCTCATCTTTGTCAGTGTTTTTTTCAACTTTACTATTAATGCTGGTTTGAGATCATGCCTAATTCAAACTAGGTGACTTTTGAGACAGGGCTAAGTGAGCTTTTGTTTTGTTAGATTTATATGCCACACTGTCTCTAGTACCTGACCTCTTGGGATGAAGTCCTCTGTCATCCTATGCGTCCTAGAATGTCCTTACTCCCTTCAAATGTTATCAACTACAGTCTTTTTATTGCTGATTTCACTGGAGCATTTATACATTGTCTGCTCTTACTCAAATTGCTGCTTACTCATGATATACATTGGAATATCAGAATGCAGACATAGTGGCACAAGAATCTTAGAACTAAATGGCATATAGGAGACAGGAAGAAAGAATTCCTGACTTCTATTTCTGGGTCTCTTATTGAGTTGCTATTTGAATACAGACAATCTTTAATTTGACTAAATGAGAATCTTGAAACCCAAGAGAAGACATCCTCATCATAAGGATTAGCTTTTAAGCTTACAAAGACAATTTTGTAACCTCAGTAGTTTATCTTTCAAAAGTAAACTCCTTAATAGGAATTTTTCTTGCATCCTATGATATTTCCCTTTTTCAGCTGTAATATACAGAAATCAAACTGACTGCCTCTCCGGGAAAGAGATGACACAGATGTGCAATATCATCAGTCAAAACAGGCCAAGGTGGAACATATCATCAGCTATTCATATGCAACTTTTGGCTGAATTGGAAAAACATTAAAACAGCTACACAAGAGCCAAAATATAACCTTGAGTGGTGGTGGTTTTGTGCCGTGAAGTCAGTTCAGACTCATAGTGACCCTGTACAGGGTTTCCGAGGCTGTAAATCTTTACGGGAGCAAAAAACCTCTTGTTTCTCCTGAGGAACAGCTGGTAGTTTCGAACTGCTGACCATGTGGTTCACAGCCTGATTCATAACCACTATGCTACCAGAGCTCCTTAACCTTGAGTATATCTTACCTGAATTTATAGACTATCTGAAGAGCAGAATTCATGCATTAGACACTAATGATTGAAGAACAGAGAAATTGTGGAATGACATCAAAAATACCATCTATGAAGAAAGCAAAAGTTCATTAAAAAGACATGAAAGAGGGTAAAGGAGAGGAAATAATGTTGAGGTATTTGACTGTCTACAAAAGGACATGCAGAACAACCCGAGGCAGCTAGAAGGACAGAAGATACTTCTTTAAAAAAGAGACCAGCAGGTAAAGATGGAAGAAAAAAACAAAAAAACAGGAAACAAAAAGACCAAAATGGATATTATTAGGGAATGAAATTGGCTTCCATTGTAGATATGCTAACAAAAATCAAGAAAATGAAGTAAATGAGCTGAACAGAAAATGTCATTGGGCAACTTGAGAATACAAAGTCAAATATTATAATGAAATATGCAAAAACCTAGAGATGAAAACCCAAAGAGATAAACTCACTCAGCATTTCTCAACCTGAAAGAACTGAAGGGAAAATTCAGGCTTCAGGCTGCAATATTGAAGGATTCTATTGGCAAAACATTGAATGATACAGGCAGCATCAGATGAAGATGGAAAGTATGCACAGAGTCACTGTAGCAAAATTTAGTTGATATTCAGTCATTCAAAAAGTGTCATGTGATCAAGAACAGAGGGCATTAAGGGAAGAAATTCAATGTACACTAAAGGCATTGGTGAAAAACAAGG
The DNA here is from genome assembly GCF_000296735.1 of Chrysochloris asiatica. Classification (NCBI taxonomy): domain Eukaryota; kingdom Metazoa; phylum Chordata; class Mammalia; order Afrosoricida; family Chrysochloridae; genus Chrysochloris; species Chrysochloris asiatica. The sequence continues at coordinate 25,009,035 of NW_006408543.1, read as the reverse complement.
CTGCAAGAATTGATGGAGTACAATTGAAATTTTTCCACAAATTGATGTGGTACTGGAGGTGTTCACACCCTGCCAAGAAATCTGGAAGACAGCTACTTGTCACCTGATTCTAAAGAGAGATGACCCAACAGAATGCAGAAATAATGATTTTTCAGTTTCCATACAAGAACTCAGGGGGTTTGTTGTTGTTGTTAAGTACTGTGGAGTCGGTTCTGACCCATAGCGACCCTGCACAGGATTTTTGAGGCTGTAAATCTTTATGGGAGCAGAAAGCCTCATCTTTCTCCCTTGGAATGGCTGGTAGTTTTGAACTGCTGACCTTGAGGTTAGCATTATGTAACCACTATGCTACCAGATGTGAATGTTGGATAGAAAGTAAGGAAGACCATAGAAGAAGCGATGCTTTTGAGTTACAGTGTTGGAGGAAAATATTGAAAGTACCATGAGCTGCCCATAGAACCAACAGAACTGTGTTGAAAGAAGTGCAGCCAGCGTGCTCCTTGGCGACCAAGATGGCCAAACTTCGTCTCTCATAATTTGGATATATTGTCAGGAAGGACCAGTTGCTGGAGAAAGATATCATGTGTGATAAGGTGGAGGGTCAGAAAAAAAGAGGAAGACCACCAGCGACATGGATTGGCCAAGTGGCAGCATCAATGGGCTCAAGCGTGGCAACAATAGTGAGGTTGGCCCAGGATTAGGCAGTGTTTCATTCTTCTGTGCATAAGGTCGCTATGAGTCGGCACTGACTTGATGGCACCTAACAACAACAACATATAAGAGCTATGTCATTAATATTACTCACAAGCATAATTTGTCTGAAGATAATTAAAAACAGTTGCCGCAGTATATTGACAGAGAGTTGCCAGAAATTTAAGCCAGAGTCAGAAGAGGACATAAAACTAAGAATATGATTTTTGGTATGAGATGGATCTCAGCTGAAAGCAGAGAACACCTGAAATAAGTTAACTTGTTCTTTATTGGCAATGCTATTCAATTCTGAGGATAATAATAAACTATGTATAACATTGCAAAGTATGGGTATTCCAGAATACTTCATTGCGTTCCTGAGGAACCTGTGCATAGATTAAGAGGCAATCTTTCAAACTGAACAAGGGAATACAAAAGAGTTTAAAATCAGGAAAGGTGTGCACCAGAGTTACATCATTTAACCATAGAGGAGTCATGGTGTGGTGCTGTGGGTTAATGCGCCAGACTGCAAAGCCATTTGAACTGCAAGATTGGTGTTTCAAGCTTACCAGCTACTCCTTGGAAACCCTATACAGGGTCACTGTGGGTCAGAACTGACTTGATGGCATTTCCCAATAACAACAAATTCAATATGTATTCCAGGCAAAAATTATCTAAGAAACTGGAATATGTGAAGAACAGGCATCAGGATTGCATGGAGGCTCGTTAACAGCCTGTGACATGCAGCT
>NW_006408543.1:25002295-25007406 GCF_000296735.1 Chrysochloris asiatica | reverse complement strand
AGGTGGATTGGCAAAGTGGTGGCATCAGTGGGCCAAGTGTGGCAACAACAGTGAGGTTAGCCCAGGATCTGGCAGTATTTCGTTCTGCTGTGCATAAGGTCGCTATGAGTCAGTACCGACTCGATGGCACCTAACAACAACACTTGAAATATTTACTAATGAAGGTCAAAGTCTACAGTCTTCACTATGGATTGCACTTAAAGTAAAGAAAATAAAAATGCTCACAACTGAACCAATAAATAATATCATGATAAAACAGAAAAAAAATTGAAGGTGTCAAAGGCTTCATTTTGCTTGGCTTCACAATCAAATGTTCTTGGAAACTTCAGTTAGGAAATCAAATGATGCATTACAGTATAGCATATATGCTGTTAAATATCTCTTTAAAGTGTTAAAGAACGAAGATGCTACTTTAAGGACTAAGGTGTGTCTGACCAAAGACATGATATTACGCAAGACCACTGAAGAATTAATGCATTTGAATTATGGTGGTGTGCTGAAGAATAATATTGAATGTACCACAGACTACTAGAAGAACAAACAAATCTAGCTTGGGAAAAGTACAACCAGAAACTTAGAATTGAGGGTGGAGAAACTTTGTCTCTAGTATTTTGGACATGTTACAGTCCCTAGAGAACATAACAAAAACTCTTGGATGGCACAGGAGGGGGTAATGTTTTGTTATGCATAGGTTTGCCATGAGTGGGATCCAACTTGATGGCGCCTAACAACACTGCCACCAACATCCTGTTCTCCATTCCTGAAAGCAGTAAGCTAACAGCAATGTAGTTTCTATTTCTGTAAATATGTCTATTCTAAACATTTTATTGGAGTCCTGGTTTGGTACTTTGGATAGTTTACAAAGTTGTTTAAACTGCATCATCAGTGGGCCAAGCTCGTTAGGTGCTCCTTGGACCCCTATAGAGGATTGCTATGGGTTGGAACTGACTTGATGGCACTTAATAATAACAACAACAAAAACAGCAAACATTTTATTAAGTTAAATCAGATAGTATGGACTCTTTTGAGACTGCTTCTTTGATTTTAACATGTTTTCTAGTTTCATCTATACTGTGACACATATCAATACTTCATTTCTTTTTATAAACAATATTTTATGAATATGCCACACTATACTTACCATAGTCATCAATTTATGGGCATTTGGTTTGTTATAGCAAAAGGTTTATCCACCTTTTGGTTATTATGAACAATAATATTATATAGGCATATTTTGTTTTCTCTTAGGTATGTATCTGGAAGTGATATTGTTTCATCATTAGTTCATGTTTAATCATTTGAGGTACTGTTATACTGTGTTCTAAAGTGGCTTTACCATTTGACATTCTTATCAGCAATGTGTGACAATTTCTTCATGATCTCATCAGTACTTGTTATTATCTGACGTGTTTTCATTTCTAATGGATGGAGTGTTTCTGAAGTCATCCCACAACTCCTTTGGTCTTCAGGCTTTATTGTGTAATGCATAAAATATGTTCCTCATATGATACCTGAATTCAGGAGGGATATATTCAAGGTCATATTTTGGCTCTTATAAACTTGTTTTCAGCCTGAATTTGCATATGAGCAATTGATGGTCTGTTCACAGTCTGCCCCTGGCCTTGTTTTGGCTGATAATATGGAGCTTTTCCATCGTCTCTTGCCACAGATGTAGTCAATTTGATTTCTGTGTATTCCATCTGCTGAGGTACAATGTTTATAGGCATCTTTTATGTTGTTCAAAACGGTATTTGCAATGAAGAAGCCATTAGTCTTGCAAAGTTCTATAAAGTGATCTCCAGCATCGTTTCTATCACCAAGGTCTTATTTTCCGACTACTGATCTTTCCTCTTTGTTTCCAACCTTTGCATTCCAATCACCAGTAATTATCAATACATCTTGATTGCATGTTTGATCAATTTCAGATTGAAGTTGGTAGAATTCTTCTATTTCATCATCATTGACTTTAATGATTACTGCATATATTTGACTAATAGTGGTTCTAACTGGTCTTCCTTGTATGCGTGTGGATATTATCCTATCACAGACAGCATTGTACTTCAGAACTAATCTTGATATGTGCTTCTTGATTATTAATGGTTACACTGTGAGGTAATGCGCTAGACTGCAAAGCTGGTCTGAACTCCAAGGTCGGCTATTCAAGCTCACTAGTTGCTCCTTAGAAACTCTATACAGGGTTTCTATAGGTCAGAATTGACTCAGAGGCACTCAACAAATAATAACAAAAACAATTTCTCATCAATTTGCCATTCCTGGAATAGTAAATCGTGTGATTGTCAGATTCAAAATGGACAATATTAGTCCATTTCAGGTCACTAATGCCAAGGATATCGATGTTTATGTGTTCCATTTCATTTATTAAGAAAACAAGAAGGAAAAGACCAAAATTGATTTCAGAAAAAACTCTGAAAGTTTCCCTCCAGTGTAGAGATTTAAAGCAAATGGAAGAAATTAGGAAGTACAAGAACTGAGCAGAACATTTCAAAGGTCAGCTTGAGGAGACAAAGTCAAATTATCATGATGAAATGTGCAAAGACCTGGAGTTAGAAAGCCAAAAGGGAAGAACATGCTCAGCATTTCTCAAGCTGAGGGAACTGAAGAAAAAAAATCAAACCTCAACTGGTGGTATTGAAGGATTCTATGGACAAAATAGTAAATGATGAAGAAAGCATCAAAAAGAATATGCAAAAAAATTCACAGTCACTGTATCAAAAAGAAATGCTCAATGTTCAACCATTTCAAACATTTGATCACAAACCAATGATCTGGAAGGAAAAAGTCCAAGATGCACTGAAGTCATTGGCAAGGAACAAAGCTCTGGGAATTGATCGAATACAAATTGAAATCTATCAACAAAGTCAGGAAAAGTATCCAATCATTATAATTATCCTTATAAAGGTATCCAAACCTATAATTCTAGCTATAGGTTTTCCAAAGTTGTTCTTTTTCAGGATTTATTAATTTATTTCTTTTAGAGAAGCTGATAGAAGCAGGAAGAACAAATATATATTTGTAAGTTTTATAATATTAGCATTCTTATTAATAATTTCTGGGTGTTTTTTTTTGTTTTGTTTTGTTTTTGTTTTCTCTTTTGTTTTCATGTATTCAAGTTACAATCTGGAGCCATATCTTGAACATTGCTCGTATTCAACTTTGTGGTATAATTTGCAAATATGTTACTTTTCTGTATGTAATAGGCCAATTGATACATTTTACAAATATCTTATATACAGATTTCCCCTGAATCTGAAGTTAGAACATTCCTGTGAGACTTTTCATAAGTTAAAATTATATAAAGCAAAGAAATATCACCATTAATTTATAAGTGAAAACATTTTAAGGAAATGTTATAAGAAAAAAACATTTTGAACATGCCAAGACACAAAACATAACCTGCAAATCTATACAAAGTAGCACATAAAACTAACATACACTTTAGAGACATAGTTTATAGCTATGGAGGCTAGATACTGAGATGCTAGATACTGAGAGTGTAGTTTCCATCCAGGAAAGAACCTTGGCAACCACTCTCTGCTTGGGTTGCATAATGCTTCTACAGTGGCTCTTTGCAAAACAAACTCTGAATGCTCATTTGGATTTGCCCCATTTTTCACAAAAGTATAAATTCTATTCTAATTCCTTTCAGTTAGAGGAAAAAATTACTAATGTAGGTCTTTCATAAATGTGAAGTGGAGTAAAGCAAACTTTGAAAAGCAGGGCATCCCTGTAATTCTTCTTTAAATGAGTTAAATGGAGAAAAGGTAAAATAGGCTTTTGCACTTTGTCTCAGGATTCTTTTTAGTGGTACTCTTTTTTCTTTCTTTCTTTTTGTTCTCATGAAGATTTGTATTTCAGTCTGGGGTGATTGACTTTCAGGCTGAAGAACTTCCTTTAGTATTTCTTATAAAAAAAAAAAAGGTCCACAATAACAAATTCTTGCTTTCTTCTTCTTTCTTTCTTTTTTTTTTTTAATGTGGGAACACATTAATTTCCCACCACTCTTCCGCCAATTTGTTATACTGTGGTAATTTGTGTATCCCGATGATGCTGAAAACTACACGTAGCCTCAGTATTTTGAATGCCACTAGGGCAACCCATGGTGGACACTTAGAGACACACTTCCAGACTAAGGCAGACTCAAAAGTGAGTCTTCAAAAGAAGAATCTGGCAATCTACTTCTAAAAAAAATTTAAAAGACCAGTGAAATCCTCATGAATAGCAATTGAACATTGTCTGATATGGTGCTAGAAGAGCCCCTCAGTTTGGAAGGTACTTAAAATATGAATGGAGAAGAGAAGTGTCCTTAAACTAGAGTTGACCAAAATACTATAGCTGGTGCAAAGCTTTTGCAATGGTCATTTCTTGATGTAGTAATACTGAAAATAAGAAGAACCAGCAGCAAACAAACATCTAAAAAAGCATGGAATGTACAATGCATGAACCTGAGAAAATTGGAAATTGTCAAAAATGAAATGGAATGTTTGAGGATTAATATCCTAGGTATTAGTGAGCTGGAATGGGTAGTATTGGCCATTTTTTATCAAATATATGGGAATGTCATATTGAAAAGGAATGTAGTTGCATTCATTATCAAAGGGGCATTTCAAAGTCTAAACTGAAGTAGAACAGTGTCAGTGCTCCAAACACTAATGGCAAAGATGAAATTTGTTATAATTAACAAAATCAAATGTTTTTGCATAGTTAATAAAATATAAGTACGTTTCTTTCTGGTTTTGTTTGCTTTCATTTAAGAATCTTCTGAAGTCAGCAGTGATATTCCATGTTCCAAGTGCTCTTTTGAATCCAGCTTGAATTTCTGGCACCTCCCTGTCAATGTACTGCTACAATATTTTTTTCATTGTCTTCAGCAAACTTTTATTTTCATGTTATATTAATGTTCTTCTATGACTCCCATATTCTGTTGAGTCAACTTTCTTTGAAATAGACACAAATGTGGACCTCTTCCAATCAGTTGGCCAGGTAGCTGTCTTCTAAATTTCTTGGTATAAATCATTGAGCACCTCAAATGCTGCATCAGTTTCTAGAAACACTGCAATTTGCAATTGTTCCAATTCCCAGAGCCTTGTTTT
>NW_006408543.1:24984892-24985417 GCF_000296735.1 Chrysochloris asiatica | reverse complement strand
CACCCCAGCCCTCAGGGCCACGTCGGGGCTCCTGTTGAACCTTCTAAGATAAAAAACATAATAATAAAAATAAAGGGGAGACCCAAATGGGGTTCCCCAGTGGGTGCTCGCGGCAGGAGGGGGGCTGACTGCCCCCGCGCCCCGCGGTTCAGTTGAGCGTGAGGTGAGCTGTTTGCCGGCGCACGCCCGGTAGGGCTGAGGGACGCTGCTTGGTTCTGCAGGAGGCAGGTCGCTTGCTTTCGCGTGTCTGGCAGGCCTGCGGTACGCGGCTCAGGCAGGAGGGGAGCTGCTCGTCTGTGTGCGCACGCGCCCGGCAGGCCCTGGGAACACAGTTGGACTTTGCTGGGGTCGGGGGTCCGCTGGCCAGTGGACACGGGTCAACTGGACAGGGCAGAAGTGGCCCAGGCAGGCACAGTCCGCGCCTGATGACGTCAGACCGTCGCCGCTTCTCTTTTCCTGCAGGCTTTTGTTTTGTTTTGTTTTTGTTTTCCCCTTTTAAACTAACTTCCCTCTGTCCACTGTATG
>NW_006408543.1:24983372-24984570 GCF_000296735.1 Chrysochloris asiatica | reverse complement strand
CCCCCATCCCAGAGCCCCCACTCACCCGCACCACCTGGCCGCCCTGGCAAACTGGAAGTCCCTCCATTATCTTTTAATTGTATTTTTCATCAAATCTTTTTGTTAAGCATTTTATTATGAATACATAGAAGGTATACACAGCAGATCAGTTTTCTACTCAGCACTTTATACAAATGTTGTTTCATGCCATTATTTGCAACACTCACAATGTAACATCACTCTACTTCCTCTTTGTGTTTCCTGTTTCTATTCCTCCTTTTTTTCTAACCTTTCTGAACTTTAATTTTGACTAAATGCTACCCTTTTGATCTTAAGTGGTTGATTATTCTAAGGTATAAATATTTCCCTAGGGTTATGTTTCTGTCAGCGTAGTGGTTACGAATTGAACTGCTTACCTCAAGGTCGGCAGTTCGAAACTACTGTTCCATAGGAGAAAGATGAGGCTTTCTGCTCCCAGAAAGATTTGCAGCCTCGGAAACCCTGTACAGGGTCACTATGAGTCGGAACCAAGTCCACGGCACATAACGACAACAAATGTTTCCATTTATAGACCTGTCTATTTTTTGCTTAAAAATTGAACCATGAACTATAGGGGTGAGTTCATTTCCAAACTTAAAGAGTGAATAAGGGACGAGTGGTCATAGTCTTGTTTGGTCAGTCTCTACTTGAATTATAAGCTTGGTCTTTTTTTATGATTTTGAGTTTGTTTTATATTTTTCTTCTACTGTATTCAGGTCCTTTTAATGTGATCTATTTCAGAGCAATTGGTAATAGTAGCCAGGAGCCAGTTCATTCTTTTGATATCAGAGTCATGGTGACTGATGTTTGCCTGGTCCATTGGTCTATTGGACCATTTCCATGCATCTTTGATTTTTTTCACTCTTCTTTACTCCTGACAACAAATAGTTGCACTTTAGATCGCCCACCCCTATGAGCTTTTAAGACCCACACATTTTTTTAAATCCCTTCTTTCATCTGTGTGTGTGTATAAAGGGGAAAGTTATTTTATGAACTATATGCTAATTTTGGAGGACCAAATTGAATTTTCAAGGTAAAGAAGAGCAATATAAATATATATACATTTATATTGTTGTTAAGTGTCCTCAAGTTGGTTCTGACTCATAGTGACCTTGTATAAGATTCCAGAGGAGCACCTGGTGGGTTTGAATAGTCAACGTTGTGTAAGTACCATTGGATC
>NW_006408543.1:24980476-24982775 GCF_000296735.1 Chrysochloris asiatica | reverse complement strand
GCACCTTAGACCCCTAACTGACATCTTTGCTCTTCTACAAAGAAGTTAAAGAGGTCTTGAGCCACAGATTTGCCTAATACACTACATCATTTAATTTCTTCAATTATGCCTCCATGAATGTTGATGGTTGATCTTAGTAAAATGAAGTCTTAGACAACTTCAATCTTTTTTCCATTTATCTTGATGTTATTTATTGGTCCAGTGGTGAAAATTTTTGTTTTCTTTTCGTTGAGATGCAACCCATATGGAAGACTGTGGTCTTTGATCTTCATCAGTAAGTATTTCAAGTCCTCTTTGCTTTCAGCAAGAGAGGTTGTATCATCTGCATATCACAGGTTGTTTAATGAGTCTTCCTCTAATCCTGGTGCCTCGTTTTTCTACATGTGATCCAACTTCTTGGATTATTTTCTCAGCATACAGATTCAATAAGTATGACACACACCTTTCCTGATTTTACACCATTCAGTGTTCCCTTGTTCTGTGTGAGTAACTGCCACTTGGTCTGTGTACTGATTGCTCATGAGTACAATTAAATGTTCCCAAATACTCATTCTCTGCAATGCTGTCCGGAGCTTGTCACAATCGAAAGCCTTTGCATAGTCAGTAAAGCATGGGCACACATCTTTCTGGTATTCTCTGGTTTCAGCCTAAATCCATTTGACATCAGCAATGGTATCCTTTGGCAGTTTCCTGTCAATGTACTATTGCAGACATTTTAAAATTATCTTCAACAGAATTTTGCTTGCATGCAATATTAATGATATTTTCTGATGATTTGTACATTCCATTGGCTTACCTTTCTTGAAATGGGCATAATTATGGATCTCTTTAAGGCAGTTGGTCAGATAGTTATCTTCCAAATTTCTTGGTATAGCTGAGTGAGGTCTGCAGTGTTGCATCAGTATATCTTACTACTTCTATAAAGAGTTAGGACCTCAGAAACACTATACAGGGTGGTATGAGTCAGAACCAATTTGATGGCAGTATGTTTGGGTTTAGTTTATTATTTATATTATTTTATATGTTCTTTATATTGTTGAACCAAGAAATCACCTTCTCCTCCTTCTATCAATAATTAAGGTATGGTTCTAGCAGAATTCAGGCAATTTAGATGTATTAGTAGAACAGATAGCCATTTGGTCCAAATATTGGCAGACACAGTAAAAATAAACAAGCATTTCCTGACTTAAGGAGATTGCAACCTATTGACATAATAAAGCCAAGTAAGAATATGCAGAAAAAACTGGTAGCTATGCTACTGAATGACCTTGGAACAGTTTCTTAGACTCTCTATGTAATTTAGATTCCTATTTTTGCCCCTTTCGATCATAGCTCATATTCATTCAGGTAAAAAAAACATATAAATCCACGACTCTGTCTATATAAAATAGAACATTGCACTGTTACTTGCTTTAGGGACTGAGGTTATTTATTCTAGAATGGAATGCAAAGGAAATTATCTTCTGAGACTATGATCATTCTGAGGCTATAGTTCATTCACTCATTTGTCAACTAATTATTGAACAACTACTATGTGCTAGGCATTTCTGAAGGTAAGTGGGAATTCTTAAACGAGGAGACGAGTCAGTATTAGCAACCTGAGGAACTCGGTGGATCTAAAGCGTTTTATGGTCAAGTGCTTATTTTCAGGAACCAAACTTAAATCCATATTACAGATTATTGACATCATTTATAAGTATTTGTTAAAACTAACTATATTGTATTATTAAGTATACTTACATAGCTTATCAAAGTGATATCTTTGTATATGATAAAAGGAGAAGAAATCAATTAATTACAAATTATCTGGTTCCAGCAGAACTCAGATTTTGCCAGGGAATTGAAAAATATTTTATAATTATCATTATGAGTGGAAAATAAGAACTATGTAAATAATAATTTAATTGCTATGTAGATTCTCAATAAAATATCTAATTGTATGAATAGTAAAATTACTTGAATTTTTCTAAGTAAATTACAATTATACTGTTTTAGTGTCGGTATAGACCCAATACTACTGGAGATTGATAGATTTATTTTGAGTGAATTAAGAGACACTATATAATGTTCATTAGGAAAACTGTAATTGGCCAGAAAATAAGAAAAACATGGGTATATAATGTCAAGTATTCATAAAGGTCTCAAGCTGGGGGAACTGAAGAAAAAATTCAAGCCTCGACTTTCGTTATTGAAAGATTCACTGGGCAAATTATTGAATGATGCAGAATGCATCAAGAAAAGATGGAAGGAATACACAGAGTCACTGTACCAAAAGGAAATGGTTAATGTTCAACCATTT
>NW_006408543.1:24971250-24979000 GCF_000296735.1 Chrysochloris asiatica | reverse complement strand
AACAACAACAACATTCATTAAGGCGGATATCAAGATTGTTTTTAAAGGATTGCAGAAATCCAAACAGGACTTAATTACTTTAGTATCTTCTGTTTAAACAGCTCAGGAACCACATCATCTTCTTCTTGCATATCAATAGGACAATGAAGCAAACATTTGAGTTGCATACCTAAAGTGTTTTAAGGATCTGAAAAATAGTGGATAATCCTGGTGAATGGAAATCGAAAAAACTGCAAGAGGGCTTCAAAAAAGTTCTTGGGAAAATAGAATGCAAAGATAATGGAATTTTTCCAGGTACTTTTTGAAGCCCTTTGTGTCCCAGCAAATAAACTGAGAATCTGGAGTATATAGTATGTAGTATATATGTAGAAGAAAATATTTTCAAGATTTAAGGAAGACTCACTAACAACCTGAAATATGCAAATGACAAAACCTTACTTGCTGTAATTGAAGAGGACTAGAAGCTCTTACTGATGAAGACCAAAGACTACTACATGCAGTTTGAATTACACCTCAATAAAATGCAACCAAAAATTCTCAAAACTGAGTCATTAAGTAACGTAATAATAGGTGAAGAAAATATTGAAGTTATCAAGGGTTTCATTTTACTTGAATGGACAATAAATACCCATGGATGCAGCAGTCAAGAAAGCAAATGACATACTGCATTGGACAATTCTGCTGCTAATGATTTCTTTTAGTATTAAAAAGCAAAGATGTCAATTTGAAGATTATGGTGCACCTGATAGTATTTTCAATCACTGCATATGTATGTGAAAACTGAACAATATTTAAGGAAGGCTGAAGAATTGATATCTCTTAATTAAAAAGTTAGTGAAGAATGCTAAACATACCAAGGACTGCCAGAAGTAGAATAGTAGAAGCCTTCTTAGAAGCAAAGATGAGAGTAATTTGCCTCATATCCTCTGGACATGTTATCAGGAGGGGCTAGTTCCTGGAGAAAGACATCATGTTTGTTAAAGTATAGGGTTATTGAAAAAGAGGAAAACCTTCATGATGTGGATTTTGATACTGTGATTGCAAGAATGAACTAAAATGTAGTATTCATTGTGAGGGTCCTGAAGGACTGGACAGTGTTTTACTCTGTTGTACATAGGGTCACTATTTTGGAAATGACTTGATAGCACTTAAAAACAGCTGTCTCACCAGGTGCATTGGAAGAAAGAGTTTAGTGATCTACATTTCAAAAACTCAGCAAACCTTTGGTGGGAGTGTTGGTGGGTCACTTATTTCCACACAGTTGCACTCTTACACAGGGGATCCCCATGAGTCATAGTCAACTTCGTACAACTTTTTACAAATATCTATACTCAGATGCACCCCAAAATCAATATTAAATATGATGAAAATGTACATAATTTTATATTAAATGAATAAATTGAAAAATATACAGAATGTGAGACCAATTTTATAACTATTTCCGTATGTATTTAAATACAAAGAGAAAGTCTAGAGAAAAAGAGAAAAACGGAAAAAATGTACCTCAAGAAACCATGAGTTACTCATGGAAAGAGATTGAGTGCTGGTGGCCAGGAGGCAGACTTGCAGCATGTGTCCTTTGGTTGTTTAAATGATTATATATTCCTGAATGTACATCCCCACCCCCCACCCCCAATAAAAAAGAGGGAATAGAAGCAAATGCTGTTGAATGATGATGCCTGGAGGAGATTGTAATCATTGCAATGAAATGATGGTGTAAAACCAATGTTGTCCCATGTAAACTGTCACTCAATTCACAATAAAAAACTAAAACAAGAAACCATGAGTCACTTCTGTGGTACTTTTGCTTTATTTTATTTTCAATTTTAGTCAACTCAAGTAATTATAGTTCATTTTATAAATAATAAACACATTTGACTTTTATAATTAAAAGTAAATAAATAAATATCTTCCCCGGATTATCACTTTGTGGTTACAAACCAGACTGGCTGTGATCCCAGAATTTAGACAATAAGGTAGAGTTTGAAAATATTAGCAACCATATAAATCTTGAAATAGACATTTACGGTAAATGGATAAGTGATAAATTTATAGATTATTTACTCAACTTTTACCTAAAAACAAGAACAATGAAAATTATACTGTGCTCACGTAGCACATGCATGCAAAAGCTGGACAGTGAATAAGGAACACTGTAGAAGAATTGATGCCTTTGAATTATGGTGTTGGAGGAGAATAATAAAAATGCCATGGGCTGCCAAAAGAACTAATAGATCTGTTTTGGAAGAAGTGCTCCTTAGAGGCCAAGATGGCCAAACTTCATCTCTCATACTTTGGACATATTGTCAGGAGGGACCAGTTGCTGAAGAAGGATATCATGTTTGGTAAGATGGAGGGTCAGAGAAAAAGAGGAAGACCCCCAATGAGATGGATTGGCCAGGTGGCAGCATCGATGGACTCAAGTGTGGCAACAGTAGTGAGGTGGCCCAGGATTGGACATTGTTTCGTTCTGTTATGCATAAGGTCGCTATGAGTCGATGCCAACTCGATGGCACCTAACAACAACAACAATAGGTAGCTTCAATGGACATACCAGTGCTAATAGTTAATATTTAGTAATATTTGCTGTTGTTAAGTGCCATCAAGTTGGTTCTGACTCATAGTAACCCTGTATAGTGTTTCGAAAGAGCCACTCACTGGTGAGTCTGAACTGCCAACCTTGTAGTTCAAACTGACCTAGACTTTGAGTGCCACACCAGGACTCCAGTAATACTTATAGGGCAGAAGTATTCTTTGCACTTTGATGAGTTCCTTGCACTTTGATGCCATATACAGAAAAATACCCTAACTGTACTATGTTGTTAAAAATTGGTGAATAGGAAATATATACTTCTCTTTCCTTGTTATATCAAAGGATAGATTCAAATAGAGTTTGCCATGAACACAATCTTCATCTTCAATGACAATTGATTTCCTCTATATTCTATCAGAAAAATGCTCACTTGTTATATTTTAGACTACTTTTTTTAATATAACTTTTGTATCTTAATATAGTCATGTTCATTTAATTTAATAGGCTTTTGTGTCAATGGAACATGTTGTTATTGTTGTTAGGTACCATCAGGTCGATTCTGATGCATAACAACCCTATGAATGACAAAAAAAAAAAAAAAACCCTTCTTATATGGAAATTTGAAAACATACAAAAAAACAAAAAAAAAAAAAATCACTGCCTGGTCTTGCACCACACTAAAGATTATTGCTATGTTTGAGCCATTATTGTTGCACTATGTCAATCCATCCTGTTTGGCATCTTCAACTTTTTTGTTGATCTTCCACTTTACCAAGCATGGTGTCTTGCTCCAGAGACCAATCCATTCCTCCTCACAACATGCCCAAAGAATGAGAAATAAGTTACACCATCCTTGCTTCTAAGGAGCATTCTGCTGTACATTTTTCAACACAGTGTTTATTTTCCTGACAATCCATGGTACTTTCAAAATTATTTTCCAACATAGTATTTCACCTGCTTAGGTCTCAAAATGACATCTTTGCTCTTTAACACTTTAAAGAGATCTTTTGCAACATCTGTGCCAAATGCAATATATCTATCATTTGATTTCTTGACTGCTGCTTCCTTGAATATTGCTTGTGAGTCCAAGCCAAAAAAAAAATTCTTTGACAATTTCATTCTTTCTCCATGTATCATGATGTTATATATACTTTTCCAGGTATGAGAATTTTTGTTTTCTTTACAATATGGTGCAATCCATACTGAAGGCTGTATTTGATCTTCATCAGTAAGCATTTTAAGTCCTCTTCTATTTCAACAAGCAAGGTTGTGTCATCTGTATATGGCAGGTTGTCATAAGACTTCATTGAATCCTGATGCCTTATTCTTTTGAATATTGTTGTTTCTCTAATTATTTGGTCATTATATAGCTTGAATAAGTATGTTGAAAGGATAGAGTTCTGAAACACACCTTTTCTTATTTTAAACTATTTCGTTTTTTCTTGTCCTGTTTAAGCAACTGCCTCTTGGTCTATGTACAGTTCCTCATATGCAAATTTATGGAATATAGTGGTGGTAGTGGTGATGGTGTGTTATCAAGTCGGTTTTTACTCACAGTGAACTTGTATAAAGTTTCCCAGACTGTAAACCTTTATGACAGCAGAAAGCCTCATCTTTCTCCAGCAGAGCTGCTGGTAGATTTGAAATGTTGCTCTTCCAGTAAGAAGCCCATCTCATAACTCACTACACTACAGTTCCTCATCCTGTACTTACCATGGGAGTTCAAATTATTTCTTCCCCCTAGTCCCCTTTAGTATAATTTCATTTTCTTAGTCTCTTACAGTAGTGGTCCCATGCCATATTTCTCTTTTTGTGACTGACTAATTTCACTCAGCATAATATCCTCAAGGTTCATCCATGTTATGCGGTGGCTTGCCACTTCCTTGTTATTCTTCAGTGTAGCATAATATTCCATTGTGTGTATGTACCACAATTTGTTTATCCATTCTTCAGTTGATGGGCACTTTGGCTGTCTCCATCTTTTTGCTATTGTAAATAATGCTGCTATAAACATTGGTGTGCATATATCTTCTCATGTTGTGGCTCGTTTTTCTTGTGGGTAAATACCAAGTAGAGGAATTGCTGGATCATAAGGTCTTTCTATTTTCAACCTTCTGAGGAAATGTCATATTGCTTTCTGGAGAGGTTGGACCATTTTACAGTCCCACCAGTAATGCGAGAGTGTCCCAGTCTCTCCACATCTCCGCCAGCATTTATTGTCTTCTCCGTTTTTCATCTTTGCTGTTATTGTTGGTGTGAGATGATATCTCATTGTTGTTTTGATTTGCATCTCTCTAATGGCTAGTGATCGTGAGCATTTCTTCATATGTTTGTTGGCTGCCCTGATCTCTTCCTTGGTGAAGTGTCTGTTCATATCCTGTGCCCACTTTTTAATTGGGTTATTTGTTGTTTTCTTGTAGAGGGGTTGTAGTTTCCTATATATTTTAGATATGAGTCCCTTGTCTGACATGTCATTCCAAAATATTTTTACCCATTCTGTGGGTTCCCTTTTTACTCTTCTGGTGAAGTCTTTTGATGTACATAAGTTTTTAAGTTTTAGTATGTCCCTCATCTATTTTATCCATTTTTGATTGTGCGTTTTTCAAAGTGTTTTGTAGTCCATGTATTCCAAGAGTTAGTGCCCTCACATTTGTCCTGAGTTTTTCATTGATGACCTTCATGATTCTGGGATTCACATTTAGGTCCTTAATCCATGTTGAGTTGGTTTTTGTATAAGGTGTGAGGTGAAGGTCTTGCTTCAGACTTTTGCGTATCATTTTCCCATTCTTGTCTTCTTAATGACTTTTTGGTTTCCTCCTGTTTGATGTTCTTGATGTCATCCGCAATTCTGGTTTTTGATCATTGTGTCTAATGCATTAAATCTGTTCTTGAGATGATCTCCAAATTCAGGTATGGTACATTCAAGGGCATATTTTGTCTTTTCCATGAAAGCTATCATTTCCTTTGGCTTCAGCTTGAACTTGCATATGAGCAATTGATGATTTGTTCCACAGTCTCCCTACCATCTTTTCTCAGATGTAGTCAATTTGATTTCTTTGTATTCTGTCTGGAGAAGTCAAAACATATAATTGTCTTTGTTGTTTAAAAAAAGTTATTTGCAATGCCAAAGTCTTTCATGTACATAATTATGTCATGCAATCTCTAGCATCATTTCTATCATCAAGTTCTTTTTTGTATCTAACATTTGCATTTCAATTACCAGTAATTATCAATACATCTTGATTGCATATTTGATCAATTTCAGACTGAACAAGTTGGTAGAATTCTTCAATTTCATCATCATTGACTATAGTGGTTGGTGTATACATTTTAATAATTGTGGTATTAATTGGTCTTCCTTTTAGAAATATGAATGTTAACCTATCACCGACAACATTATACGTCAAGATAGAGCTTGAAATGTCCTTTAAATGATGATTGCAATGACATTCCTCTTCAATTTGTCATTTCCAGCGTAGTAAAACATGTGATTGTCAGATTCAAAATGACCAATACCAGTCCATTTCAGCTCACCAATATCTAGATATCTATCTTTATGCATTCCATTTCTTTCTTGACAGCTTCCAATTTTGCTCTCTTCATAACTCATGCATTCCATGTTTCAGTTATTAATGGATGTTTACGCATTTTGAATTGTGCCCCAGCAGCAAATAAAGGTCCTGAAAGCTTTACTCCATTTGTGTCATCAAGGTCAACTCTACTTGGAGGAAGCAACTCGTCATATGTTGAGTGCCTATCAATATGGGGTCTCATCTTCTGCTAATATATCCGAAAATATTCTGGAACTATTAATTATGTTTTGATATTATATTTCTGGTGCTATCTGACAGTGTTTCACTGCTATTCATAAGGTTTCTTGTGGCTAAACATTGTGCCTCTCCTTCTTCCAAGTATACCTTAGTCTGAAAGCTCAGCTGAAATCTGTCCACCATAGGTGACCCTACTGGAGTTTGAAATACTGGTGGCATATCTTCCAGCATCCCATCAACAAATGAGACACCACAGAGTGGCAAACTGATCAGGAACTGGTGGATAATTATAATTAGAACCAAGATTTTTATTGCAAATAGCATGGGAAAGGTACTTTCTAAGTATTTCAGAAATTATATTTTAATCCTTATAAAAGCTCAATTATATTGTTACCTTGTTTTCCATATTTTTGAGATTAGAAAATTGAAGCACACATATATAATAGAGATTTAGATAATTTGCCCAGAGCCACAAAACTTTAAAAAAGTGCATGGCCAGGAATTGACCCAGGATGTAATGCTTATGAGCCTTTGCTCTGAATGACAACATGCTGCCCATTTTCTACCTGAGCCTAGATTATAAGTCTCTCTCTCTTTTTTTTTTTTTTTTTAAATTTCGTTAAACAACAAGTAAACTTTGTTGCATGTTTGTAGTAATATAAAATGAGTTTTCTAGAAATATAATGAGCATACAGAATTATAAGAATTCACACTAATTTTGTAAAACTTGCAAAGAAATGTTCATGATTTTAGAATATCACAAAGCTGAGGGTAACACTGTCTGTAGTACTTGAGTATTTGGGGAATCACACCTGAACTATTAAGCCTTTGTATCACAGTGAACATATGTAAGCTACTGATTACTTAATGATAATCCATAGGGGCGTGCTGAAGATTGACATTTTGAAATGTACGTTACTTTTGTGTCCATCCCATTCGGATTTGTTTTTAAAGTCAACTTTACTAAGAGATAATTATCTTCACTAATTTTCATTTATTAAAAACTGTACAGTCCTATAAATTTTGAATAACATACAGTGAAATCAAGATATGAACTAGTAGCATAAGGTCACCCAATTTCTTTATTGCCCACTGTAATATTGACCATCATTCACACAATACACATAGTATGCCCAGTTGTTGTTGTTGTTAAGTGCTGTTGACTCGGTTCTGACCCTTAGCGACCCTGTATAGGGTTTCGAGGAGCAACTGGTGAGCTTGAAGTGCCAACCTTGCTGTTTAAACAGCTTTGTAGTCTGGCGCATTAACCCACAGTGCCACACCAGGACTCTGATATCAGGTATAGGTTAGGGTTAATTTTTGCAGTGAGATATTGAGTGACATCATAACCACTGACAGAAAGCATATTGTTTCTGCTTAGACTTGCCTCGCATCTCTGTCGAAAATTAACTTACAATAAATATATAAATTAAACTTACTATATATA
>NW_006408543.1:24964754-24970075 GCF_000296735.1 Chrysochloris asiatica | reverse complement strand
ACACACACATATACACACACACATATATACATACAGGAAACCCTATATAGGGCCACTCTGGGTCAGAATCGACTCCATGGCACTTAACAACAACATATATATATGTTCTGACCCATAGTAAACCTGTATAGGGTTTCCAAGGAGAAGCTGGTGAGCTTGAAATACCAACCCTGAAATTCAAATGAATTTGCAGTCCAACACATTAGCCCACAATGCCACACCATATATAGGGATATATACAATTTCTAAAATTCTTCACTGTGCTCCTTTGATCTTGTTATCTATGTTTTCACCAATATAAAACCAAATATTACAACAAAATATGCAAAGAGTCAGAAAACCAAAAAGGAAGAACACATTCAGCATTTCTCAAGCAGGGGGAACTGAAGAAAAAATTCAAGCCTGGACTTTTGTTATTGAAAGATTCTCTGGGGAAATTATTGAATGATACAGAAAACATCAAGAGAAGTTGGAAGGAATACAGAGCCACTGTACCAAAAGAATATGTTAATGTTCAACTGTTTCAAGAGGTAGCATATGATCAAGAGTCAGTGATCCTGAAGGAGGAAGTCCAAGGTGCATTGAAGGTATTGGCAAAGAGCAAGGCAACAGGAATTCATGGAATACACATTGAAATCTTCCAAGAAAGTGAGGTAGCACAGTAGGCACTCATTCATCTCTGCCAAGAAATTTGGAAGACAGCTATCTGGCCGACTGATTAGAAGAGATCCGTATTTGTGCCCATTCCAAAGAGAGGTGACCCAACGGAATGCAGAATTCATTGGACATTCTCTTTGACATCCCATGCAAGCACAGTATTACTAAAGGTAATACAGATACAGCTGCAATCATACATTCACAAAGAACTTCCAGAGGTTCAAGTCGAATTTGGAAGAGGCCATGGAACAAGGGATATCATTGCTGATGTCTGATGGATCTTGGCTGAAAGCAGAGAATATCAGAAATATATTTACCTGTGCTTTATTGACTACGCAAAGGCTTTTGATTGTATGGATCATGACAAGCTATGGACAACATTGCGAAGTATGAGTATTCTGGAACACTTGTGCTCATTAGGCATCTGTACATGGACCAAGAGGCCGCTGTTCGAACAGAACATGGGAACACTGAATGGTTTAAAATTAAGAAAGGTGTGCAACAAAGTTGTATTCTTTCACCATACTTATTCAACCTCTATGCTAAGCAAATAATCTGAGTAGCTGGGTTGTATGAAGAAAAATATGACATCAAGATTTGAGGAAGACTCATTAACAACCTGCAATATGCAGATGATACAATCTTGCTGAAAGGGAACAGGACTTAAAACATTTACTGATAAAGCTCAAAGAGCACAGCCTTCACCTTTACGTCTCAATGTCAAGAAAACAAAAATCCTCACCACTGGACTAGTAAACAACATTCTTATCAACTGATAAATGATTAAAGTTGTCAAGGACTTCATTCTTCTTGGATCAGCTATCAACACTCATGGAAGCAGCAGTCAAGAAATCAAATGACGTGTTTCACTGGGCAAATCTGCCACACAAGGCCGTTTTAAAGTGTTGAAGAGCAAAGATGACAGCTTGAAGACTAAGGTGCGCCTGACCCATGCAATGGTATTTTCAATAACCTCATAGGCATGCAAAAGCTGCACAGTAAATAAGGAAGACCATAGAAGAATTGACGCACTTGATTTATGCTTTTGGAGGAGAATATTGAAAGTGCCACAGGCTGCCAAAAGAACCAACAGATCTGTGTTGGAAGAAGTGCAGCCATAGTGCTCTTTGGAGGCCAAGATCGCCAAACTTTGTCTCTCCTACTTCGGACATATTGTCAAGAGGGACCAGTTGCTAGAGAAGGATATCATGTTTGGTAGGATGGAGGGTCAGAGAAAAAGAGGAAGACCCCCAAAGAGATGAATTGGCCGGGTGGCATCATCAGTGGACTCAAGCATGGCAACAATAGTAAGGTTGGCCCAGGATCAGGCAGTGTTTCATTCTGCTGTGCATAGGGTTGCTATGAGTCGGTACCAACTTGATGGTACCTAACAACAACAATAACAATATTGTATTAATTAGTATTGATTCACAGTCCTCCTGTGGCATGAAGAATAGTCGCTGGAATGCAAGGTCTGTTTGAACTGCAGGGTCAGTGGTTCAAACTCACCAGCTACTCCTCAGAAACCCTATACAGGGTTACTATGAGTTGGGACCAACTCCAGGGCACTTAACAAAATACATCAACAACAGTTCTTTGATTCTGGTAGTATAAGTCCTTCTACCTTTTTCTTCTTCAAATTTAATTTCACTACTCTATATCCTTTATTTTCTATATAATATTTAGAGACAACTTGCTGATTTTGGGGGGTAGGTTGAGGGGGTGACTGTTGAGTCTGTAGACTAGCGTGGAGACAATTAATATCTTAAAATTTTTGAGTCATTCCTTCTACTCACATAATATATTTTTCCATGTGTTTAATTTTATTTCCCCACAAAAAGTATTTTGTACATTTCAGGATAAAGATCTAGTATATATGTTATTAGATTTCGTGTTTATCGTAAACAATACTGCTTTTATTTCATTTTCAATTTCTCATTGAGTAGAAATTGGAATGCACTTGATTATTTTTTTATATGTTTAACTTTTATACTATGAACATGCTAGACTATCTTATGAGTTCAAGCAGCTTGTAATAGGTTCTTTGAGATTCTCCCTCCCCCCCCCCCCCCGCCCATATAAGATAAGGAATCCTGGTGTGATGCTATGTGATAAAGCACTGGACTGCTAATCAGTTTGAACCATTGGATCAACCATTCAAACTCACTAGCCTTTCCTAGGGTTGCTATAAGTCAGACATGACTCCATGGCACGTAACAACAACAACAAGAAGATGAGACAAGGAAGTGAGGCACTGAGGTGTCCAGCTAATAGTTCTGTGAGTGAACTATCTTGGAATCCTATTCACTAGCCCCAATCCAGTGTACAGATGACTAGAACCCCAGACAATATCTTGTCTCCCAACCTTATGAGAATATGAGACACACTTTAAGCTAAGTCTGTAGAGTTATTTGTTGTGAAGTTACCTAGGTAATCGTGAGTTATACAAATGGTTTAGTGATGGACTAACTAAAAGATTGGCAGTTCAGTGCACCCAGAGATGTCTCAGAACTAAATTCTGATGATTTGCTTTAAACAAGTCATACCTTGAAAACCCTATGGAAAAATTCTACTCTATACCCCTGGCGTAATTATAATTAACTAAGTTATATATCTCCAGTTCATTACTAACTTCCAGTTCCTCCACTAGTATTAAGTTAGGGTATCCTTCACCTGTGTCTTTTGGGCATCTCTGTACACCTGCTCTCAGGTTGGTTCTCCTTGCCTTACCAATAGAGTGCATGTGATTGTGTGCTTACTAACCTTGCTCTAGGAGGGCAAAAGAGAGGTCCAGTCTTAGTTTTACATAGGTTCTTGTGCAACCACTATGAGAAAAAAAAAAATTGTGTGGTGCTTCCTAAAATGTTGGAAATAGAAATACTCTATGACCTAGAAGTCCTTTTATTGGTGTATATCCTAGAGAAATAAGAGTCATGAAATGAATGGATATATGCATACCCTGTTCATCGCTTCACTGTTCACACTAATAAAAAGATGGAAACAAACTAAATGCCCATTAATAGAAAAATGAATAAACAAACTATTTTACATACATACAATGCAATATTATGCAACATTAAAGTCTAATGGTGAATCTGTGAAACACCTCATTACAAGGATGAATCTGGAGGGCATTATGATGAGTGAATTAAGTCAATCAAAGGACAGAGACTACTAGTGTAAAATATCAAGAAAAGGTTTTCACATTAAAAGATACATTATTTGTTGATTACCAGGAGTGGGAGAGAAAAGGAAGATAAATTATCCTGGCCAAAGGGTAGATACATGTCAACTTAGGTGTAGTAGAAAACAATACACAATAAGAGGGAGTTCATCAAAAATTTATGTGAGGCAAAGGAAAACTAGTATGAGTGAGAGGGTTAAGCAAACAGAGTAAATACTGATAGAAACATGATTCTTCAATAATGGTGATCTACATGTAGATGTATGGGTAGACACACAGACTCAACAGGTGTTGGAGGGAGAGTGGAAGGATACACATGAATATATATATATATAGATATAAATGTTGTTGTTGTTATGTGCCGTCGAGTCGGTTCTGACTCATAGCGACCGTCTACACAGTTTCCAAGGCTGAAATTCTTTACAGGAGCAAGAAGCCTCATCTTTTTTCCGCAGAACAGCTGGTAGTTTCAAACTGCTGACCTTAAGGTTTGCAGCCCAATTCGTAACTACTATGCTACCAGAGCTATATATATATATAGGTTTGAAAGATGTTTGGGTATGTGTATTTACCTTTGCTGCAAATTTATCTATGAATGTAGTGAAGCAAACAGGGACAAATTATGAAAACATTATAGACCTCGAGAGGATGAGTCACTGGGCGCATTCACCAGGTAAGTCTACATAAACAATGTTCAATATGCTGTTTTCGAGAGTAGTACTGACTGGATTTTTTTTTTCTTCTTCTTCTTCTTTTTTTTCATGTTTTATTGTGAATTATATGATAGTTTACGTGGGAGAACTTTAGTTTTACATTCATTCCATTATAGATAATCTCATTGCCATGGTTCCAATCCACTCCATGCATCATCAACCACCCAAAGGGTATATCGCAGAAACCCGCCCCCTACACTTCCCCCTCCTCCCCCCAGTTTTGGGCCCACAGTCCCTTTCGCTCTCTGGGTCCAAATTCCCCAGTCGCTTCATCCCTCCTCATCATCATCTCTGTCTCTATCTCAGGCATCTCTGTCTCTCTGGGTAGGGTCCCACTCTCGGCTCTTCTCCGTTGATGGTCCCAGAGGCCTCTGCTCCTATCCTGGAGAATTAATCACTCCCTTCGTTGTTACAAAACTTCTACCTTTGCATTTCCAATCCTCATAATCTGTCCTGATAAGCATTATTCACTACAGTATCATGAGTTACCCATCTGTATCTCCTTTCATCAGCTCCGCGCAGACAGACTGAATAGTACCTACTGGAGATTCTGCCTTCCGCAATGCTCCCTAGCACCAGGTTCCCTCTAGAAAGCTTGTAAGCCAGTCACTTTTTGCCTTTGTAGTCTGCCCCCCATTCCCATTTGAACATCCAGAGTCCAAGCTGCCCTTCTCCGTCCACTCTGTGTGTGTGAATGTTTCTTGCTGTGAGGATTTGTTCCCTCTTTTGAGTCGCTGCTCCATAGGTATAGGTCAAGTTCATCAGAC
>NW_006408543.1:24963709-24964204 GCF_000296735.1 Chrysochloris asiatica | reverse complement strand
GGCTGGTCTGCTCATCCTTTCAAGTGGAGATTTCTCATCTCTGGATATCTGGATGTGGTTCCGGTTTCTACCTATAGTTTTATGTATTGCAAAGGTTCTGCATGAAGCCTCGTTCACCGGGTACGCTGTAGCCCATTTTAGGTATTCCAATCAGTTATAGGCAGAAGACAGGACTTACAAGCCTTCTAGTGTGGTATTTCTAACTATTCCTTTCTCCCTCTCCAGTGTCTACTCTATATTATAATGCAAAGGCAACCAAGATTAAAAAAACAAACAAACAGTCAAGCATCTTAACATGATTCCCCGCCCCGCCCCATTCCAACCATGACTCAATCCCTGTATCTCAGAGCCCTGCCGTTCCAAGGCTATGCATATATCGTCTTTATCTCTGTCCCATTTAACCCTTTCGAATATGCCCACTTGTTCTCCCATCTGCCCCGTTTCTCCACTTCCCTCTCCCTCCCTGTATATTACCCCCTTCCCTAACACCCAAGC
>NW_006408543.1:24954684-24957047 GCF_000296735.1 Chrysochloris asiatica | reverse complement strand
GTTGGGCCTGGGCCTTTGTGACCAGTATGTGGGCGGGTTGGGCCTCAGGGCAGGCCTTGGCCTCAGTGGGAGTGTCTGGGCCTTGGGAGGGACTTGGCCTCAGTGGGTGGGCCTGTGCCTTGGGTGTTCCTGAGCCTTGGAGGCTTGGCAGAGGGCTGGTCTAGGCCAGGGCAGTAGAGGGCTGGGGGTGGTGGCTGCTGGGAGGTAGTATCTATTTGATGATGTAAAAAATGCCTCTCTCTGTCTCTCTGTACCATGGGTACCCCGAATTTCCTGATATCCGTACCAATATCCCTCTCTATTTGTTCGGCTTTGTTAGTTTATGCTTCCTTTTCTCTGGAAATGCAGACTTGTAAGTGGGGTTGCTCTAGCCCTGCATTCCAAGGTCTGCAGTGGGCAGAGGCACTCACCGGCATGGAGCGCGGAAGCGGGAGCTGCGTGTAGGCAGGCAAAGCTCAAAATGCCTGTAATTCCTCAGCAATTTGATCTTTTAAGGAAACGAGATCAGAATGTTGAAATATAAGATCTTATGTTTGTTCAAAGGCTGTCTGTCTGCTAGACGGATGTTTCCTATGTGCGATTCCGCCCCTTTTCCCCGAGACTGCCTTACCTGAGCTGCCTGGTCAGGGAAGTGCCAGAAGTCCTCTCCTGACTGGATTTTTAAAAGCTTTCACAAAGCCATCTAAGATGCAACTGTTCGTTTCTCTCTGCCTCGAGCAAAAAATGAGTGATTAAAATTGAAGATACATTAAAAAAGTTAGTCCAGTGGACTAATGGGCCATGTGAACATCAATCTCCATGATGCTGAAAGGAGAAGAACTAGATGGTTCCTGGATATTCCTCGATACTACTATTAACAACTCTGAAAGAGGTCACTTTAGGAAGGACAGGATAGACAGGGAGGAAAACATGGAATAAAACACAAAACTCAAAATCATTAAAAAAAAAAAATCAGGCTTTCTGGTCTAATAGAGACTATAGGAACCTCTGAAACTATGGACCTCAGTCACTCTTCAAGCCTGAAAATGAATTCACCAGCATGGCTCAATTTTCAACCAAATAATAAACAGGGAAATAAGGGGAGCTTGGAGTCCTGGTGTGATGCTGTAGGAGAAATACTGGACTGCTAACTGTAACTCTGATGGTTCTAATCTACCAGTTATTCCTCAGAAACCATATACGAGGTCTCTAGGAGTAAGAACCAACTTGACAGCTCTTAAACAACAACAGCTTAGGGAGAACAATAACAATTGTGAGATATGCACATCTTAGAATAGTTAATCATTTAAGATCAAAAGGGCAGCATTTACACAGGGACAAAGTTCAAAAGGCTTAGGAAAGAGAGAGGAATGGAAATAGAAAACACAGGGAGGAAGGCGGGTAAATTATTTTACACTGCATGAGTTGTAATCAGTAATGTGAAAACAACAACAACAGCAACAAAACCAATGAATTCCTGATGGAAAATTGATCTATTCTGTAAACCTTAATTCAATTCACAATAAAAAGTTAAAATTAAAATGTAAAAATGATTGAAGCAAAAAAAAAAATTAAATAAACAAGACAAAAATCAAATTAGTTTTCCTGAACTATTAATTTTTCTTCTTGTCTTTCCCCCAAGTTAATCAGAGTTCACATTCCATTTATCTTTGAGCAAAGCAATCTTTCCTTACTTTTCAGGATATATGATTGCCCCAAGAAACCAGCTGTGTGAGAACACACACAGAAATTTGTATTTTCTGGCTTTAATTAGTTCTTAGCTGAGAAAAAAAAAAAGTGTTCATTAACACTTTTGACATGTTTGGCAGAAGTAGAATCACCAAAGTATTTGTAAACTTAATTTTTTTTTTCCTATTTTGTATTCATTTTACAATTAAGCCATGACACTGTGTATTCTTTTATAAGTGAACAGATAAATTATACTATTTGAGTTTCTAAAATAGAAATGTTTCAATGCTTTGATATTTGATTATAGCATTGAAAAAAGCATTACTACATGATTCTTACTTTGAGTACAGTGGGTTAAGGTTAGAGTAGATCATTTTCACACAGATAAACACTGGACATTATACATAACAAAATTACCTGGAGACTTGAGTAGTAGACCGGTTTTTAACATGAGTCAAAATTTGCAGGGGAAGTGTTTCTCTTTTTTCAACTTTATCCTGAGAGGAGGCCAGAGTTGTGATACACTACAGTGTGCTTCAAACTTCTACAGAAAAATCCACTGTCCTACTGGTGTGATAAACCAGAATACTGAAATCAGGATGTCCACAGCTGCTGAAAATTGAGGGGAGGTTTCCAGCAAGGAAAGAACAAGAGAGGACTCTGAAATTATACATTCTTTTTCCATTTTTTTTTTT
>NW_006408543.1:24948814-24953734 GCF_000296735.1 Chrysochloris asiatica | reverse complement strand
AAAAATATGTTTTATTGTAAATTGAGTGAAGACTGACATAGCAGATGAGCTTTTAAGTTCCCAGTCACTACTCAGTGAAGTAGGATGTAGAACATTGTGTTTGTGTACACAGTTGATCAAGGAGAATTAGATTGTATCTTAAGTGAGAGAAGTGAGCAGAGCTCAGAGGGACTTACTATCAACATTGTTATTGTTGTGAAGTGCCGTCGAGTCGGTTCCGACCCATAGTGACCCTGCATAGGGTTTCCAAGGAGCGACTGGTGAGCTTGAACTGCCAACCTTGCAGCTCAAATGGCTTTGCAGTCTGGTGCATTAACCCACAGCGCCACACCACCAACATGGAAGAGCAAATAGTGTAGTGTGAACTTTGGACTTGGTATTCCTACCCTAATAAGCTCCTAGATTCAGGAGAAGATTGATGTCAAGATGTATGGAGATCTCCCTGAAATAGTGGGCCAAAAGATGCTTAAAGGAGACAAGAAACTACTCCCTGAGTCATTAAAGAGCCAAGCCCCTCTCTCTCTATGACCCAGAATCAACTTAACAACACTTAATAATGAACTGTGAAAGGATAAATTTCTAGTTGTTAAAGCCATCCATTTGTAGTATTTTCTAATAGCAGAATTAAAAAAATAAGACATAATTTGGTACCAGAATTTGATACCAGTGGGATGCTGTTTTAACAGATACCTAAAATGTGAAAGTGATACTTGCATTATACAATGAGCAGAGGCTGGAAAAGTACTAAGATGCGTAATAGCAAAAGCCTAGATTCACTACAAAACACTGTTGGTGCATTATTGATGGCAAAAGCAATTCTGATGGATCAGAAGGAAGTGAGGAGCACTGTAACATCAACGATGACTCATATGGAAAGAAGCAGCAGCAGAGAAACTGCAGCAGTAGAACCAGGAGATTGACACAAGATGAACCGTGGAGTGAGCCAGCTGAATTCTTTCATGCAGGAGGCTCCCTAATAGAATGAAGTGTTTCTGGGCACTTATCAAAAGTTAGGCTCACTGACTCACAGAGCTAGAGAGCTGAATGTCTTTAGGCCAAAACTTACTGGTGGGATGGAGTGCCTCTGGGAACTTTTTAGTAGAGCTGCAGAGCTTTGTAAAACTTGTTGGAGTAGAGTAGAGAACAGTTTTTGCTTTTGTTTTTAAGCGATCAGGCTGGGTTTTTTTTAGAGATAAAAAAACTAGCAAACCTAAATTGAAGAGACAAGGATTATGGGAAGCAGAGCTGTCCCAGTTTAAAAAAGTATATCTTGACCTTTTTCTATTTTATCAGCATTAAATAACTAAGATAATTATAGGGCAAAAATTCATAGTATAATATTTAAGATGACCAGGACACAATACAAAAAAATCCCTTGACAGGGAAATATGACCAATATTTAAGGAAAATGCAGTCCATGGAGGTCAGCTGTGAGATGACTTATGTATTTGTATTATCAGATAAGGGTGTTAAACCAGACATAATAATTCTGATTAATGAAGTAAATAAACATATTGTTAAACTATATGAAAAAAGAAAACCTCATCAAGAAATAAATATATAAATGAGTACCAAATATAAATTTTGAGATTAACATTAAAATATTTTCTTATTCTGATGTAGAAAAACAAAATTTAACTAACTAAAAAGAGGTCTAACACTCACATACTTTAAGTCATAAAAGGACAAGAGACACAGTATTTAACAATAAGAATAAATATTTGTAAAAATGATGGGACATTTTTACAAGTTATTGAAAAATACTTAAAGTGTAAAGCCAGAAAACACCAAGTATTATAAATAAAAAGAATAGTATGTCTAAGAATGATAGTAAATGTGCTGAATGACAAAATTTTCAAAGTAGACTTTGAGTGTAAATGTCTTGCTTAACTCTTCATATTAGAAATAAAAAAATAATAATATTCATTGATTTCATTGATTTAAGTCTCTACCTTAAGAAGTTTGAAAAGAAGAAGAATGCACACCCAAAGTAAGTAAAAACAGATTCAGTCTATGTTTTAGAAAAAAGCATTTCATTAAGCAATGATTTTCTGATATGATAATAACAGCTATGATCTTAAAAAAAACAATAGCTGGACATCTTCTGAATTAAAATATTTTCTTCTTATAATGACAATGTTTAAGGAGAAAAAAATATGTAAACATGGAGAAAATAATCACAATGCAATATGTAACAGAAGAATTGAACCAAAGGTATAAAAATAACTCTGACAGTTAAAAGCACAACTAATCATTTCAGTTTTTAAAAATGGGTAAAACGTTGGATTTCTGTTACTTTACAGAAATGATAAAGGAATGGTGAAAAGATTTTCTACATCACTGGAAAATTCATTAGGGAAAAGCAAATTAAAATCACACTAAGAGATGTCTCAATACTTACTAAACACCTAATAAGTGGTGATTGGTGCTATTGAGTTGGTGCTGACTCAGCTACCCTATGCACAACCAGAACAAAGCACTGCATGGTCCTTTGCCAACCTCACAATCATTGCTGTGCTTGAGTCCATTACTGCTGCTATTGTTTCAACCATCTCATTGGGTGTTTTCCTCTTCTTCCCCGAACCTCCATTTTACCAAGCATGATTTTCTACTCCAGGGACTGGTCTCTCCTAATAATATGTCCAATATAGTTTAACAATATGAAATGAGAGATGAAGTCTGGCTATTTTGGTTACTAAGGAGTATTCTGACTATACTTGTTCCAACAGTTTTGTTTGTTCTGTTGGCAGTCCACGGTACTTTCAATATTCTCCTCCAACATCATAACTCAAATGCATTCATTCTTCTATGTTGTTGCGGTTATGTACCGTTGAGGTGGTTCCAATGCATAGTGATCCTGTATAGGGTTTGCAGGAGCAGTTGGTGATGTTCATTAGTAGGTATTTTAAGTCCTCTTCGCTTTCAGCACTTGTGAACCACAAGGTCAGCAGTTCAGAGCCCCCAGATGCTCCAAAAAAACATATACAGGGTCACTATGAGCTGAAACCAACTTGATCAGCACTTGACAACACAAATAACACTTTCTATGAGCTAATAAGTGTAAACATGTATAAAAACAAGTGCTCACTCAAATGTAGAGTAACAGAAACTCTGATACACTGCTGAAGGAAATGTAAAATGTTGTAACTGCATTTGAAAATGCTTTTAAATTTCTATAAGCATTAAACATATACTACTTTAAGATGAATGTTAGGTATTTGAGAAAAGCGGCAACATATGTCTACTTAAGCATTTGTCCATAAATATTCATAGCAGCATCAACATTTCTCACCCTCAAGCCTGTTCTGACTCATAAAAACCCTGTACTGGGTGTCTGTAGCTGTAAATCTTTTCAGGACCATTGCCATTGACTTGGTTCCCAATTCATGCTGACCTCATGAACAATGGAACAAAATGCTGCTTGGTTCTACACCTTTACCAGGATCATTTGTGGAGCTGGCAGTTATGACCCATAGGATTGTTGTTGGCTGATTTTTGTAAATAAATACACCAGGCATTTCTTCCTTTCTGACTTACTGCGGAAGCTTCTCTGAAACCTATGCAGCTTCCCAGCAGCATCTAGCCCTCTAATAGTTAATATGTAGTGGCTTATCAGGTGATTCATTGGTCAGAAATTGAACTTGGCTCTCCCCAATGGAAGACTGAAACACTGCTGTCCTGATGATTACATGACTTCCATTGTTTGACCACTTTCTAGGTTTTTTACAAATGCAATATTTAGTTCCCATGAACACTTTGGAAGGGAGATATGCATATTCCCTTGAAATTTTTAATGGCAAAGGTAGGACTCAGACTTTTTTTTTCCCTCAATAGATTTTGATTTTAGAAGTATTTTTTTTTATAATTTAGAATATTGAAGCAAAGATGATTGAGAAACTCAATAAGGTATGCTTCTATGGTGAACTAAGAGAAACAAACAAACAAAATCAAATATGGTGCGCTTTGGAAATCAACGTTTCTCATTGTAAGCATATATATGGTTTAGTGCCACATTTGCCTGAAACCAAATTAAGAAGCATAAGAGATTAATAGTTGCCCTATAATTTCCAGGTTGCATGCCTGCTGTCTACTAATATCCTTCTGACATTTTGATGGATATGGGTCAGAAAACTATTGCAAGTCTGTAATTTCATTTACCCATAGGTGGTTTGAGCCTTTTCTAATCCATTATTATCACATCTAGGTTGATGAACCACGTTCTCTCTGTTTTTGTAACATTCTTGGCTAAAAGTATGTATTTGTGATTCAAAATAGAATTATCCTTCTTTTTGAAGTTGTACTAAAGCTGGGCATACAGGGACAGGACCTTGAAGGCTTGTACTCTTTCATCAGCTCACAGGTTTAGTCAGACCATGAAAGCTTATTTGAAGTTTCATGATTTAATCGATACAAATATCTAAGTAACCAACTGTTACTCACTGGGACTCTTCACATCTAGTTGAAAAAACATAATTAATTTATCCTTCTACATGGTAGTTATGGGACTTTGGGATACCAGTCCTTCAACTAAAATTCAGCCCTTCCAACAAACCTAAGTTTCACCTGCTCTCAAAGAGATTGACTAAGTCACGTCTAAGATGCCCTTTGATGTATATTCACTATTTTCCAATGAAAGGGGAGAGTGAGTTTAATTATGTTGCTTGTTATATGGTGATGGCTTTCTGGCTTTGTGTTTTCAAAGACAACATTTGGTTTTAATAGGTGTTAGCTCTTCATGGTTGACTATTTCTAATAATAGTAAGCATTGCATTAAAGCCTTTACACCAGAAAGAAAGTTGAAAGAAAGAAAGAAAGAAAGAAAGAAAGAAAGAAATAGCCTGCCTCCTTATTAGAAAAACTACTTTGCAAAGGCATTTGACTGTAGGAATCATAATCAACTTTGGATATAATTGAGAAGAA
>NW_006408543.1:24941807-24948014 GCF_000296735.1 Chrysochloris asiatica | reverse complement strand
TGGGATGCATTGGCACAGTAACAGCAACAATGGGCTCAAACATAGCAGTTGTGAGCTTGGCACAGGACTGGCCAGTGTTTGTTCTTTTGTATGCAGGATCATTATGAGTCACAAAGGACTTGATGGCCCCTAACAACAACAATAACAACAACAACAACAACAACAACAAGAATCCCAAATCACCTTCTTTATCTACCATTGAGTATGGTTTTATGTTCTCAAAAATATAAATGTTTTAGGTGGCTGCCAAATTTCATTCTGGTTTTTATGTATTTATGTGGTAACTTTCTAAAGTCAGAATCTAATCATAATTTTATGTAAATAATTTATCTAATCTATGTTGAGAAAAAAGTGAAAATAATAGAATACAGTGGTTAAAAGCTTGAGGGACTCAAATTTAATTTCCATCAATTACTATTAATAATATCTTAATACATTAGCCATAAGAAAAAGAGGTGAATGTGTCTAAAATACTTGCTGGCTCTTTTCATTATAATCAGTGTTTTCTAGCATTATGCCTTTACATAAAATCATTGACTTGGAGTGGTCATCATATTTTTTCATCTCTCAGGTTTTTGATGATATACTCAGTAAGAAATATCACAGATGGCAGAATAGAATAGAAATAAAGCAATATTCTATTTTTGTTATTATGAATATCACCTCAACCCCCTTTTCTGAAGAATAGTGTAAGTCTCAGCTGAGTCACGTTACAAGCCAGTAAAATTTGCCTTGAAAATTTCTTTTTAGAGATAAAGGTAATAAATGCCTAACATATTTGAACAGATTATTTTTATGGACAGAAAACTACTGCTTTGATAGTATAGTAACTAAATAGAATTATAATGATCATATATTAATGAATTATATACATTCAACTTTTCTCTATGACACAAAAAGAAACAATATTCAATTATTAGACACATCTATATGTTCATGCACATATTCGTTTTAAATTCAGGATTATACAATAGTGTAGGCACAAACAGGTCTACTACACCATATTAATTTGACAAAATAGCATAATTAAATATGATTGTTAAATAAATATATTTATTCATAGTTGTTCTTATTGCTTATAGAGAGAAGGTTCATTCCTGTTCTCTTTCATAGTCATTAGAGGCATTCACAAATCTCTTTCTGCTTCTGGACATAGATTTAAGATTGTAAGTCCTTACTCCTTTGGAGTTATGCGTAGATTTGTGGTACACTTTTGCAAATATGAGTAGCAGTGGTTCCTCATTTTTGAGTTGAAGCTTGCAAAAACAATAAGCCATCTACACATTTGACACAGTGTAAAAAGATGAGCCCTTCAGGTTGGAAGGCATTCAAGATGCAACTGGAGAAGAGCTGCCTCCTCAAATTAATTGTTGTGAGAATGGCACAGAACTGTTGTGGATTAAATTTGTGTTGTTAAGAGTTAACTGAGTTCGTTTTTGAAACTCATAACAACACTGTATAGGGTTTCTGATGAGCAGTTGGTGGGTTTATATAACTGTTGTTTCAATCAGCAGTCCAATGCTTATTCTACAGCATCACATCATAGAATACCATGATATATGTGCCAATTTGGCTAGTCAGGATTCTCAATGGTTTTGCAGGTGTGTGATTATGTAATTTGGCAGTTATATAATGATGCAGTCGCCTCCATGATAGGATCTGTTGTGATCGGTGATAAGTTGTAAGGAGATTAGGGTAGGATGCAGTACTCTTTATCAAGGTCACAACAACCTTGATCTGATAGGAGGGGAATTTCCCTGGGGTATGGCCTGTATCACCTTTTATCTTAGAAGAGAGAAAAGAGGAAAGAAATGAACAGAGATGAGGACCTGACTACCACCAAGAAAAAAGAGCTGGAAGTTCAACATGTTCTTTGGACCCAGTGTCATCTTACTGAAAACCTCCTACACCCAGGCAAAGATTGATATCAAGACACATATAGGTCTCTAAGGAATTCTGGAGCCACAGATAATTGAAAGGAGTCAAGGACCTTTCCTCAATGTTAACTGAAAGAGAAAACCCTTCCTGAAGAACTGGTGCTCTGAATTCAAACTCCTAACCTCCTTTACTGCGAATGAATGAATTTCTCTTTGATAAAGTCATCCTTGTTATTTCTGTTATAGCACTACTAGATAACTAAAACATCTATCCTCTTCACCTTATATTTCTTGGTGTACTACATTTAGCAATACGCTCTTGGGATAAGGGTTTAAAGACCCTGCCAGAGTGTGTCTCCTTTTGAAACATTCCAAGGTACTGACTTGCCTCCAAGAAAAGGGCCTCTGATTTTATTCTCTGTATTTCCCTGCGTTCTAGTCTTTTACAAGAGTTCTCTGTCTTAGTTGTAATCATGCAGGTCTTTGGTTATGGGAAGAGATAGATGGAACAGTAAATGTTCAGATATCACTAATCCACCTGCCTGAGAAGTTAAACTAATTCTATTCTACCAAATTCTGCAACTGTCATGATACTGTTCCTTATGTCAGTTCTAAGATAGTTGCCAAGTCTCTTTCTGCAGTGACCGCAGGGAAACATTGGTTGAACAAGGTCCATTGGGAAAGAATGAGGACACAACAGTAAACTTTGTCCCACCCTGTCTTTCTCTCAAGCCTTCTTCTATTTAAACTCTTACTTTCCTTTCTCAGAGAGTATGCAATCTTGTTAGGTTTGTTTCTAAAAAAAGTTGCCATATCTAAGTCTCTTCTTCCTTTTTTTTTTTTTTTTCTTAAATCAAATTCAGTTTATTTCCTGTCTTGAGCTCCAAATTGGCCATATATTTTTAAAGGCTTATATATAATTATTCATTTTTATGTATTTAGAATTGATTGAGATGAGCTCTCTTCATTAGTGTCAACTATAACATTATCAAAAAATTCATTATGAGTTTTGCAATCACATACTTGGGCACTCCAAGTTAAGAAAATCAGGAAGTTAAGATCAGAAGTCAATTAAAATAAAAACAGAAAATAGAAAGAAAAAATAATATAAAAAGTAGATTAATAAAACTAATAAA
This sequence comes from Chrysochloris asiatica, assembly GCF_000296735.1. NCBI lineage: Eukaryota > Metazoa > Chordata > Mammalia > Afrosoricida > Chrysochloridae > Chrysochloris > Chrysochloris asiatica. The sequence continues at coordinate 24,945,001 of NW_006408543.1, read as the reverse complement.
GTTATAGGAAGACTGACAAAGCAAAAAGAAGAAATAAATTACTAACATCGGATATGAAACAGATCCTATAACTACAAACCTGCAGATACCAGAAGGATAACTGAATACTTCAAACAGCTCTTGTTTTTGTTGTTTATTGCCATCAAAATTGGTTCCAACTTACCGACCCTGTATAGGGCTTCCAAGGAGTGACTGGTGGATTTGAACCACCAACCACTGCAGTTCAACCAGATCTTGTAGTCTAATGTTTATCCTATAGCACCACATCAGGTTTCCTCAAACAGGTCAGCATACAAAATAGTTACAATCTAGATGAAATAGACCAATTCTTCATAAAGTACAAACTACTGCAACTCACCATATAAGACATTTGAAATTTTGAATTGCTCTGAAGCCCTGGTGGCACAATGGTTATGCTCTGGCGTCTACTTCTAAGATCAGTAGTTTGAATCCAAATGTACTTAGTGGAATAAACAGCTGGTGATCTGCTTCTATAAAAATGACAGCCTAGTAGAGGCAGCAAGATGGTGCGCTAGGCAGAAAGGCTGTATAGAACATCTACAACAAAGATACAGAAAACCAAATAAAACAGATGCAGATGATAGCGCTGGAACTCAGAGCTTCAGATGAAGGGATAAATACTTGCATTGAATACTTACTTGGGAGAGATCTAAGCCAACATGGAGGTAAAAAAGGAAAGATTTGTAACCTGTGACCACTGACTAGTTTGGTGCAGCCATCTTGAGCTTTTGTGAGTAGCTTCAGAGCCAAGAAACATACTTGTAGATTGCAGAGATTAAGATGTGATTACTTTTTCTTGTTTACAACACTCCCCTGACGATAAGAGGTGAGGCCTACCCCAATCAGTGTATATTTCCAGGAAGCTCCTGCTCTCCTGATTTTTGGACCTGCACGGAGGAAAGTACTATAGTTGTAGGCCCTCTTCAAAGATGAGGCAGCTATCTGTATTGACCTCATTTGGTAGGCTCCTGTTCCAAATCTACAGAGTCAGCCATGGCTAGCCATGAAATAGCTTTCACTAGGAAAAGAAGCTGAACAGATATGGATGGAGGGGAAAAAAGAGAGAGAGAGAGAGACTGGAGATCTCTGCAGTTTGTCTAGCCACAATGTGGCTTGAACTTTCCTGGGTGACTTTGAAGGCAAGAGGGCAGTAAGTCTCATAGAGGCATACAACTTTTTTGTGGAAAAAAGAAGTGAAAATTGGTTTCATTTTGTTTGCTTGCACCACACATTACACTGGTTGCCAGAGGAGTGGCCAGCCAAAATCTGAATAAACTCACAGGAAAGCTCCTGTTGTCTGGCCTGTTGAAACCACATCAAAGTATGTCAGAAGCAAGCAGCACCAACCCTGGCACCTGGGATCAGGTGTGGCCTTTTCCAGAGTTGCAGAGCTTGTTCTGGTCAGCTCTGGACTAGAGAGCTATCTCACCGTCAGCTCCCCTCTTGCACAGAAATTCCTTGATCCCCCATATATTTTGGGGTATACACAAACTACTTCCGGATTGTGTGCACAGAACAGAGAACACCAAACCCTACAAGAACTCCATGTAGGTTGAATGTTATTGTCACATTTTTTACCCAGTCATGACATGAGATCTTTGGCTTGCAGGAGAACCTAGAATTTTCCCCTCACGGGGTCTACAAACTGCCCTGCTCTTTCCCCCTCTTTTAATATTGTTGTTGCTGTTTGTTTCTTTATCCAGGACCCTTCTCTCTTTTGCTTTCTAAACTGTCTATCATCCCCTTCATTTTGCCTTCCTTTTTAAACTGTTTCTCTTTCCCAACTACTTCTGCTGCTGCGTCTTTTTTTTAGATTAGTCACAATCATTATGCTGTGTGTTAATCCCTTCTTTCTTTTGTTGTTGTTTTTGTTTTTACTATTTCCTTTTAATCATTCCACTTCCTAATTATATTTAGGTCCTTTTCTTTCTATTTATTTTTTTTAATGGTATTTTTGTCTTTTTGTCTTCCTCTTCCACTTTTCACTCTTCAGTATTTGTATTCTTTTTCAAGCTGTTGCCTGTTCTTTTTTTCTTTACTGTTTATTTTATTGCTGTGGTTTGCTGGTTTATGTTAGTTTTCTCTCTTTGTGTGTGTGTTTTCTCTTCTTGCCTCATCCAGAAGGAGATAGAAACCCTGTCCATACAGCCCAGCTACAAACATACCCTCTATCACATCACACATTTGGCAAGAGCCAATGCCACCTTCTATACACCAGATCAGTGCTTGCAACCAACATCACCTCAATCCATCCTGAAATGAACTGAATGAACAGTGAACAGAGAATGGTAAGCATGCTCATCTGCTGATCACACTCACCAGGAGTCATTTGGTGAGTGCCTAAGAATACAACAACATACAACCTTTAACTTAATATATATATAATAATATCAAAATGTCTCAAAAGCCACAGACAATTTCTGTTCACAAGAAGAAATAATAATAAGCAGCTCAACCAAGTTACCAAGAGGTAGAGATAGAAAATACTTTTTAGGAAAAAAGACACTGGAACTACCTGAAAAAGTATCCAACATAATGATATTAGGTGTTGTTAAGTGTTGTCAAGTAGATCCCAACTCATAGTGATCCTGTGTACAATTTCCAAGCAGCAGGTGGTGGGTTTGAACTGTTGACCTTGTGGTTCACAGTTCAGTGCTGAGCCTACAGTGCCACACAATTTAGGCATCTCCAAATAATTGATAGAAAGGTTGAGGAAAATGCAAAATAATTCAGGAAAACTCTATAGGACTAATCACACAAAATGAATAAAGGATTGGAGATAATACAAAACCTGCAAATAGATATCTTTTAAGATTAATACTAAGATTTCAAAATGGACAGTATACTAAAAGGGCAAAGGCATAGATTTGAATCAATGGAAGCCCAATTAGTGAGCATGAAGATAAATATTATAATACTAGTAATCTAGAAGAACAGTCAGAAAAAAAAAGGAAAACATCTGAATAAAACATAAGATTTATGTGGGAAAACATGAGGAGGAATGCCTTACAGGTGATCAGAATTACAGAACAGAAAGAGACAAAGAAATGCACAGAAAAGTTAGTAAAACAAACTGTTGGAAAAAGTTTTCCATAACATCATGAACGATGAGACTATAAATATTCAAAAGGTTGTTGTTGTTTTTGTCAGGTGCCATCAAGTCGGAACCGACT
>NW_006408543.1:24939057-24941343 GCF_000296735.1 Chrysochloris asiatica | reverse complement strand
TGATCTCTTGACTGCTGCTTCCGTGAACATTGATAGTTGATCGAAGAAGAATGAAGTCGTTGACAACTTCAGTCTTTTCTCTGTTGATAAGAATGTTGTTTATTGGTCCAGTGGTGAGGATTTTTGTTTTCTTGACATTGAGATGCAATCCATACCGAAGGCTGTGTTCTTTGATTTTCATCAATAAATGTTTCAAGTTCTCTTCACTTCCAGTAAGCAAGGTTGTATCATCTGCATATCGCAGTTTGTTAATGAGTCTTCCTCCAATCCTGACGCCTTGTTTTTCTTCATGGAACCCAGCTTCTGGTATTATTTCAAAAGGTTTATGAAACCTAATAGGATATATCCCAAAAGAAAGTCACCAAGATTATCAGAATAAAACTCTCTAAAGTTAAAGAAAAGGAAAAAATTCCTGAAAACTGCACTGGAAAAACAAAAAGTTATTTACAAAGGAGAATGAATAAGAAAGATTAAGCTCTGATTTCTTAAGAGAAACCATACAAGCAAGAAGACAATGGGAGATATATAAAAAACTCTGAAAGAAAAAATTGCCAGCAAGGAATCATACCCAGCAAAACTGTCCTGCAAACACAACTTCAAAATTATATATTACCAGATGAACTGAAATTAAAATAATATGGCAAAACCAGATCAACTTCACAAAAAAATACTAAAGGGAGTCCTTTGGATTGATATCCAACAGTAGAAGTCAATAACTAGACTGAAAAACATTGCAAGTCTGATCAGAATTCAACTGAGTTATAGAAGCATCCTAAGTAAAACAAACCTGCTGCTGTTGTTAAGTGTTGTTGTGTCAGTTCTGTCTTATAGAAACCTTGTATAAAGTTTCTGTAGAGTTTGGTGGATTTTCACCATTGAACTTGTAGTTCCAATTGACCTCTCAGTCTAGTGCTTATTGTACAGTGCCACACCAGGACACCAAAACAATCCAACAATACTATAATAGGGAATCAGAGATATCAGTCTATAATCTAGACAACTACAAACAACAAGAGGAAAATTACAGTTACAGAATTTCAAATGGTGAAGAAGTCAAGTAGATTTAAATATAAAATAGATTTAAATTGGGTAAGCAATTGATAAATTTCAAGGTAAATGCAAAGAAAATACATACACCTCCACTTCAAATCTTGAAAACAGAAAACCATAAAGTTTATATAAACATTGAAACAGCAGAAGTGAAGAAATTGACAAGAAAATGTACAAACTAAATGAACTCAGCACAGAAAAATATGTGGAACAAAGAAAACTACACCACATAAAAAACACACAGCAAAATGAATGTGATTAATTCATAGCTATGAATAATTATACTGAGTGTCAGTAAATTGAATGCATCAGTCAAGAGACAAACAGTACCAGAATGAATAGGAAATCAGGAATTTTTGATATGGTGTCCATAAGAGGCATACGTCACACACAAAAACAAAAAATAGATTAAAAATGAAAGGATGGATAACTATACCAAACTAATGACAATCAAAAACCAGCAGGATTGGCAAAATTAATTTCTGATAAAATAAACTTTAAGGTAAAAACCAGCATCAGCGTAAAAGACAGACATTATGTCATGATTAAAGGGTCAATTGAATAAGAGGACATAACCATAATAAATATATATGCTAACAATGAAAGATCCTCAGAATACATAAATCAAACTCTAATTGAATGAAAGAAAGAAAGAGACAATATATAATAATAGTAGATTTTACTACAGCACTTTCAATAAAGGAAACAGCAGCTAGAAAGAAACTCAGCAGAGACACAAAAGAACTAATGTACAGAACCAAACAACTTAACCTCTTGAATTTACACAGAATACTCAACTCAAAAACAGCACAATACATATTGTTATCCAGTGCACAAGGAACATTCTCAAGAACAGACCATACGTCATTCCACAAAACAAGCCTCCATAAATTTTTGAACATCAGAGGACTCAAAAAACATCTTTTCAGATCATAATGGTATAAAATTACAAATCAACAATAGGAAGATCAAGGAAACAAAATCCCATGCATGTTAATTAAATTATACCCTTCTTAAAAACTACTGGGTAAGTGAACAAGTAAAAATGAAACAAAAAAAGAATCTTTGAACCAAATGAGAATGAAAACACAACATAGCTAACCTTTGTTGTTGTCAGGTGCCATTGAGTCAGAACCAACTCATAGTGACCCCATGCACAGCAGAACAAAACAATGTCTGATCCTGGGCCAACCTCACTACTGCTGCCACACTTGATGCCATCAATGATGCCACCTG
>NW_006408543.1:24926730-24932302 GCF_000296735.1 Chrysochloris asiatica | reverse complement strand
GTGTGTGGTGCTGCTGCTTTCTTTGTTCTGCATGTGTTCTGGTGCTTAGTTCATGGTTTTTATGTTCTTATTTGTGAGTTTCCTAATAGTTTTAATGTTTCCATGTTCTTCTTGGATTTTCATTTTCTTGGTATGTTTTGAAGTGTTCATTTTCTTTGAGGTTACTTTATATTCCATTAACTTTTTACTCCACTTAGTGTAGTCTATTTTATCCTGTAATCTACCTGATCTTCTTACGATCTGAATCTCTGCTTCTATGTGTTTACCTTCTTTCATATTGTAATTGTTTTGATCATAGACTGACTTGCCAAATCTTCTGAATGTGTTCTTTTAGTTTTATTTTATTCCTGGCTCTTCCATTCGTTGACTAAGTTCTGGGAGATGCTGCCACATATAGCAGTCTCTGGTTGTTGTCTGTTCTTGTTGGTTCTCAGTCCTCAAAACTCCTTTAGAATGTTTGTCATAGCAGGGTTGGCTTTGGCAAAATCCCTTAGCTTCTGTTTATCCTGGAATCTTTTGATTACACCTTCATATTTGATTGACAGCTTTCCTACGTAGAGGATTCTTATTTGGCAGCTTTTTTCTTTCAGGGTTTTATATATGTTTCCCATTTGCCTTTTTATCTGCATAGTTTTTGCTGAGATCTAATTTTAATCTGACTTGTTTGCCTTTGTATGTAATGCTTCTTTTTTCCCTAGTTGCTTTCAAGATTGACTCCTTATCTTTGATTTTGGAGAGCTTGATTATGATATGTCTTGGTGATTTTCATGTGGGGTCTATCCTTCCTGGGCTTCGTTGAGCTTCTTGAATGCTTATGTTTTCGTTTTTCAGGATATTAGAGAAATTTTCTTCCAGAAACTCTTCGACTATCCCCTTTGTGGACTTGTGTGATTCTTCCTCTTCCAAATGCCAATAATTCTTAAATTATTCCTCTTCATGTTGTCCAACATGAATTTTAGACCTTCTTCAGGTTTTTTTAAATCCTTTTTTCTATTTACTCTTGTATCTTAGTGGTATTGAGAGACTTTTCTTACAGCTCACTGGTTCTGTCTTCCATTTCTTCTATTCTACCACTTTGCCCTTTCAGTGTACTGTCTATTTCTGATATTCTATTAGTGATTGTTTGGACCTCTCTATAGGTTTTGAATTGTTTCCAATGTTATATCTATCTTATTTTATTGTTCCTGTAGCACTTTCCTGACTTCTTCCTTATTTTTCTCTACTCCATTGTAAATTGTTTTGAAACATTTTATAATCATTTTTTTCTGAATTCCTTCTCAGGCATTTCCAAGGCCTTCCGTCCTTTCAGAATGGATTACAGGTCATTTGTCTCAGACGTTTTATCTTGTCTGGACTTGTGCTGATATGGTCATCTGTTTTTGCTTCTTAGACATGTTCAGTGGTTACCTGTGGTCTTAATATTTAATTGTGTGTGTTTGTGTGTGTGTGCTTTAATGCTTTCTGATTGTCTCCAGGTAGCTGTGATCAGGAGGTGGGCTTCCTTTTTCATTCTCCTTATTGCTTTACCCCGAGTAACTCTTGCAGGTGTGGTCTGCCTCCCTGGTGTATGGCAGTTGGTGTTGGTTCTTGCCTGGATTGTGGGGTTTTATAGTGTGTGACTGTAGCATGACTATAAGGCAGAAATTTCTGTCTCTTCTTGTAGTATAGATAGATAAAGAGTCCCCTAAAGGTAAAAGGAGGGGAAAAAAACAAAAAACAGCAACAGGAGGAAAAAAAACAAACAAAAAAAAAACAGATTGGAAATGGTAGTCTATAATCGCAGAAAAGATAGAGGAGAAAGAGAAGAAGGGGGAAAGAAACCTATAGCCTAATATTAGTATGACTCTAATATCCTCTTTCAGCTTCTTACCTTCAAGTCTGCTTGATAAATTTCAAGATGCCACTGTTGGTTGTTATGCTGTACTGTAGGATTTAATTTTTGGCCTCTTTTGTTTTTAGTTTCTCTCCCACTCCACAACCCTTTTTCTTTCCTTTTCCATATTAATTAACAGTTCAGGGCTGGCTGTGAACGTTTTGCACTGCTGGTTAGTTTTAAGCTGCGCTGTCCCTTTAAATATGGCAAGGCTCTGTGAGCATCCATGGTAGAAGAACTGTCCAGTGATGGGGGTCAGGAGTATCTACTTGCTCAGGCACCCCCTTTAGTCACTAGAATGGAGTTGCGTAGCTGTGAGAGTCCAATGAATAGATACCAAAAATCAGAACAAAACAAAACAAAAAATATTGTCCACCTTTGTCTCCAAGGTTCCCCCAGGCATTATTCCATGGCAGGTCTGGTTCCCCCCGCTTGGTCTTGCTGTTTGGTCTCACCCAAGTTGTTGGCTCTGGGGCGCTGAGTCTGACAGGTTTGAAAGTATGAGATTTCTTGCTTTTGCTACAAGTTCCACTAGCTATAAGCCTTCAAACTTTTTAAATATTCATACATATGTGGTTCAGAGTTTTGGAGCTCTCCCCTGAACCTGCTTTACTTGGTATTTGGTTATTGCTGACAGAGATCTTCACTGTACCTCTACCCTATGTGCCATCAAGTCCCACCTCCTCTGTAGCCCTATTTTTTTCTGTCACTCCACTTCACCAATCATGTCTTCCTCCAAGGACTGGTCCCTCCTGATATTATGTCAAAAGTATGAGAGACACAGTTTGGCCATGTTGCCTGCCAAGGAACATTCTTCCAATACATATTTGTTCTTCTTGCTGTTCATGGTACTTTCAGTATTCTCTTCCACCACCATAACTCAACTTCATCTATTCTTCTATGGTCATTCTTATTCATTGTTCAACTTTCACATGCCTATAAGGCTACTGAAAATACCATGACTTGAGTCAGGTGCACCTTAGTCCTCAAACTGAAACCTTTGCTCATGAACAGTTTAAAGAGGTCTTGTGCAGCCGATTTTCCTAATGTAACACATTGCTTGATTTCTTGACTGCTGTTTCCATGTGTGTTAATGGAGGATCCAAGTAAAATGAAGTCTTTTTATTTTAATGGAGTTTTATTTAATGGAGTGCTACTTGGGTCCTCCATTAATGTGTGTTAGTGGAGGATCCAAGTAAAATGAATAAAGATTAGAGAATAAATAAATGAGTTAGAAATCAGAAAAACAGTAGAAAATATGAACAAAACAAGAAGTTAGTTCTTTGAAAGGATTAATAAAATTGACAAACCATAGGAAATCTAACAAAAAAAAGAAGAAGATTAAAGTAATGTAGAAAAATAATAAGGGTGACATCACAACAGAACCAATGGTCATAAAAGGAATAATAATAGAATTCTATAAAGGATTGTACTCCAGTAAATTTGAAAATCTAGAAGAAATGGATATATTTTTAGAAGAATACAACCTACCTAAACTGGAATGAAGTAAAAAATTTGAACGGGCCTATAATAGAAGAGAAGTCCTGGTGTGGTACTGTGGGTTATTGTTCCAGACTTTAAAGATATTTGACCTGCAAGTTCGGTCAGCAGTTCAAGGTCACCAGCTACTCCTTGGAAATACTATACTGGATGGCTATTGGTTGAAATCGACTTGACGGCACTTAATAACAACAACAATTCAAAAGAAGAAATAGATTGGGTCACTAAAAACCTCCTAACAACAACAAAAAAATATGGGCTCAGATGGCTTTGCTAGTAACTTCTAACAAACATTCAAAAACAGCTGACATCAATTTTACTCACACTATTCAATAACATAGAAAAGAATGGAAAACTCCCAAATACGTTTTATGATGTAAGCATAACCATTGACCCCAACCCAGGCAAAGGCATCACTAAAAAAGAAAAGTATAGACCTATATCCCTCATAAACATAATGGGAATTTTCTCAACAATATTCTAGTCAATAGAATTCAACAACAAATAAAAGAAATAACACATCATAAGGAAGTGGGATTCATACTGGAATGCAAACATGGTTCAGTATAAGAAAAACAATCAACTTAATGCAGTATAAAAATAAATTAAAAGAACCACGTGAACATTCAGTTTGATTCAGAAAAACATTTGAAAAATCCAACATGCATTCCTGGTAAAAAAAAACAACACTCTACAAATTAGGAATTGAAGGGAAATTCACGACAGAATAAGTCCTGAACTGAAAGGTCTACCTGATGTTTCTCAGAAAGCATGTACAGGGTTGCTATGAGTTGTAATTCACTTAATAACACTTAACAACAACATAAAGGTCAACAGCCAACATTGCTATCACTGGAGAGTAACTAAAATCATTTATTTTATATATAGGAAGCAGACAAGGATGCCCTTTATCACCACTCTATTCAATATTGTGTTGGAAGTCTTAGCCAGAGCTATAAAGCAAGAAAGGGAAATTTAAGGCATTGAAATTGGCAGAGAAGTAGTTAAACTCTCTTTATTTGCAGATTATATGATCCTATACATAGAAAATCCTGAAGACTCAGAAAGAGAGCTATTGAAACTCATTGAAAGATTTAGCAAAGTGGCAGGGTAAAATATCAGTATACAAAAATCAGTTGGAATAATCTATACTAATAAAAACAGCTCTGAAATGGAAATTTGGAATACAATACCACTTCAAATGGCCTCCCAATAGATGAAATATTTGTAAATAAATATAACCAGTGAAACAAAAGACCTGTATGAAGAAACCTACGAAAAGAGGCTTATAAAAATGGAAGAATATACCATGATCATAGATGGGACTTAAAATTGTGAAAATGTTAACACTACCCAAAGTAATCTATAGATACAACATTATCTCAATCGAGATTTCAACATCATTTTTTAAAAAGATGGAGAAATTCACTACTGACTTTATATAGAAAGAGACATTGGACAAGCAAAGCTTTTTGCTTAAGAAGAAGAACAAAGTAGGCCTCTCACTCCCTTATCTCAAAATTTACTACACAACCGCAGTCATCAAAACAGGCTGAGACTGGTACAACAACTGATTCAAATCAATGGAGTAGAATTGAGAACCCAGAATTAAATCTATCAACTACAGTCAGCTTATTTTGACAAAGGGCAAATTATATTAAATGGGAAAAGATAGTCTTCTCAACAAATGGTGCTGGGAAAATTGGAAATCCATTTGCAGAAGAATGAAACAAGAGCCACATCTCACACCACACACAAGAACAATCTCGGCATGGAATAAAGACCTAAATGTAAAACGTGGATCAATGAAAAAAAAATGGGATAAACTTAGGGGCTCTAATACCTGGCTTAAATACACTATCAAACATTACTAAGAACACACAAACAGCAGAAAACACTGTAGAGGACTGGGACATCCTAAAAAACATGCACTTCTGTGTATCAAAAGGTATCTCCAAAAGAGTAAAAAGTTACCCCAAAGGTTTGTATATGACAAAGGAATATGTATAATTTATAGATAACTACAATATTGAATTATGCAAATCTGCTACGTAAGACCTTTTTAAAGTATTGAAGAGCAAAGTTGTCAGCTTGAGGACTAAGGTGTGCCTGACCCAAGCCATGGTGCTTTCAATAATCTCATATGTATGTGAAAGCTGGACAGTAAATAAAGGAAGACCATAGAAGAATGGACATATT
>NW_006408543.1:24923818-24926630 GCF_000296735.1 Chrysochloris asiatica | reverse complement strand
CTTTGTAGCCACCCATTTTGAGTAGCAAATGTCCCAAGTTTCCCATTCTTGCCTACCCTGTGTGCTCAGGGGATGCGAATGATCCTTTCTGTAATGATTGCTTCCCTCTTTGGAGCTACTGCATCCATAGATGTAGGTCAAATTCATCAAATTGTATCAGAGTACCCTTTTTTTCCTCATCTTTCTTCTTCTAGTAGAATTCTTAATCATCCAGCCATTGAAACCGAGTCAAGTGGGATTTATCTGAAAGTGTGGGTGTTCTTCTGCATATCCCTCTTTTTATCAGCTGGATGCTTCACTCTCCACTCTACTCCTCTGTGGCTATGTCACTGACTCTGGGCCCAGGAGTACCCAGCTCTTGCCATACTGCTGGCAAACCAGGTCTCCACCCAGGTTCACAGGAGTCTATTGAATATCAATGATCAACGTGGTCATCAGTCAGAGTGCATGTCTGCTTGTGTATTCTCCTTGAGTCTTGGAAGGGAGTTTGCCCTGAGGGGACCTGATCACTTGCCTTGATGACTCCTGGGCAAGCAACTTGTTTGTCCTTGTAATAGTCAGTCGGACTGCCTTTATTATTTTTTATTTTCCCTTTCAGTCTTTCTTTCAAGAAGAATCTTCTGTTCTTCTAGCCAGTCCAGGCTGGTCTGCTTGTCCTTTCAAGTGGAGATTTCCCACCTCAGAAGATTTTGGATGGGGTTCATGATTCCACCTATGGTCTTATGTAATGCAGAGGCTCCACAGGAAACCTCCTTCACTGGACAAGTTGTAGCCCCAACTTAGGTATTCCAATCAGTTATAGGCAGAAGATGGACTTACAAGCTTTCTATGGTGATATTTCTGGCTATTCCTTTCTCTCCTCCTCAAGTGTCTATTTTACAATGGTATGCAAGGTAGACCAAGATTCAAAAGACAACCAAGCATCTTAACATTATTTCCCCTGTTTTAACCATTCAAACAATGCCTCAGTGCCTGTATCTCAGAGCCCTGTAGCTTCAAGGTTGTGCATACATCATTATTTACCTCTGTCCCATATGGAACATTTAACCTGCCTAAATGTTCTCCCATCTGCCAGGTTCTTCCATTCCCCTCCCCCTTCTTGTGTATTTACTTCCTCCTCAGCATCCAAATTGTCTTGTGTCCATTCCTTATGCTGTGCCCCACCTTCCTTTCCCACCACTCACCCCACCACCCACATCCCGGTAACCAGCAAAGAATCCCCACCTGCCTTTTAGTATGGATCTTTTTCTTGGTTTTTTACAATAGTAGTCCTTTGCAATATTTCTCCTTTTGTGACTAACTAATTTCATTCAACATAATGTCTTCAAGGTTCATCCATTTTATGTGACAGTTTACAGCTTCCTTGTAGTTCTTCAAGGTACCATAATATCCCATTTTGTTTATGTACTACAGTTTGTTTATCCATTCTTCAATTGATGGGCACATGGACTGTCTCCATCTATTTTGCTATTGTAAGTAGTATTGCTATGAACATTGGTGTACATATATCTACTCTTGTTATGGCTCATATTTCTTATAGGTAAATACCAAGTAGAGGAATTGTTGGATCATAACGTATTTCTATTGACAACCTTCTGAGGAAGTGGTGCCTTATTGCTTTCCAGAGTGGTTGGACCCTTTTGCAATTCCACCAGCAATACAGGAGCGTACCAGTCTCTCCACATTTTCGCCATATCAAGAATGGATTTTGAATTTTGTCAAATGCGTTTTCTGCATCAATCAATATTATCATATGTTTTTTTTTTTCTTTTTTCTTATTTATATGGTGGATTATGTTGATTGTTTTTCTAATGTTGAATCATCCTTGCATCCCTGATTTGAATCTCACTTGATCATGATGTATTATTTTTTTATGTGCTGCTGGATTTTGTTGGCTAGGATTTTGTTGAGAATTTTTGCATCCATGACCATGAGGGATATTGGTCTATAATATTCTCTCTTAGTGACATCCTTCCCTAATTTGGGGGTGAGGGTTATGCTTGCTTCATAAAATGTATTAGGAACTTTTCCATCCTCCTCTATCTTCTAGAATAATTTGAGAAGAATTGGTAATGGTTCTTCCCTGAATGTTTGGTAGATCTCATCAGCAAAGCAATCTGGTCCTGGAATTCTGTTGGTTGGAAATTTTTTGATGACCTGACCATTTTTTTTTTATTTTGTTATGGGTCTGTTCATGTTTTCTACATCAGTCTGTGTATGTTTAGGTAGGTCATGTTTTTCTAAAAATAAATCCATCTCTTACAACTTTTCAAATTTGTTGGAGTACAACTATTCATAGTATTCTATTATTATCCTTTTGATTTCCTTTTGTTACATCCTGACATTACCCATATGGTTTCTAATGCATGTTATTTTCATTGTTATTGTTGTTTGGTTTGCCAATGGTCTGTCAATTTTGTTAACCCTTTCAAAGAACCAGTTTCTTCTCTTGTTGATTCCTTCTATAGTTTTTCTGTTTTCTGTCTCATTTATTACTGCTCTAATCTTTATTACTTGTTTTCTTTTGGTGGCTGTAGGTCCCTCTGTGGGGCTGTTCCTAATTGTTGAAGATGCTGTGTTATGTGTTGATTTCTGTTCTTCTTTTTGGATGTGTACATTTACTGCAATAAATTATCCTCTCTGCACCGCTTTTGCCATGTTCCAAACACTTTGGTATGTTATGTTTTCATTCTCGTTTGTTTCTAGGAACTTTGAGAATTCATGTTTTATTTCTTCTACTATCCAGTCATTTTTCAGCAGGGTGTTATTCAGTTTCCATGTATTTGACTTTATTATCCTTGGTCTTCCTATT
>NW_006408543.1:24922380-24923718 GCF_000296735.1 Chrysochloris asiatica | reverse complement strand
AACAACAACAACAAACAATATTTCTACAACAAAAAGCAAACAACCTAATTAAAAAATCAGCACAGGACATGAACAGATACTTCACCAAGGAAGACATTCAGGCAGTCAACAAATATGATGAGATGTTCATGATGATTAGCCATTAGAGAGATTAAAAACAAAAATGTGATGTCATCTCACCCTAGCATTGAGAGCAAAGTTCAGAAAAACAGAAAACAACAAATGCTGGTGAGGGTATGGAGCGACTGTCCTACTTTGAAGGACTGTAAAATGGTTTAACCACTGTGATAAATGGTATGATACTTCCTCAATAGAAATGCCGTATAACTAAGCAATCCCTCTTCTTGGTATTTGCAACAAACTTGAAAATGCAAAAGTATAGAGCCTTTATCCACAAGAAACTAGAGCCAGGGCACAAGTAGATACATGCACACTGATATTCAGCACAGCACTATTCACATAGCAAGCCGATGGAGACAGCCTAAATGCACATCAATAGAAGAATGGATAAACAAAATGTATGGTACAAAAACACAATGGAATAGTATGCAACACTGCAGAACAGCAATGAATGTGCAAAACACCTAATATCATCAATGAACCTGGAGGACATTATACGGTGTGAAATTATTCAATCTAAAGAGACAAATATTGTATAAGACCACTAATTTAATCTCAAGAAATACTAAAATTAACATTCTTTCACAGTTACCAGGGATTAAAGGGAGAGTAATTCACTGGCTAACAAGTAGACATATGTTAACTTGGGTGAGAGGGAAGGCAATATATAAGATGATGCAGGTTGGCAGAAGAATTATGTAGACAGGTGAAGACATGGTGAGGTATGTAAGGGATAAAGGGGATAGAGGTAAATAATGATATATACAAAAGAGACAGTATAGACATAAAACCAAACGGCCACCACTCGTCTGTCTGTCATGCTGTGGTGGTTTGAGTTGCTGTGATTCTGAGGGCTATGCCACAGGTGTTTTAAATAACCAGCAGCGTCACCTATGGTGGACAGGTTTCAGATGAGCTACAAAACAAAGACAGACTAGGAAGAAGAGAGTGACAAACTACTTCCGTATCTCTAGTCACTGAAAACTCTATGAATAGCAGTGAAACATTGTCAGATACAAGGCTGGAAGGTGGGAAGGCACTCAGAAAGCGACTGTGGAAAAAAAATGCCTCCTCAAAGTAGGGTTAACCATAATGACATGAATACAGTTAAGCTCGGGGGAGAAAATCCCACAGAGCCTGCATTTGCTGATGGGCAACAACTTAAAATGAAGAGAAACAACTGTAAACATCCATTGAAAATTGGAACATGGAATGTAC
>NW_006408543.1:24916600-24919983 GCF_000296735.1 Chrysochloris asiatica | reverse complement strand
TAGAAGAATTGATGCCTTTGAGTTGTGGTGTTGGAGGATAATACTGAAAGTGCCATGGACTGCCAAAAGAACCAATAGATCTGTTTTGGAAGAAGTGCAGCCAGAGTGCTCCTTGGAGGATGTATGTTGTTACAATATATATAGTAACAACAGTGTTCTGAGGGTAGATGCATGGACAGAGATACAGGATGAATTGGTATGAGAGGAAGAGTAGGATATATATATATATATATGTGTGTGGTGGTTATGTACTGTGGAGTTTATTCCAACTCACAGCAACCCTTTATAAGGTTTCTGTGGCTATAACTCTTTACGGGAGCAGAAAGCCTCATCTTTCTCCCATGGAACAGCTGGTAGTTTCGTCCTGCTGACCTTGAGGTTACCACTATGCTACCAGAGCTCATACATACATTCATACACACATGTATTTCTTTCTTTCTTTCTTTCATTCTATCTATCTATCTAAATTGCTGTTAAATGCCGTCAAGTTGGTTTCCACTCATAGAGACCCTGAATAGGGTTTCCAAGGAGCAGCTGGTGGGTTTGAACTGCTAACCTCATAGTTTTCAGTCAAGTGATGATCCTACTGCACCATACCAGGTATATGTATGAGTTGGAACCAAATCAGCGGCCTTTAAAATGATTACGTATGTACGTATGCATTCCACAAATACGTATGATTTTGAATGAGAATATTGGTACATTGGTATTTACCTTTTCTGCAAACACAACTATAAATGTGGTGCATTATACAGCAGTCAAAATGATGAAGATTTCTTAGGTATTATCAAACGTATTAAGGAAATGAGCTTCTGGGCCTGATGCCTCAGGAACACATTCTCAGTGGACACAATGGTCAATTGGTATAATGTAGTCCACCAAGACAATGTTTTACATCCTACTTTGGTGAGTAGTGTCTTACAAGTTCATGAGCAGGTATCTGTGATACAGGTATTGGTCTCACCATATGCAGAAGAAAGCTGATTGATGGGAATTGAAGAGGCTTGGAATCAGTTAATCCAGTGGACTATTGGAACATGGGAACATCAATCTCCCTGAGTCTGAGACCACAAGAACTAGATGGTACTTGGTCACCACTACCAACTGCTATGAAAGGGATCACATTTAAAGGTCTCAGATAGAGTGGTAGAATATGTAGAACAAAACACAACATTTTGGGAAAAAAAAAGAAAGAAAGAAAAAGAAAAGACCAGGCTTACTGGTCAGAAAGAGCATAGAGGAACCTTAACTATGGCCCTCAACCACTTGTCAGGTCTTAAATGGAACTCACCCTTCAGGCCCAACTTAAAGCCAACCAATAGAAAGTTACATAAAGGAATCAACAACCTTGTAAGGTGTGTCCACTATGAATGATGGCATGGTCAGTCATTCAAAATCAAAAGGATAATATTTACCTAAGAGCAAAATTGAGGAGGAATGGGAAGTTGGGTGGATTGGTAATAGGAACAAGGTAACTGTTGTTGCATGGAGGTGATTGCAATCGTTGAGATGGAACAATGTGTATTATTTGTGGAATGTCAGACTGATGATCTCCTCTGTAAACTTTGACTCCATTCACAATCAAAAGTAAAAAAAAAAAAAAAAAATGTTTTAATCACAGCTGGCACTCTAAATTTGAACTGCTAGGCTCCTAAACTGTGAGCGAATAAGGGCTTGGTTGTTCAAGCCATCCATTTGTACTACTTCTGTTACAGAAGCATTAGATAACTAAGGCACCAACCCAGACTAGAAATATTAAATTGTGGTCTGTTCTAAGAAGCATGATAAAACCTCATGCTATCTTATTGCATCCATGAATGGTTTTCCTCCTGGGGAAAAAAACAAACAAACAAAAACAGTTGTGTGAACATCTCTGTTTTATCTGACTGGTATCCAAGGGGTTAACATTGCCAGTTTGGAGCACCATGGATACTTGTCTAAGTGTGTATTTTTCTAAGTGTCATCAAGTCTATTCCAACTCATTGCCACCTTGTATAGGGTTTCCTAGGAGTAGCTGGTGAGTTTGAACTGATGAATTTAGAATTTAAATTGATGTTAGGTCCAGTGGTTATCCTACAGTGCCACAGAAAGACTCCTATGTATTTTGTTGTTGTTGTTAAGTGTCGTTGAATCAGTTACAATCCATAGCAACCCTGTATAGGGTTTCCAAGGAGTGACTGGTGAGCTTGAACCACTGACTTTGCAGTTCAAACAACTTTGCAGTCTGGCACATTAACCCACAGCGCCACACCAGGACTTCCCTATGTATGTAAAAGCAAAAACAAAACAAATAAAAAATAACCATATTATACTCATGTTTTCAGGCTTTCACTGGATGTCCTGGAATGTGTTCCCCTCAAAGAAGAGGGGGCATTACTGTATTATATTTACTGAACTTGTACTGTACTTACCAGTTTATAGATAGTGTCTGAGTTCTAAGAATTGAACCACTAACCTGGTTATGAAATTGTACTGGAATTAAAGCTGTGTGTGGGCAAAATGTACAGTGATTCTTAACATATTAACTAAGTATTTGTTTCCAAATAAAATTTATAGTAAGCTAGTTTGATAAATAACTCACTTTTATTATAAACTTGAAGATGCAAAAGTACAAAACCTTTGTTATCTGTACATAGGCTTTACTTGAAGTGCCAAGTATCTATTAACTTTAATTACCATTAGAATACCATTCAAAATTTAGTGAATAAGTCTGTCATTTCTAAAACCGTAACTGTGACTTGCTTTTCTAACAGCTTTAAAGAGCTATGTGAGAAAGTGTTATCAGCAACTTCAGACTGTCCAGGAATTTGTCTCACTCACTGAAAGTGACTCTTGTTGACTGTTTTTTAGGGCAACAAGCCAGCCCCCTTTGAAATAAGTAATGAAAAGTTTCACTTATGAAAGAAAATTATATTTTATAGAGAGAAAATACTGCCGGTCAGTTAAATAAGCATTTGTATTATTTATGTTTTATTGGTTGCATCTTACTCCAAAGAAAATAAATACAGATAATTTTCATTAATTTTCTTTAATTAAGGATTGTCGGAATTATAGTTATTATAATTATAGTCATGGTTAAAGCAAAGAAACAAAAATAAACATGTGATTCAGAAAAACAAAAAAGAGAATCATCAAAAAGGAATACTAGAAGTGAAAAATTGTTTTAAATGTATAGAACAGTTATATTTAAAAAAAATAAGAGTAGACCATGGGCTTTAAATCAAGACATTAGAAAGCTTCGACCAAAAAACCAATTTTGTAGAAAAGTATTTAGCAAGACCACACACAAGAAAAAGTAAAACCTGAGTAGTCCTAAAGCCAATACACACCATTATCATAATTACTAATTTCATATTCATTCATATATATGGAGCTCTGGTAGC
>NW_006408543.1:24912027-24916335 GCF_000296735.1 Chrysochloris asiatica | reverse complement strand
TCACCAGTCTCTCTTCATCGGAAGTAACTCAGTGGCACTTAGCAGCAACAACCACAGCTGTATATAATAGTCACCTCCTTCTAGAACTTAGTCTATTACTCAGTTTTGCTCAGGATTTCAGTGTCCTCTGCATACGAGCATTTAGGTCAACGAAATATCATAAAAGTATCATTTTATTTTATGTTACTCTTAGGATGTTTTTAATCTCCAACTAAATAAATGTATACTTTTAAAATAATGGTTTTCTCCATAGCATTTGTTAGGCTGTCATTAAAAAACGTTTTTTGTTGTTGTTGTGAATTGAGTGAAGGTTTACAGACAAGATCATCAGTTTTACATTCAACAAATAATACGTCTTGTTTCAATAATCACATACATGTGAACAATGGACAGTGACTAAGAAAGACAGTAGAATAATTGATGCATTTGAGTTAAGGAGTGGAGGAAGAATATTAAAAGTTCCATGGACTGCCAGAAAAACAAACAAATCTGTGTTGGAAGAAGTACATCCAGAATGTTCCTTAGAAGTCAGGATGGTGATACTTTCTGTCCCATACTCCAGACATATTGTGAAGATATGTCCCTGGAGAAGGACACCATGCTTGTTTAAGTAGAGGGACAGCAAAAAAGAAAAGCCCCAACGAGACTGATAGCACACTGGGAAGAGCAGTGTGCTCAAGTGTAGGGACAATTGTGAGTTTGGCACAGGACCGGGCAGTGTTTCATTCTGCTGTGCATTGGGTCACTGTAAGTGGGAGCTGACTCAGCCACACATAAGAGCAACAACGTGGTTCAAACAGTTTTCCAATAAGCCCTTTAAACATGCTTAATAATGCTATCATATATAAATTATTTCAGATATTGAAAATAGATGAAATGATTTCATATTACTTTGGATATTAGAAAAACAGAACTGAATAATGCTCAAAAGCATAATTGTTTCATTTTAAGTTCTTTACAATAATATTGACAAATTGAATCTAGCAATATGTGCAGTAGTGAATATATTATAGTGAAGTAACTTTGATTTGGGGGATCCAAGAAAATCATTTATTAGAATATATCTTTGTATATAATTCATCACACTAACTAAAGAGAAAGTCATAATCATCCAAATGGTTTTATTTATAAGTGCCATCATCTGAGAGTTCTAATTCACAGCAACCCTGTGTACAACAGACTTTAAATACTCTCTGGTCCTGTACTGTCATCACTGTATTTGTGTCTATTGTTATAGTTACTGTATCAATGTATTTCACTGAGCGTCTTCCCCCGTTACTCTGGCCTTCTACTTTGCTAAGCATGATGTATATCTCCAAGTACAGGTCACTCCTAAAAACATGTCCAAAGTACATTAGACAAAGTCTTCCTATCCTTGCTTCTTAGGATGTCCTGACTGTACTCCTTATAACTTATAATTGTTCATTCTTATGGCAGTCCATGGCATATTTAATATTCTTTACCAACATATTTAAAAGGCATCACTTTTTGGTCTTCCTTTTCCATTGTCCAGTTTTTGCATGCATATAAAGTAGTTGAGAATACCATGTCTTAGATCAGGTGCACCTTACTTTTCAAAGTGGCACCTTTGGTCTATAATATTTTAAGGGGATTGTTTGCAGCAGATTTACCCAAGGCAATACATAATTTTATTTCTTGACTACTGCCTCCATGGGTGTTAACTATGGATATAAGAAAATGAAATCCTTGACAAATTCAATATTTTATATGTTTGTCCTTATGTTGTTTATTAATCTGTTGGTCATCTGAATAGGTTTGATAAAAGCTTAAAAATATTGTTTTCATCAATGGTTGTTTATTGAATAGCTCCAATATGCCATACATATTATGTATCAGTTCTTCTACAGGCTTTCTTATTCTCTGTCCAGCTTGTACATGCATATGAGGCTATTGAAAATATCATGGCTTGGGTTAGGTACACTTTAGACCGCAAACTGTAATCTTTAGTTTTGAACACTTTAAAGAGCTCTTGGGGAGCAGAGTTGCTGAATGCAGTACACCATTTAGTTTCTTGACTTCTTCTTCCAATAAGTGAGTCCAAGCAAGATGAAATATTCGACAGCATCAATCTTTTCTCCATTTATTATGATGCTATTTATTGACCTACTCATGAGGATTTTATTTTCTTTACACTTTGGTGTAAACCATACTTTGATCTTCATAATTATTTTAATTCCTCTTTCCTTTTAGCAAGTAAGGTTGTATCACCTGTACTTTGCAAGTTGTTAATGAGCCTACCTCCAATACTGATGTTACATTCTTCTTCATATAATGAACCTTCTCAGATTATTTGCTCATCATACAGATTGACTAAGTATGTTGTACAATGTACAGAAAAAATATACCCTTGGCACTCACCTTTCCCAATTCCAAGCCATTCAGTGTTTTCTTGTTCTATTCAAACAGCTGCCTCTTGTTCTATGTACAGTTTCCTCATGAGCACAGTTAAGTGTTCCAAAATACTCATTTTATGCAATGTTGTACTTAGCTTGTCATGATCCACACATTGAAAAGGCTTTGCATAATCAATACAGTACAGGTTAATATCTTTCTGGTGTATTCTACTTTTAGATAACATCCATTTCATGTCACCAATGATACCTCATTACACATTCTTGTCTGAATTTGACTTGAACCTCTGGCACTTCCCTCCCTGTCAATGTATTTTTGTAGCTGTTTTTGAATTATTTTTAGCAAAGTTTTACTTGCATAGGATATTAATGATATTGTCATTGGAGTTAAGGTGTTGGAGAGGAATATTAGAGGTACCATGGACTGCCAGAAGTACGAACAAATCATTGTTGGAAAAAGTGCAACCAGAATGCTTCTTAGAAGCCAATATGTCCAGATTCTGTCATTCTTCTGACATGTTATCAGGAGAGACCAGTCCCTGGAGAAGGACATCATGCTTTGTGAAGTGGAAGGCCAGTGAAAAACAGAAGGGAGACCCAATGAGATGGATTGTCATAGGTGCAGCAGCAATGGGCTTATGGGTAGAAGTGATTCTGAGGATGGTGCAGGGCTAGGTGACATTTATTCTGTTGTATGTAGAGGTGCTATGGGTTGGAAGCTACTCAGTGACACCTAATAACAGCATCGACAACATCAGTATGTCAAGTATTCTGAGTTTCTAGTAATATAATGTTGATGGCAAAAGGTAAGTTTCTTACTGTATAGGACTATGATGGAATATAAAACTTAATACGGTTTAAAAACTACTTTATATACAATATCAAGTAGTAGAATGAAAAACTCTTACCCCAAAGATGTGGTCTATCAAAGACATGCAACAAACATATTTAATTGTGAAATATTGTATGAATTTCCTTTAAATCATGATGGAAATTATCCTTTTCACTAAATACTGTTTTAGAGATACTAGCAAGTGTTTTTGAAAAAATAAGGGTAGAAAAGGTGAACTGTTTTTCATGCATTAAGATTAGTTGTCAAAATGATTCAGCAAGACTATTAAATCAAACTGATCAAGCATGCAATTGATATGTATTGATAATGACTGGCAATTGGAATACAAAGGTTTGAAACAAAGAGGAAAGAACAGTGATTGGAAAATATGTCCTTGGTGATGGAAATGATGCTGGAGATCACATGATGTAATTTTGCAAGACCAGTGATTTGTTCATTGAAAATACTATTTTTAAAAACTTAAAAGACAGTTATAGACATGGACCTCACCAAACTGAATATACAGACATCAAATTGACTACATCTGTGGAAAGAGACAATGGAAAAGCTCCATATTATCAGTCAAAACAAGGTCAGGGGCAGATTGTGAAACAGACCATCAATTACTCATATGCAAATTAAAATTGAAGCTGAAGAAAATGACAACAAGTCCATGAGAGCTAAAATATAACCTTGAATATATCCCACCTGAACTTAGACATCATCTGAAGAACAGAATTGATAAATTAGACACTAAAGATTGAAGACCAGAAGAGTTTGGGGATGACATCAAGAATATCATACAGGAAGAAAGGAAAAGGTCATTAAGAAGACAAGAAGGAAAAAAACAAAATGGATGTCAGAAGAGGCTCTGAAACTTGTTCTCCATGATAGAGATGCTAAAGCAAATGAAGAAGTGAGGAAGTACAAGAGCTGAACAGAATTTTTCAAAGGTTAGCTTGAGAAAACAAAGTCAAATATTATAACAAGTTGTTGAAAGACCTGAAGTTAGAAAAGCAAAAGGGAATAACACACTCAGCATTTCTCAAGCTGAGAAACCTGAAGAAAAAATTCAAGTTTCAATTTGTGGTATTGAAGGATTCT
>NW_006408543.1:24907370-24910694 GCF_000296735.1 Chrysochloris asiatica | reverse complement strand
AGAGGGTCAGTGAAAAAGAGGAAGACCCCAACAAGATGGATTGTCACAGTGGCGGCAGTGATGAGCTCAGGCTTAGCAACAATTGAGAGGTTGGCCTTGGACCAGGCAGTGTTTCATTGTGTTGTATATAGGTTTGCTATAAGTCAGCGCCACCTCGATGGCACCTAACAATGACAACATTAAATGCAAGGATAGCATATCTAGATAACTCATATTCTAATCCACCAGTGACAATTTGGAAAAAGAATTTTATGAAAGATATTATTTACAATGAAGATAAATATATAAATCAACTAATTGTAACTATAACAAATTCTGTGTAATTTAAGGAGACAATATATTTGAGGGTAAGTAAAAAATGATCTGCACTCTTCCTGTAGAATTTAGTTTAATAAATTTTAGAAAAGACAAATATACCCTCCTCTAAGAGTGAAACTAAAGGGAAAATAAGAGCAGGCCTGTAAGCTTGCTGACAACCACATTGGTTTACTAGTGAATGGAGGAGGTGGAAAGGCAGCAATGAAGAAATGGGCTGAGTTCAACCGTGTTCCATAGACTCCCATTGACCTGGAGATGAGAGAGAGAAGAGGAAGGGCTGATTGGTCCAAAGTGTGGTGAGAACTGGGAACACCTAAGCCCATGGACAAGGACATGGCCATGGAGGGCTAGAGCTGAGAGTGAAACATCCAGCTAATATGAAGTGAAGGGAGACACACAAGATCACCCAAACTTGCAGATAGTACCTATTTGACCTAGCCTCAATGGCTAGATAATCTGAACTTGACTAGAGGTAGATAAAAAAAGAAAACAGTTTTTGATAAAAGAAACAAATGTAAATTGCTACAATTTGATTAACTTGACCTATATTCATGGATGTAGTAGCTCAAAATACCAACAGAGAAGGAAGGAGTCTTCACATCAAGTATCAGTGCTATCTCCTCTGTGTACAGGATAGAAAGGAACGGGCAACTTAGACATTGGCTACCTAAAATGAGGGGTAATAAAAACACAAAGTGAGTGGCTTGCAAGGTTTAAAGAGGGAGTTTAGCTTAAGAGTGTGTGAAGCAGATAGAGTCCCCATTGAATAGTTTTCATCTTGTCTAGATGGGCCTGACTAAAAGATAAGAGGATAAGATTTTCATGATTCAGTAGTGAGTAATTGTTATCATGACTAATTGTGACTGTCACAGTTGTAGGTAGAACTTTGTAACAAAAATAGGGGAGTAGTTAATCTTACAGTCCAGAAACAGAGGACCCTAAGACTATCAAGGGAGAAGAACACATTCGGAATGTGGGACCTTATCCAGAGAAGCAGCAACACCAGAGATAGAGGCAGATAAAAGATGTGGAGACATGGAGAGAGGGAGCAGCTGAGGACTCTAGATTAATGGAAAGAGAAGGATTGCGAACTGGTGGCCAGGAGGCAGATTTGCAGAATGTGCCCTTTGGTGGTGTAAATTATTATATATGCCTGACTGTTGTTGTTTTTTAATAAAATAAAATTTTAAACAAGAGCTAAAATGAATACAGAGAAGTACTGTTAACTGATAATACATAGAGGGATTATAATCATTGTAATGAAACTAAGTATATGATTTGTTGAGTGTAAAAGTGATGATCTGCCCTGTAAACGTCCACTCAATTCACCAAAAAAAAAAAAAGGGAATATGGACATGGGTATAAAGATCTATATTTTAATTCTAGTCATTTAATGACAAAAAAAAAAAAAGACAAATACATCATTTTTTGACATAATCTCCTTGCTTTTCAATTCACTTTATCCATCTGTCAACAAGTTTTTGTATCCCTTTAGGCTGACCTACAAACCATAAATGCACCACTGTCTTCACTTCAACTGAGGAGAATTTTTTGTCCTCAAAATGTTGCTTTTAGGGTAACAAACAGGTGAAAGTCCAGTGGAGCAAGATCAGAATTTTAGGGAGGGTCCTTTAACACCTAAAAAGGAAGTTTTTCAGAGTGTCAGTATTGTGGGAAAGGTGTTTGTGCATGCATTATCATGTAAGATCACAGTGCCCTTGGATATTAGTCCTCTACATTTAATCTGAAGTTAGACTTCGTCTCTTCACTGAGCATCTTGTTGTAATGAATGCAGTTGATTGTTGAACCTTTTTCCTGATGGTGTTCCAGTACTAGCCTTTGAGAATCCAAGAAAATTATGAACATCAATTTTCCAGCTGATGGTTGACTTTTGAACATTTTGTTGGCACTGTAGGGTAAATACGACCACAGAGTCAATTTGAACTGCAAGGTAGGAGGTTCAAACTCATCAGCTTCTCCTTGTAAACCTTAATACAGGGTCACTATGAGTCAGAATCAACTTGATGGCACTAAACAACAACAAACATATTTTTAAGGACTCATGGTGTGGTGCTGTATGATGACGAACCACGAGGTTGGAAGTTCAAAACTGCCAGCTGCTCCTTGGGAACCATATACAGTGTTGTGTGTCAGAACTGACTTGATGGCATTTAGCAATAACATATGTGTGTGTGTGTGTGTGATGTTAGGTACTATTAAGTCAGTTGTGACTCATGGCTACTCTGTGTAAAACTGAACAAAATACTGACTGATCCTGTGGCATCTGCACAATTGTTTTATGTTTGAGCCCATTCTTGCTGCCACGGTGTCAGTACATCACATTAAGGGTTTTCCTGGTTTTGCTGACCATCCATTTTAACAAGCATGATGTCTTTCTCTAGAAACTGGTTCT
Organism: Chrysochloris asiatica; assembly: GCF_000296735.1. NCBI lineage: Eukaryota > Metazoa > Chordata > Mammalia > Afrosoricida > Chrysochloridae > Chrysochloris > Chrysochloris asiatica. The sequence continues at coordinate 24,907,963 of NW_006408543.1, read as the reverse complement.
TCCTGACAGCATGTCCAAACTACATGAGACAAAATCTTGGCATCCTTGCTTCTAAGAAGCAGTCCATCTTTGCATGTACTTATTCCAAAACACATTTATTCATTCTTCTGACATTCCATGGTACTTTCAGTATTCTTTGTTAATACTATAATTCAAATATAAGAATTCATTTATGGTGTTCATTATTCATTGTCTAGTTTTCAAAAGTATTTGAGATAAGTAAGAACACCATAGCTTGGATCAGGTGTGCCTTAGTCTTCAAAGTAACGTCTTTGCTCTTAAACACTACCAGAAATTCAAGCCAGATTTCAAAGAGTATGTGGAGCCAGGTATGTCATTGCTGACATCAGTTGAATCTTGGCTAAAAGTACAGATTACCAGAAAGATGTTCACCTGTCCTTTATTGATGATATGAAGTCTTTTGATTATATGGACCGTTACAAACAATGGACAACATTTCAGAGAATGAGTATTCTGGAATACTTAATTGTGCTCATGAGGAACCTGTACATAGACCAAGAGCCAGTCTTTCAAAACAACAAGGGGATACTGGATGGTTTAAAATAAGGAAAGATGTGTGCCAGGGTTGTATC
>NW_006408543.1:24904094-24906540 GCF_000296735.1 Chrysochloris asiatica | reverse complement strand
AAGAAGTACAGCCAAAATGCTCCTTCAAAACAATGATGGTATACTTTGTGTCTTATACATATTATCAAGAGGGACCAGTCCCTGGAAAAGGACATTAGGCTTGGTAATATGGAGAGTCAGTGAAAACGAGGAAGACCCCCCAATGAGATGGACTGGCACAGTGGCAGCAGCAATGGGCTCAAGTATAACAACAATTTTTAGGTCATCGCTGTGTTCTGTTCTGTTGTTCACAGGGTTAGTATGATTTGGACTACACTCAAAGGCACCTAACAGAACAACATCAGTGCTACACAAATTCTTTGGAAGCATTAAAATTGGAAGTTCAACCACTAATTTGTTATGTAATGTAAATATAATGTTAATGTTGTACATTGTTCCAAAAAATAAGTACAAAATAATTTTCAGTTATAAATATGAAGTCAGAATTCTAATATGTAATCTAATTGCACATTAAGAATAATTCAAGATGACCAAATTCAGTTGTTGGCTAATTTCATTTATGGAAGTATAGTTCAGTGTTTGGAAGACCATAAATATTACTGGTCATGTAAATAGAGCTTTAAAAAATTAGACAATTATCTCCAAAGATGCAGAGACTGCATTTACTAAATATCAGCATACATAATGTGAAAAATACCCCAATGAAGTAGAGCTTAATGGCACATCCTTATCACAATAAAGTATACATCTTAGTCAATAAGTAAGTAATCTACTTAAAAGCATTGCAGTACAGATTTTCTCTTATAGTCAAGCATAAAACAAACAAAAAAGCAAATATACCCACCTGGTTGTCGCAGAGTTCCATGCAGAAAAAAATAGTATCAGATTATATGACACTAACTTTTATATTGCTATACCTGAAGAACTACATTCTACGGGAACACATAAACCCAAACTAGAGGGGGAAGTAGGGAAAATCATACCATTTGAGAATGCATTTTTTTGTTTGTTTGTTTACCTGTCCGATGCTCTGCATTCAGTTAAATGTTGTTGATATTATGTAATATACTTTCTTCACAATATCTATAGTTTGTTATGGGCCACACGATCAAATGCCTTTGCCTAGTCAATAAAACACAAATTAAAATATTTCTGGTAGTCTTTGCTCTAAACTGATAAACATCTATCTGATATCAGAAATGATGTTTCAGATTTTATGTCCTCTTCTAAATCCAGTTAGAGTTTTTGACAATCCCTGTGAAAGCCTGGCTACTACTGTTTTTGAATTTTACTTGCATGTGATATTAATGATATTGTTTGATAATTTTTGTAGTGTTGCTATGAGTGGAAGCAGACACAAAGGCATTTACAAGCAACAGCAACACAAAATATGCCTTTTTGGTGTCTTTGATGAGATGCATATTCATCTGTCAGTTTCTCATACTGTGGTGACTTCAGCATTGCTGTAATTTTGGAAGCTATGCCACCAGTATTTTTGAAATACCAGCAGGGTAACTCATGGTGAATAGGTTTCAGCTGAGTTTCCAGTGAAGAAGGAGTAGGAAGAAAGAAAGACGAACTACTTAGAAATATTTAGTCACTGAAAACCTTACAAATAATAGTGGAATACTGTTATCCCCAGAGTATTGACCTTTGAAACATGGTGAAGAGCAGCAGAATATTGTCAGATATGGTGCGGGAGGATGAGTCCCTCATGCTGCAAGGAACTCAAAATGTGATTGGGGAAGGGCTGCCTCCTTGAAGTTGAGTTGATTGTGATAATGTGAATGAGTAAAACCTTCCAGACCTTCATTTGCTGATAGAACATAACTCAAAATGAAGAGAAACAGCTGTAAGTATACATTAGTAATCAAAATATGGAATGTAAGAAGTATGAATCTAGGAAAATTGGAAATTATAAAAAAAAAATGAAAAGGAATGTGCAAACATCATTATCATAAACATTAGTGAGCTGAAACGGACTGGTATTGTCCATTTTGAATCTGGCAATCACATAGTTACTATGCAGAAAATGACAAATTGAAAAGGAATGATGTTGCATTCATCATCAAAAAGTTCATTTCAGTTTGTTTTCCATCAATTCCCAGTGTCTTGCTTTGTGCCAGTGACATCAATGCATCTTGGACTTCTTCCTTCAGGGTCATTGGCTCTTGATCACTTGCTACCTCATGAAATGGTAGAACATCAACCATTTCTTTTTGGTACAATGACTACATATTCATTCCATCTCCCTTTGATGCTTTATTCATTATTCAGTATTTTGCCCATAGAATGCTCCAATACCACAAGTCGAGGTTTGATTTTTTTCTTCACTTCCCTCAGTTTGAGAAATGCTAAGTGTGTTCTTCCCTTTTGGTTTTCAAAAAGACTTCAGGTCTGTGCATACATTTTGTTATGTTTGACTTTATCTTCTTGAACTTACCTTTGAAAATTTATGTTCAGCTTTTATACCTCCTCACTTCTTCCATTTGTTTTAGCATCTGTA
>NW_006408543.1:24900387-24902681 GCF_000296735.1 Chrysochloris asiatica | reverse complement strand
ACACAAGCCACCACAGTATGGCAAACTGACAGAATTCTACCACTGAGCCTACAAGGCCCCTTTAATCCTGTTAAAATCCATCAATGAAGAAATATATAACTTGAATTGTCCTATAACTATTAAAGAAATTAAATCTGTTAATGAAAATGTACCCAAAAAGGAACCTCCATGCTAGATAGCTTCACTGGTGAATCATACTGTTTTAGAAAGAAATAATACTAATTAGACACCGTCTCTTTCGGGTAATATAAGAGGAGAGAATGTTCTATAGCCATCATTACACTGATGTCAAAACTAGACAAACATCAAAACAAAACAAGAAACTAATAAAAACCCTTATAGCCCAAAATATATCCTTTCTGAATATAGAAGACAATGTTTGATGAATTGTTAGCAAATAGAATTTTTTAAGATAGAAAAAAGGAAAGCACATCATGTCCAAGTAGGATTTACATCAAATAGGAAAAGATTTTGGGCCTAAAATTAATCAATATAATTAATAAGCTCAAGGAAAAAAAATAACTATCAATAGCTAAAGAAAATACCATAATAATACCATAGTTTTCATAAACATTTTATCAAATCAAGAATACAAGATCTTTCTGAATTAAAAAAAAAAAAAAAAATCCAAACAAGCAAACGTAGAAACCTAGAGCTGACATCATAGTAATCCTCCACTCCTACATCAGCTTCGCCCACTATTGTGGTTGCATGTTGCTGTGATGCTGGAAGTTATGCCACTGGTATTTTCAATACCAGCAGGGTCATCCATAGTGGACAGGTTTCAGTTGAGCCTCCAGATTAAGACAGACTCAAAGAGAAGAGAGGTTTATTATTTCTAAATGTTTAGCCACTGAAAACCTTATGAATACCAGTAAAACACTCTCAGACATCACCAGAGTATTGAGTATTGAAAGATGAATAGCACCAGAGTATTAACAGATATAGTGGTGAAAGAAGAGTCCCTCAGAATTGAAGGCACTCAAAATAGGACTGAGAAAAAATACTTCCTCAAAGTAGAGTTGACCATGATGAGGTGAACAGAGTAGGCTTCTAGGACCTTCATTTGCAGATAGGGCACAACTCCAAATTAGGATCAACAGCTGTAAACATCCATTCATAATTGGAATATGGAACGTACAAAGTGTGAATCCAGGAAAATTGGAAGTTTTCAAAAATGAGATGGAATGCCTAAACATTGATATCTTAGGTGTCAGTGAGCTGAAATGGATTGGTACTATTCATTTTTAATCTGACAATCACATGGTGTCCTGTGCTGGGAGTAACAAATTGAAAAGGAATGGTGTTGCATTAATCATAAAAAATATCTATCTTGAGGCATGTTGTGGTCTGTGATAGGATAATATCCATATGCCTACAAGGAAGACCAATTAATAGTATTCCATTTTATGCTTCAACCTCTAAAACCAGTGATGCTGAAATTGAAGAATTCTACATACTTCTTTAGTCTGAAATTGATAAAACATGCCATCAAGATATTGATAATTACTTGTTATTGAAAAGCAAAGGTTGGAAACAAAGAAGGTCAGTCATTGGAAAATAAGGCCTTGGTGATAGAAACTATACATGAGATCTCTTGGTAGAATTCTGTAAGACCAATGAGTTCTTCATTACAAAGACCTTTTTAAAACAATATAAAAGAAGACTATCCATATGGACCTCACCAGATGGAATACATAGAAATCTAATTGACTACATCTATGCAAATAAATGGTGGAAAAATGCCATACCATCAGCCAAAAAAAAAGGTCAAGGACAGGTTATGGAATAGATTATCAATTGCTTATATGCAAGTTTAGGCTGAAGCTGAAGAAAATTAAATGATGTTAAAGAGAGCCAAAATATGACCTTGAACATATTCCACCTGAATTTAGAGATCATCTCAAGAACAGATTTGATGCAATAGACACTGATGATCGAAAACCAGAAGACATCAATAACATCATCCAGGGAAAAAGCAAAAGTTTATTAAGATGACAAGGAAAAAAATCAAAGACTAAAATGGATGTCAAAAGAGACTATGAAACTTGCTCTCCAGTATAGAGATCTAAAGCAAGTGGAAGAAATGAGGAGGTAAAAGAGCTGAACATAAAATTTCAAAGGACAGTTCAAGAAGATAAAGTCAATTACTATTATGAAATGTGAAAAGATCTGGATTCAGAAAACCAAAAGGGAAGATCATTGTTAGCATTTCTCAAGCTAAAAGAATAAGGAAAAATTCAAGCCTAAACTTGAAATACTGAGGGATTCTTTGGGCAAAATATTTAATGATA
>NW_006408543.1:24897621-24899963 GCF_000296735.1 Chrysochloris asiatica | reverse complement strand
CCAGAGGGCCAACCCATATTCAGGCAAGGACGTGGAATGAGGAATGTCATTGCTGATGTCAGATGGGTCTTGGTTGAAAGCAGAGAATACTAGCAAGATGTTTAACTATGCTTATTGACTATGCAAAGGCTTTGTGAACACTTAATTTTATTCATGAAGAACCTGTACATAGACCAAGAGGCAATCCTTTGAACAAAACAAGAAAACATAGGATGGGTTAAAATCAGAGAAGGTGTCTATCATGGTAGTATTCTTTCAAAATAATTTTTTCAATCTGTATGCTGAGCAAATAATCTGAGAAATTAGATTCTGTGAAGAAGAACATGGCATCAGGATTGGAGGAAGACTCATTAACAACCTGTACTATGAAGATGATGCAACCTTGCTTGCTGAAAGCAAAGAGGACTTAATATATTTACTGATCAAAGACCATAGCCTTCGGTATGGGTTTCACCTCAATGTAATAGTAAACAAAAATCCTCACCACTGGACTAATAAATAACATCATGTTAATGAGAGAAAAGTTTGAAGATATCCAATACTTCATTTTGCTTAGGTCATTATCAGCCCTCATGGAAGCAGCAGTCAAGAAATTAAATAATGTATTACATTAGGCGTTTCTGTTACACGCTAGTTATTTAAAGTTTCAAGAGCAAAGATGTTAGTTTGAGCACTAACGTGCCCCTTACCCAAACCGTGGTATTTTCAATAGCCTCATATACATGTTAACATTGAACAGTGACTAAAGAAGACTGTAGAAAAAAGTGGTGCATTTGTGTTATGGTTTTACAAAGAATTTTAAAGGCATCATGCACTGTGAGAAGGAACAAAAATATCTTTGTTTGAAGGAATACAGCCAGAGTGCTCCTTAGAAGCCAAGATGAACCAACTTTGTCTCACATACTTTAAATATATTACAAGGAGGGACCAGTCCCTGGAAAAGGTCATCATTCTTAGTAAAGTAGAGGGTCAGTGAAAGAAATGAATACCCTAATAAGATGGATTGGCACAGTGGCAGCAATGCACAAAAGTGCAGCAGATTGTGAGGATGGCACATCTGGGAAGTATTTTGTTCTGTTGTATGTAGGGTCGCTATGGGTTGGGAATGACTCCATGGCACCTATCAACAAAGCATCATAATTGTGAGAGATTAATTGATGTTAAAGATCAGGAACAGAACAAATAGTTCTCCCCTTGCCCTCTCTGTTCAACATTGCACTGGGAACCCTAAGTAGTGTAATAAGGAAAGGAACGAATATATAAGATCTAAGTATTGGAAGGAAAGAAATAACATCATAAATAATTAATTTTAGTGTTAATAAATGTGGACAATTTTAGTGATACTCTGGGGAATCTAACGAAAGTATAAAATTGCAAGAATTAAAAAGTCATACTAACAAGCCTGTAGAATACAAAGTCAGTATATAAGAATCAATAATATTTATATGAGCAACTAACAATTGAAATAGAAATCTATACTATAACACCATTGCTAATAAAAATACTGTGTAAGCAAAATGTATTTTAAAAGATACTTTAATAAAAAGCAAAATATGGCAATGAACATATAAAAATACAGAATGACAAGAATCAGGAAATGACAGTTTTATACAAATTTTTATGATATTACTACACACTCACCATATAAACAAAAATATGAAAGTCAGATTGGAATAAGTGTTGGTGAAGAACTGAAAAAATGGAGACATTTATATACTGCTTGTAGGAAAGTCAACTAGAATAATTTGCTTTAGAAAAGAGTTTAATGTTACCGAAGAAAGATAAATATTTGTCTTCCATGCTCTAAATAAACCCTGCATATGTATATCAGTAGACAAGTAAAAGGTCTTTTAAAACAGTATTGCTTGAAATAACCCCAAATAAACTACTTAAATGTAAATAAAAATTAGAATAAATAAAATAATAGTGTAGTGGTACACTAGAATACTAAATAACTATAAAAATGAATGAAGTACAGCCCCAGACACCAGCATGAATTAATCTTATAAATAGAATGCTGAAGAAAAGAAATGAACAAAAAAAAGCGAACATACCATCTGGCTGCACTTAAAGTCGCAAATTCAACTATTTATAATAATATATATTTGTGTTTATATGTATATAATGTATATGGAGTCCTGGTGTGGTGCTGTAGTATAAACACTGGACTGTGAACCGCAAGGTTGGTGGTTCAAATCCACCAGCTGCTCTTGGAAATCCTTAATAGGGTTGCTATTTGTCAGAACTGACTTTTTAGCACTTAACAACACCAACCATATGCATATATAATTGTTGTTTTTAAGTGTCATTGAGTCAGTTATGACCTATAGTGACCATTTATA
>NW_006408543.1:24896327-24897461 GCF_000296735.1 Chrysochloris asiatica | reverse complement strand
TATAGGGTTTCTGAGGAGCCGCTGGTGAGCTTGAACCACTGGCCTTGCAGTTCAAACAGTTTTGCAGTCTGGTGCATTAACCCACAGTATCACATAAAAGAGATAAGGGTATAAAAAATAAGTTTATAAATTACTGATAATTTTAATTGACTTGGGGAATGCTTATGTAGCTGTTTATTAATACATTTTCCAAACATATAAGTTAAATGATCTCTTCTATATTTGTATTTCAAAGTACATGCTTTAAAAGGAAAAAAATAATGGTTCTCAATTTAATGTCAATATTAATTTGATACACATAGAGTATTTTTCTGACCAAATGTTTCTTGTTGCTAGGTGGCATCAAGTCAGTTCCAACTCATAGTGACCCTGTGCACAACAGAATGAAACACGCCCAGTCCTGACATTCCTCCTAATTGTTGTTATGCTTCACTCCCTTGTTGCTGCCACTCTGCCAATCCATTTTTTGTGGGTCTTCCTTCTCTATTTTTTTTTTTTGTTGTTGTTGTTGTTGTTGTTCTTATAATTTTATTCTGTTCTTTTTTTTTAATGTTTTATTGTGAATTATATGGTAGTTTACATGAGAAAACTTTAGGTTTACATTCATTGCATCGTATATCATCTCATTGCCATGGTTCCAATCCCCTCTGTGCATCATCAACCAACCAAAGGGTATAGCCTAGAAACCCGTCCCCTACACTTCCCCCCACCCCCACCCCCAGTTTTCAGCCCACAGTCCTTTCCCTCTCTGGATCCAAAGTCCCCAGCCTCTTCATTACTCCACCTCATCGTCTCTGTCTCCATCTCAGGCATCTCTGTTTCTCTGGGGAGGGTCCTGCTCTGGATTCTTCTCCCTTGGTGGTCCCAGATAGCTCGGCTCCTATCCTGTAGAATTAATCACTCTGTTCCTTGTTCCAAAACATCTACTTTTGCATTTCCAACCCTCATAATCCATCCTGATAAGCATTATTCACTACAGTATCGCGAGTTACCCATCTGTATTTTCTTTCATCCACTCCACCCAGACAGATTGAATAGTACCTACTGGAGATTCTGCCTTCCTCCATGTTCCCTAGCACTAGGTTCCCCCTTGAAAGCTTGTAAGCCTGTCACTTCTTGCCTTTGTAGTCTCCC
>NW_006408543.1:24886031-24894072 GCF_000296735.1 Chrysochloris asiatica | reverse complement strand
CAACTCCGCAGTAGGCGGGGTGCTGTCCCAGAGCGGGAGTTGAGCGCAGGCCAAAAATGCCCACAACTCCCCAGCAACCCAACCCTTTAAAAAAGCAAGTCCACAATGTTGGAGGCTGAAGTCTTATGTTTGCCCAAAGGCTGTCTGTCTACCAGACGGGGGCCTCCCCTGTGTGATACAGCCCACCCTATCCCGGAGCCGGCACACCTCTGCTGCCCAGTCAGGGAAGCGCAGGAAGTCTTTTCCTTCTTTTTTGATGACATTCCATTTTGCCAAACATGATGTCTTTTCCCAGGGACTGGTCTCTCCTGATATCATGTCCAAAGTATGAGACGTGAAGTCTCACCATCCTGACTTCTAAGGAAGGCTCACGCTGTACTTTTTCCAACACAGAACTTTTTGTTCTGGTACTCCACGGTGTCTTCAGTATTCTGTAACATCCCAACTCAAATGCATCAATTCTTCTATGGTCTTCCTTACTGTCCAACTTTCACGTGCATATGAGGCTATTGAAAATTACTATGGCTTGGGTCCAGGCACACATTAGTCCTCAAACTGATATTTTTGATCTTGAACATTTTAAAGTGGTTTTGTGTATGGATTTGCCTGACACAATACATCCTTTTATTTCTTGGCTGCTGCTTGCGTGAGTGTTGATTGTGGATCCAAGCAAATGAAATATTTGACAGCTTATTTATTTATTTTCTCCATTTTACATGGTGTTATTTATTGGTCCAGTTGTGAGGATCTTTGTTTTCTCTACACTGAGGTGCAACCCGTACTGAAGACTGTAATATTTAATCTACATCAGTATGGAAGAAGGTCAGAGACCAAATGGAGTAGTTAGTAAACTGGTCCTCTTCACAAAGTAACAATACCAGTGGTATTAGTGATGAACACATATCTTAAAGAACTTACTAAAAACCAGCTCTGTAACGTTGGATCTTTATTTGTCTAATAATCCCCCATCAAGAGACTGAAAGAGACCTATGCAGAACAAGAAAACCACCTAATGACAACATTTTATAGGAAGGAGAAAAAGTTTTCATTTATGGATTACCGAGTCTGAGGGAAAGGCAAAAGTAGGTCCCCATAAACTTCTTGTTGTTGTTGTTAAGTGCTGTCCAGTTGGTTCCGACCCTTAGTGACACTGTATATGGTTTCCAAGGAGCAGCTGGTGAGCTTGAACTACTGACCTTGCAGTTCAAATGACTTTGCAGTCAGATGCATTAAGCCTACAGCACCACACCAGGACTCCCAATTTATATATTGTTTTATTTCAACTAACTATGTTCGTCGGCTATAAAATGTCAGGAATAGCAAAAAGAATAAGCACTAATCACTGCCTCAAAATCCCCAGGCTATTCAAAGAGAAAGTGTCAAAAATTATCATGGCAAAATATGAAACACAACAAATGTATGTACATCATTCAGGGACACCAGTCAACAAGAGAAAATGGACTTGAAATACAAAGAGACTTATCAAACTTAAAGGAAGATGCATTCAGTTTTCCAGGTAGATGAACAAGGCATGTTTAATCATATTATGACTATCATAACAGTTAGCAGAAATTACCGTGGTTTAAGACTATTTTGAAGATAATATTAAACTTAGCAGAAGTACAATATCATTTTACATTATCTTTCATTTATCACCTACGAAATAACAATGTGATGTCCAGAAAAATGCAACCTCCCCATTCATCCATTCACTTAACGTATATTGAAATTCATCTGTGTGTTTTAGCTGGAACAGTGGCAAAACCATGGCTCTTGGCCAGCTCCATGTTGCTAGCAAACCAGTAGTAGCGATTCTGTAGATTTTATTGTCAGTTTCATCATACTTTTCTTACTTTTACTCTCACACTTCATTTACATCTACTTTGGAGAAAAATCTCCTTGTAAGCTAAGTGCCGAAACTCCTTTGTTCCTTGATAGGTTCACACAGGCTACAAATTAGCCTTTTTTTTATAGAAAATTTGGCCTTATAATAATAACTCCCTTTATTGAGGCCTCACAAAGACTTTTCCCTTTCCAAGTGGTGTTCTGAGATTAATGGGAATGGTGTCCACATATTTGTGTAACTGCCAGACTACACCACTCATCTGAAGCGCAATGTCAGGTCCACATGACAATTAATCACCTCCCTACTCCCTGAAATAAAATCTGCATTGTATACTTCATTGGACAGAGGAGGGAAAAGAGAATGATGTAGTTTTAGGCTGCTTCTCATCATTAATTTTCAATTATGACTGCAAGAACCATCCTAGTAAAGCCTCCAGTTGTAGGGCAGGAGGTAAAAAAAATCCCCAAGGAAGACTAATAAGGGCCGTATGGAGGGAAAGAAAAACTAAGGAGTTATTACCTTCCCCTTTTGAAAAGAAAAATAATAAACAATTTATAAAATTCCTAGCAGAGCAGTATAATAAATATCCAAGCTAATTGGGAAAAGTCATATAAAGGACAAAAAAAAAAGGCCTTTGAAAGACAGAATTAAAATGACTAAGCCACACCTCTGCTTTCAGTCAAGATCCACCGGACATCAGCAATGATATCTCTTGTTCCACGGCCCAAATCTGCTGCACAGGAACTTTTTAAAGTATTGAAGAGCAGAGATGTCAGCTTGAGGACTAAGGTGCGCCTGACCCAAGCCATGGTATTTTCAATAACCTCACATGGATGCAAAAGCTGGACAGTGAATAAAGAAGATCGTAGAAGAATTGATGCCTTTGAGTTGTGGTGTTGGAGGAGAATACTAAAAGTGCAATGGACTGCCAAAAGAACCAATAGATCTGTTTTGGAAGAAGTGCAGCCAAAGTGCTCCTTGGAGGCCAGGATGGCTAAGTTTCGTCTCTCATACTTTGGACATATTGTCTGGAGAGAACAGTCGCTGGAGAAGGATGTCATGCTGGGTAAGATGAAGGGTCAGAGAAAAAGAGGAAGACCCCCAACGAGATGGATCAGCCAGGTGGCATCATTGATGTCGTCAAGTGTGGAAGCGGTAATGAGGTTGGCCCAGGATCGGACATTGTTTTGTTCTGCTGTGCATGGGGTTGCTATGAGTCGGTTCCAACTTGATGGCACCTGACAACAACAACAACAACAAGCCACACCTTGGCCTAGAGCTAAAATTATGAACCAGACTTTCTTCACTAGTTAAGATAATTATTTCCACTTAAAAAAAAATAGTAAAAATTGATGCCTGCTTTTTCAGTTCCACTGATGCTCCTAGCTCAGTCAAATAAAAATGTTTCAGAGTCTTTAGAGGCCTGTTCAGGAGTTCGTCTGTGTGAAATAAACAAGTACAAAAATATATTCTTAAAACAGAAAATAAAAATCATGTTCTCTTGCTCATCCCAAGAATTCTGAATAGTGAAAACTAACTCTATAGGTGCTGTTCAATGTTTTAAGTCACTTTTACAAAAAATATTCTCATTTCACAAACATCTGGGTTGTTAATTTGACAGAAATCCTGTTTTGCAACTAAAGCAACTAAAGATCAAAAAAGAAGTGTGCTCTGTATCATAGGTGGTTGTTGTTAGAAGCTGTTGAGTCAGTTCCAACTCATAGCTTTGCAATGTACAAAAGAGTAAAACACTGGACTGTTTTGTGCCATTATCACATCATAATTGTGATGTTTGAACCAATTTTTGCTGCCATTGTGTCAGTCCTTTTTGTTGGGGGTCTTGCTGCTCCTCCACTTTTCCAATAGGTGGAACCTACTACCTCCAAGAAAAAAGAGCCCCAAGTGGAAGCTATTCTTTGGACCTGGGTTCCTTCCTAGATTTAGAGGGAAATTGATACCAAGATACATAGAGATCTCCAAGGAATGTTGCACCTGCAGATGCTGAAAAGTCTCTTCTGTTTAAACGACCTTTCCAAAGGGAAGGCACTCTGAATTTGAACGTTTAACTTCCTAAACTGTGAGAAAATAAGTTTAGTTTTTAAAGCCATCGATTTGTGGTACTTTTGTTATAGTAGCAGTAGATTACTTAGACAACATGTTATTGTAAATATTTATACAAAAACTTATAAAGGTAGTTATAGACTTTACTTTTCAATGCAGCCAATAGAATCCTGGAGTTCTGGTATGGAGCTATAGGATAAGCACTGGACAGCAAGTTCACCAGCTGCTCCTCAAAAACACTATATAGGGTCTCTATGAATTGGAACCTACTTGACGACACTTAACAACAGCAATGGAATGCTGGTGTGGCACTGTGGGGCAAGCACTGGACTGCTTACACAAGGTTAGTGGTTCAAATCTGCAAGCCACTCCTTGGAAACCCTATGTAGGGTTGCTATAAGTCAGAACTAACTCAACAACACTTAATAACAACAATGGATGCTCAGGAGTCCAGTAAGGTGCTGAAGAACATGCACTAGACTGCTAACTGTAAGATCAAGATTTCAAACCACCAGCTGTTCCTTGGAAACCCTATATGGGGTTGCTATGAATCAGAACCAACTAAATGTCACTTAACAGTAACAACAATGAATGCTCATTAATTACTATCCAAAGAAAAAATTTTATGCACAAATTAATTTATGATTATGTAGGAGAAGCACTAGACTGCTAACCACAAGGTCAGTGGTTCAAACCCACTATTCACTCCTTGGAAACCCCACATAGCATCATGATGGGTAGGTACCAACCTGACAGCACTTAACAGAAAAAAAGTAACATAATGCAAACATTGTTGTTGTTAAGTGCCAGTGAGTTGGTTCTGACTCATAGCAACCATGTACAGTGTTTCCAGGTAGCAACTGGTGGATTTGAACTGCTGACCTTGTGGTTCTCAGTCCATTGCTGATCTATAGTGCCACATCAGGAGTCCATTGCAAACATACTCCCCCTCAAAATAAAACAATACAAATGAACCCTCCCCCCAAAATAGCAAAAAAATCGCATAAGCTTAAGTACAATAAACAGAAAGAAAACAAATACAAAATAAGTCAGGCCAAATTTAGCCTAGGCACATAAACTGAAAATCGTAAAAATGAAGTCCTGGGGGTGTGCTGATTTATATATATTGGGCTGCCAATCACAAAGTCAGTATTTCAAATGTCTCAGTCATTCTGCAGCATGAAACAGAGCCTTTCTAGTCCCTTAAATATCTGCAAACAAATTTGTCTTGGGAGAAGTACAGCCAGAATGTTCTTTATAAGTGAAGACGACAAGACTTCATCTATAGTAATTTAGACATTATTAAAAGGGACAGTCCCTGGAGAAAGACATCAGGCTTGGAATAGTGAATGATAAGCAAAAAAAGAGAAAGACAGCAACAAGGATTAACACGATAGTAGCAACAATGGATTTGAACCCAACAATAATTGTGAGAATTGCTCAGGTCCAAGCAGTGTTTTGTTTTGCCGTGCATATGGTCATTATGTGTTGGAACTGCCTCAACAACACCTAACAATAACAAAGATCTATTGCCTCAGAAACCCAGTACAGGCTCACTAAGAGTTGGAATCAACTCTTCAGCGTGTAACAACTCCTCTGCCAAGGACAATGTCCTTTTCCAGGGACTGGTCTCTACTGATAACATGCTCAAAGAATGAGACTCAAAATCTCATCATCCTTGCATGCAAGGGGCATATGGGTACACTTTGTCCATGATTTGTTTGTTGTTTTGGCAGCCCATGGTACTTTCAATATTCTTTGCCAACACCATAATTCAAGTGCATCAGTTTTTTGAGGTCTTCCTTATTCATTGTCCAACTCACACATGCATATGAGGAGATTGAAAATACCATGATTTGGATCAAGCACACCTTAGTCCTCAAAGTGAAATCATTGCCTTTTAATTCTTTAAAAAGGTCTTTTACAGCAGATTTGATTACTCTGATACTCGTTTGATATTTTGACTGCTGCTTCCCTGAGTGTTGATTATAGATAAAAATTAAAAGGAAAACTTTGATAGTGCCAATATTGTTTCAGTTTGTCATGATGTTATTTATTGGTCCAGTTCTGAGGATTTTTGTTGTCTTTACATTTGAAGTGCAATCCATATTGAAGACTGTAGTCTTTGTTCTTCATCAATACCTCAAGTCCTTTTCAATTCATAAGGAAGGTTGTATCATCTGCTTATCACAGTTTGCTAATGAATCTTCCTCATACCTTCATGTCACATTCTACCTCATATAATACAGCGTAGATGCTCAGAACACAGATTAAGTAAGTAGGGTGAAAAGGTACAATCAGACACATATATTTTTTCTTGATTTTAAACCATTCAGTATCCTCTTATTTTACCAACTGCGTCTTAATTTATATACAGTGGAATGTTCATGCTCTTAGGATACTTTTATGAGGTGTGTCTTCCATTATCTCAATTTAATTGAAGGAAGTACAGTTCATACATCTATGGTATTGCTGTTAAATGTTGTATTAGATTTCTGAGGATCAACTGGTAGATTGAACCACCGACCTTGCTTTTAGTATTCTAGTGTATATCCTACAGTATCACACCAGGACCCTTATACAGATATGTTGTTCTTAGGTGCTTTCAAGTTATCTCTGACTCATATTGACCCTATGCACAACAGAATGAAAAACTGCTAGGCACTGCACCATCCTCACAATTGTTATTGAGCCCATCGCTGCTGCCATTGTGCCACTCCATGTCATTGGAGGGCTTCCTATGTTTTGCTTACCTTTCACTTTAACTAACATGATGTCCTTCTCCATGGACTACTCCATCTTGATAACATGTCTGAAGTATAAGAGACGAAGTCTTGCCATCCTATTTTGTAAGGTGCTTCTTCCAGCACAGATTTGATTGTTTTTCTGGAACTCCATGATACTTTTAATATTCATCTCCAATAGTATAATTCAAATGTATCAATTCTTCTGTATTTATCATCAAACTTTCAAATGCATATGTTGTTGTTGTGTTGTGAAGTGCCGTCAAGTTGGTTCTGACCCATAGTGACCCTGTATAGGGTTTCTGAGGAGCAGCTGGTGAGCTTGAACTGCTGACTTTGCAGTTCAAATGGCTTTGCAGTCTGGTGCATTAACACACAGCACCACACCAGGATTCCATATGAGGCTATTGAAAATAGCATGACTTGGGTCAAGTGCACCTTAGTCCTCAAGCTGATATTTTGTTCTTGAACATGTTAAAGAGACCTTGTGCACCAGGTTTGCCTAATGAAATATGTCACTTGATTTCTTGACTACTGCCTACATGAGTTGTGAGATGGCATCAAGAACACCATACAGCAAGAATGAAAAAACTCAATAAAAATATGGGAAAGAAAGAAAAGACCAAAATGGGTATCAACAGAGAATCTCAGACTTCCTCTTTGGTGTACAGATGCTAAAGCTAAAGGAAGAAATGAGGAAGTTTCATTTCAAAGGGCAGCCCAAGAAGAAAATGCAAGTATTGTAATGAAATGTCCAAAGACCTGGAGTTCGAAAACTAAAAGAGAAGAACATGATCAGCATTTGCAAGCAGTAAGTACTGAAGGAAAACAAACAAACAAACAAACAAAAACCTTGACTTGCAATATTCTATGGGCAAAATGGGGTCCTGATGTGGTGTTGTAGGATAAGCACTCAATTGCACGTTTGGTTTGAACTGCAAGGTCATTCGTTCAAATTCACCAGTTGCTCCTTGAAAACCCTATACAGGATTGCTATGAGTCGGAACCAGCTTGACAACACTTTAACATCACCAATAACATGGGCAAAATAAAGAATGAATCAGAAAACATCCAAAGAAGATGGAAGGTTTATACAGTCACTGTATCAAAAAGAAATGGTTGATGTTCAACCATTTAAAGATATAGCATATGATCAAGAACCGATGGTACTGAAGGAAGAAGTCCAAGGTGCAATGAAGGCATTGGCAAAACAAACAAACAAACAAAAACCTCCAGCAATTGATGGAATACAAGTTGAAATCTTTCCACAAACTGATGACGCACTGGAGATATTCACTCATCTATGCCAAGAAATTAACAAAACAGCTACTTGGTCAACTGATTGAAAGGGATTCATATTTGTGCCCATTTTCAAAGAGAGGTGACCCAA
>NW_006408543.1:24834755-24885150 GCF_000296735.1 Chrysochloris asiatica | reverse complement strand
TGTTGTTGTTGTTGTTAGGTGCCATCGAGTTGGTACTAACTCATAGCGACCCTATGTACAAGAGGATGAAACACTGCCTGGTCCTGGGCCAGCCTCACAATTATTGCCTCCCTTGAACCTATTGATGCTGCCACTTTGCCAATCCATCTCACTGGGAATCTTCCTCTTTTTCTCTGGCCCTTCATCTTACAGAATTGTTAAAATACAACAGTTGAGTACAAAGTAAAATATAAATGTAAGAAAACAATGAGGATTTACAATTCTCATATTTGAAGACTGCAATGCATAACAGTCAAGAAAAACACATCTATTTCTCAGTCTTTCTTGAACACTCCCTATATGAAAGACTTTTTCTATTGAATTATATTTATATGTTCTTTGATCTGTACGTTGTTTAGAATACCTTATCATAAAAGCATAATAGATAAGTATTATGTTTAGAAAATCATCCCCATCATTAATTTAAACAAATGCTGAGCATGAACAAGTTACGTTTACGTGATTTTCTATTCTAAAATCTAATTTGATCTAGATGTCTGATTTTGAGTAATAATTCTGGCTTGGGACAAGAAAATAGCAAATTTTCTGAAAAATGACCCTGTGTTTGTGGAATATTCAGCCATATTTTCACGGTTCATTATTATTCTTTTATAGTGTTAAGTCGTTGTCACTAAATATGCTTTTAAAGTAGTATAATACCTAAAGTAAAACACTGGAGAACAGGAGATTTACGTAGTAAGTGTGTTAGAGGAAATCCCTCATTGAATGGCAAAAGCATGTGTTAAATTTCATGTTTGATGAGAGCGACACCAGCTTTTATTTATAACGACAGCTGCTCATAAACTATGGAGACAAACTGGATTAAGAATTTCCTGATGTTTTTACTCTGAAGATCATGTGACAGGAAGTATCACAAATTTGGATGTTGAAGAAGAAAATACAAATCTAGCTTTTCACTTACCCCTAGGGATTAAGAATTGGAGTTAATTGTATAACCCAACTGATACTGACTTTGAAATGACAAAAATGGGCTTCGATACCAGATCAAACATGTTCTACCTCCATTTCTGGAAATATATCAATAAGAATTCACTTTGTTTATCTTGGAAACAGAATATGGATTTGCATTAGCAAATATTAAATTCTTTATATGGAAAATAGTATATTTTTTTGTGTTGGTTTTTTTGCCTTTAGAATGTAAAGAAAGGAAGAATCAGAGGGAGTAATGAAGGGTAAAGGAAAAGAGTTAAAGGCATGTGGATGGAAAGAGAAGACAGGAAAGGCATAAAAACCATACACACATAATGACAGTATTCAATGGGCAATGTTTGACTAGAGATGTCCTGAAGATCCCTGTGAGCTAAGAGGAGGATGGTATTAACAGGGGCTAGGTGATAGGGTGTCGAGCAGTAGTTCACTTAGCAGGTATTTGTGGCAAAGGAAAAACTCCACAGACTCCACAGTATCTTGAACTGAGCTTCAGATAAAGTGGAGCTTGTTACTAAATGGAGAAAGGGAGGTATGGAATGAGTGAGCATGTGTGTCTCCCTTACTGTATTATGAAACCTCAAGGGCAGGCTCTGCTGTCTAGTTTAAAGTTTGCAAGTAAGGGCTCTATAAATATCTGCTAAATGAATAAATGATGCTTTTTTTTCATTTCTAGGCAATAATTTAGCTATTTATTTTCATCTGCATTTATCAGTGAGGAAAGGAAGATATTAAATAATTTGTTTAAGATATGATTTGTAGCGAGTGACAGAACTAAAAACATGCTCTGACTTATACAAGCATACATTTAGAAAGTGTTGTCTTAGTCTAAGTGGTTAAAACATAAGAGACATTAATGGGAAACTGGCAAGAGACAAAGCAGTGGAAAAGATGATTCAAAGACTTTGAAAATCATAGCGTTAGATGATCAGCCAAACAATAGATAGGTATACGGGAGGAGCAACAACACTAATGAGATAGGCTCAACATAGAACAGTCAACTATCTGTGACCAACAACTCAGCATTTGCCCAAGGACAAAATTTGGAAAGGTGGAGGGTACGGGAGAGGAAGTATAGAAACAAGAAACACAGGGAGGTAGTGTGATGAATGATGTTACATGGAGGGAACTGCAATCAGTGAGACAAAACCATGTGTATGATTTGTTGAATGTAAAACTGATAATCTCTTCTGTAAACCTTTACTCATTTCACAATAAAAAGTTTAAAAAGGAAGAAAGAAATCTACTTACACATGCTCGAAGAGTTTTAAATTCACTCAAGTTCAAAAAATGGAGAGATTAACTGCTTATTGGTCATGACGCCAAGCTTTTATACAGCATCCATCAGAATGGTTTTTAAACTATCTGTCACCAAGAACTTCTATTTTTTAACCCCATTTCTGAAAGTCAGCCTATCAACAGCAACCTTCCTTTTGAGAGGTGAAAAGATCAACCAATTCCTGAAACTTCTTTTTCTAAAAGTCTGCAGCTCTCTGAACTGTATATTTTCCAAACTCTGCAAAACCAGCAGTTTTTTTGTTCATAGCAATAATGCCTTACAACCACAACTATCCCCTGCTTAGCAAGCAGTAAAGTCAGCTTTGGAAATCCTATGTTGTCACTATTTAAAGGCCTTATTATTGCACTTCTCTTGCTCCTTCATTCTTCATTTGTTTTTTGTTTTGTTGTTTTACTTTTATTACGTTTTATTTTAAGCTTAATTTACTCCCGAGCCATAAATTTTTGTTTCTTCAGTTTCTTATAGGATATCTTTCTTCTGTGCAACTTTCTCTACTGGTTTAAGAACAATTTGCTTCTTTTTAGTGAGGATCACCTCAATGTGGCAGGGGCAGCTCATATAGAGGTTGATCAGATTATGATTTCTATAAATTCGGCAGCATATTTTAGGGACTTTGTTGACCTTGGTGTGTTCATTGACCAGAAAATCCACATCTAAACTCTAAAGTTCAGCATTGCTGTCTTCATTTTTAAACATGTGCAGAAAAAACTTCAGTGCTCTTTTGGGGCCACCAACTCTGTCCTACCCCACTGAACACACCTAGCAACAGCACTATTGTAACTTCAGAATTGTACACAGTGCTTCTGCAAAACGACATCTTCCAGATACTTCGTGGCTTTTAAATTATGCATACCCTTGATGGCCTGGGCAGTTTCATGTGTTTTCTTAAAATGGACCTGGAGATGTGACCTCTTGATTTACATGATTTTGTGTGGTTTTCTGGGTCAAGTGAATAGTGAACCATTTTGTGAGATTACTTCAGGTCATTTCCCTTCTTTCATTTTTTAAAAAATATTTAATTAGGGACCAACAATGTACTAGCGTCAGTGTGACCAGAAAACTTGGACTTTGAGTATGACACGTGTGGGCCATCCTAGGCCATCAATCCAGTTGGTCGTATGAATGATCAAACATTTAAAAAACTGTGTTCTTCTGTAAATGAAGGGATTCTGGTGGCATAGTGAGTTAAATGTTGGGTTGCTAACCACCAGATTAGCATTTTAAATCTGCTGGCTGCTCCATGGGAAACAAATGAGGTTGTTGGCTTCGATAAACAATTACAGTCTCAAAAACTCTGAGGAGCAGTTCTTCTCTTTCCTGTAGGGACTCTATGAGTTGGAATTGGCTAGATCACAATGGGTGGGGTCTGTGAATGAGAATAGATACGTAAGAACTAATACTCATTGAATATCTACAATACATCAGAAATTATATCAATTGCTTCACACAGCTTATTCCTTTTCAATACCACAGCAATGCTTTAAGGTTGCTTTTAGCATGCTCCTTTTTTGGTGAGGAATGAATATGCCAAAGGCTTAGTAACTTTGTCAGTAAAAGAGCAGCAATATAATCTCATTTTGGTCTGATTTCAAAGGACTTATAGAATCTATAATCATCAAGATCCAAAAGTACTTTGAGAAGGCTTGATTGGAAGTATTTTACCTAGAAGTGGGAAGAAGATTCACCATGGTCAGTCTTGAAATAGAAACTTCCATCCAGTGCTAAACTTACAGAAAATGAGAAGTAAAAACCTCATGCTGGTACAGTGCTGTGGATTGATGTGCTGGACTACAAAGTCAGTTTGAACCGTAAGGTCGGTAGTTCAAGCTCACCAGCTGCTCCTTGGAAACCCTATATGGGGTCTCTTTGGGTCAGATCTGACTCAATGGCACATAACAACAATAGAATATCATCATGCCTTCATTTGGAGTCCTGGTGTGGTGCTGTGGGTTAATGTGCTGGACTGCAAGGTAGGTTTGAGCTGCAAGTTTGGTGGTCCAAGTTCACCAGTTGCTCCTCAGAAACCCTAGACAGGGTTGCTGAGTCAGAACCGATTTGACAGCACTTAACAACAAAGAATATACAACTTCATAAGATTTCATACATTTTCTGATTTCACTAAATATTAAAAACAAAACAGTTCATGTCATATGCTTCATTTATTAAAAACATTATAATTTATAGAATTAAGATTATTTTAATTTTTATATTGTCATAAATATGTAATAAAATGACTATTATATGGGGGGACTTAGTACAGATATTTATTAGTCAATTAATTGCCACTTACATGTTAATTCTCCCAAGAATCCTTTGTGATTGAAAAATAATATTATTTTACAGATGAGAAAACTGAAACATGAAAAGGTTATATAAATTCCCATACCATATTCAGTATATGACAAACCACAATACAAGATAAGATTTTAAATATTGCTAGTAGAGTTCCAGTTCATTCATGCAGAGTATTATTCCAAACAAAACATATGTAAACATATCTCTGTGATGAATGGATGGTCACAGACAAGTTTTCTCTATAATGTACTTATCTTAGTCTCATTAGGGTGTGTTCAAAAAATCCAGTCAAAACTGTGACTTCTGAAGTGATCAGAGAGGTGATTTAAATTCAAGTTCAAGAGGGCAGCTGAGAAGGCTCTGGAAATAGGTTCTTGAGGAATCACAAAGTAGTCTGGAAGTGATGCAATAAGATAAAGACTGAGCTACTAACCTCAAATTTGGCAGTTCAGATCTACCAGCCACTTCTCAGAAACCCTATAAGGGTCCCTGTGAGATAGAACTGATTGATGTCACTAATAACAATAGCAATTCTTCACAGATTTTCTAAAACGATATGGTATGTTCACAGGGGCTGATTACGAAGAGGTTTTGAGGAAATAGAAAACTATGTTGGTGAGGAAAAGGCCAGGAAACTGCTACAGGGAACTTTTTTCTCATAATGACAATGAACCTGCTCATTCTAAGAGGTTAGAAAGGGCTATCCTGTGGCAATTTTGTTGAGAAACTTTATCCCATATACATTTCTACCCTTAACTTACTTTTTTTTTTTAAGTTTTTATTGTGAATTGAGTGATGTGTTTACATGGGAGAACATTAGTTTTACACCATCGTTTCATTGCAGTGATTATAATCTCTTCTGTGTTTCATTGTTCAACAGTATTTGCTTCTATTCCCTCTGGGTTTTTGGTTTTTTTTTTTTTTTGGGGGGGGGGGTGTAGGTGGGGATGTACACAAAAACACTCAGGAATGTATAATAATTTAAACAACCAAAGGGCACAATCTGTAAGCCTGCCTCGTGGCCGCCATCTCTCATTTCCTCTCTTTTCATGAGTCTAGAGTCCTCAGCTGCTCTGTTTCTCCATGTCCTCATCTCTGCCTCCATCTCTAGCGTAGCTGCTTCTCTGGATAGGGTCCCACATTCCATTCATGCTCTTCTCCCTTGATGGTCCTAGGGTCCTCTGTTCCTGGACTTTAACATTAACTACTCCTCCATTTTTGTTACAAAATTTCTACCTTTACAGTTGTGACAGTTGTAATTAGTCATGATAACAATTATTATTGAATCATAAAAATCTTATCCCCATCTCGTCACCAGATGCATCTAGACATGATGAGAACTATTCTGTGAGGACCCTACCTTCTCCTGCACATGCTGAAACTAAATTCCCTCTTGAAAATTTGTAAGCCAGTCACTTCTTGCCTGTATCATCCCCTCATTTTAGGTAGCCCCCTTAGCTTGCTTTTTAAGACTGCTTTCTGTTCTTAAAACTCAAATCCACATTTAAAAGGAACATGATTTGTATCTGTCAAGGGTGTCAAAACAAATTTTGACATGGAATAAATTTAATAGCATAGAATTCTTCTGGAAAGCATGAGAGACATGGAAGCATCACCTTTACGAGTTTATACACCAAGTGCAGGACATGTCAGTAAACAATGGCTTTACATTTTGATGCTTTTGTTTAATAAAGGCTTCTATGATATTGTAGTAATGCCCACGTAATCACCATCATTTCTATTTTGAATATTAACATCACATAAAAATAATACTTGTAAATAAAGTTCTAAGAGAATTGGCAAAAGAAGTATTAGAAAGCTTTTAAATCCTTTCTCTGTTTATGTTGTATAATTAAAGGAAATTGAATATTGCATTTTTGTTCAAAATCACAGATGAAAGAAAGCTGCTAGATATTATCTATATTTTCCCAATTTTTAATTAAAATTATTGGTATCTCTTCTTTGATCTTTATCATTGTGAATAAAGCCTAAACTTATTGTTGTTAGGTGCAGTCCAGTTGCTTCTAACTCATAGTGACCCTGTGCACAACAGAACAAAAGAACAAAATTCTGCCAGATCCTGTGCCATTCTCACAATTGTTGTTACACTTGAGCTCATTGCTGCTGCCATTATGACCCTCCATCTCATTGGTGGTCTTCTTCTTTTTCTCTGACCCTCCTCTTCACAAAGCATAATTTCCTTCTCTAAGGACTGGTGTCTCCTGGATAACATGTCTGAAGTATAAGATATGAAGTCTCACCATCCTGGGTCCTAAGGAGAATTCCAGCTGTATTTTTTCCAACAGATTTGTTTGTTCTCTGACAGCATATGGTACTTTTAATATTCTTCTCCAACACTATAACTCTAATGCATCAATTTTTCTATGGTCTTTCTTATCCATTGTCCAATTTTCACATCATATGAGGCTATTGAAAATACCATGGTATGGGTCAGGTATATCTCAGTCTTCAAACTGACATATTTTCTTTTGAATGTTTTATAAAGGTCTTGTGCACCACATTTGCCTAATGCAATATGTCGTTTAATTTCTTGACTGCTGCCTCCATGAGTGTTGATAGTGTTTTTTGTGTGTGTTTTTTTTGTTGTTGTTGTTATTTTTTTACATTGAGGTATAGCCCAAACTGAAGGCTGCAATCTGTAATATCAATAAGCATTTTAAATCGTCTTCAATTTCAGCAAGTTTGTTACACCCAAAATTTCACATCTATTCAAAAAGGATGAGTAAGTCAGCTATGAGAGTTCACAAAGCTATTTTATTATAGTTGTTGTTAGGTGCTGTTGAATCAGTTCTGACTGATAGCAATCATATGTACAATAGAATAAAATAGTGTCCAGGTATACACCATATTTACAATCTTTTCTATGTTTGAACCCATTGTTGCATCAACTGTGTCAATCCATCTTGTTAAGGGTCTTCCACTTTTTAACTGACCCTTTACTTTACCAAGCAAGATGTCCTTCTGTAGAAACTGGGTCCTCCTGATATCATGCCTAAAATACGTGCCTTTAAGTCTTGCTAGCCTCCTTTCTAGGAAGCATTGTGGTTGAACTTCTTCCAAGACCAACTTATTCATTTTTCTGGCAGTAATATGATATGTTCAATATTCTTCAGCAACACCATAATACAAAGGCATCATTTTTTCTTCAGTTATCCATATCCATTGTGCAGCTTTCACATGCATATGAAGCTATTAAAATACCAATATTTGGTATGTTGCTGTTTTTGTGAAGTGCCCTCAAGTAGGTTCCTAACCATAATGACCATGTATAGGGTTTCTGAGAAGTGACTAGTGAGATTGGACCTCCAACCTTGCAGTTCAACCTGACCTTATAGTCCAGCACATTAACCCACAGTGCCACACCAGCACTCCTAAAACCGGAGACACTGTTTTATTCATTATTGAGTGTTTCAATCCTACCACAGAGCTAGACACATATTGGTGGTGATGTGCCACCGAGTCAGTTCTGACTCATAGTGAGTCATAGGTTTCCGAGGCTGTAATTCTTTATAGAGCAGAAAACCTCATCTTGCTCCTGAAGAATGGCTGGTAGTTTTCAACTGCTGACCTTTAGGTTAGAAGCCCATCTCACGACCACTACACTACCAGAGAAATTTATACTTGGTATAGGTGCACCTTAGTCTTCAAAATGACATTGTTGTTTCTTTAACACTTTAAAATGGTCTTTTGTAGCAAACTTGCCTCATGCAAAAATCATTTGTTCCCTTGACTGATGCTTTCAGGAATTAATGGGGGATCCAGGTAAAATGAAATCCTTGACACTTTCAATCTTTTCTCCATCTATCATGATGTTGTTACTGGTTGGGTTGTGAGGTTTTTTTGTTTTCTTTATGTTGAAGTGTAATTCATATTGAAGGCTGAAGTCTGATTATCACTAAGTGCTTCAAGTTATCTTTGTTTTCATCAAGCAAAGTTGAAAAATATGCATATTACTGGCTGTTGATGAGTTTTCTTCCAATTCTGTTACTACATTCCCTTCATTTAATTTAGCTCTTAGATTATTTTCTCAGCAAACAGATTAAATAAACCTGGCAAATAATATAAGATGGATGCACCACTTCCCTGATTGTAACCCATGAAGTTTTCCCTGGTTCTGTTTGAGTGACTGCCTATTGGTCATGCATAGGTTCTGCATGAGCACAATTAGATGTTTTGTAATTCCAATTTATTCTTAGTTTGTTATGATCCATACAATCAAATGTCTTTACATAGTCAATAAAACAAAGATAGATATATTTCTGGTATTCTTTGTTTTCGGCCAAGATCCATCTGACATCAGCAATGATAACCCTCATTCCATGTTTAAAATCAATAAAGATGGGTACTGGGGTTGTATTCTTTCATCATACTTGTTCAGTCTGTAGGCTGAGCAGTTAATCCAAGAAGCTGGATTATATAAAGAAGAACATGGCATCAGGATTGCAGGTAAACTCATTAACAATCTATGATATGTAAATTCAACAAAACTGCTTGCTGAAAGTGAAGGGGACTTAAAATACTTATTGAGAAAGGTCAAAGACCACAGTCTTGGGTATGGATTGCACCTCAGTGGAAAGAAAACAAAAGTCCTTATCACTGGACCAATTAACAACATCCATATATATGGAGAAAAAAAATGTGGTTGTTAAATACTTCACTTTATTTGGATATACCATCAACATTCGTGGAAATAGCACTCAAGCAGTCAAATGAAATAATAAATTCGACAAATCTGCTGTGCAAGACGTCTTTAAAGTGTTCAAAGACGTCAATTTGAAGACTAAGGTGCACCTGACCAAAGTCATGTTATTTTCAGTAGTCTCATATTCATGTGAAAGTTGGACATAGGGAAGACTTTAGAAAAATTGATGCATTTGAGTTACGGTGCCAGAAGAACAAACAAACCTGTGTTGGAAGAAGTAAAATGAGAATGTTCTTTAGAAGCCAAGATGACTAGACTTCGTCTCTCATGCTTTGCACATATTATTAGAAGGGACCAATCCCTAGACAAGGACTTAATGCTTAGTAAAGTGGAGGGTCAGCTACAATCTTCCTGTGATGCTTCCCATGTTGGTCAATATTTTTCCCATTGTTGTTAGGTGACATGTAATTGATTCCAACTCCTAGCAAGTCTGTGCAAAACAGAGAGAAGCTCTACCTAGTCCTGCGCCATTCTCACAGTTGACATGTTTGAGTCCATGGTTGCAGCCACTGTGTCAATTCATCTCATTAGGGGTCTTCCTCTTTTTAGCTTGTCCATGGATTCGTTGTTGTTAGGTGCCATCAAGTCGGTAACAACTCATAGCGACCCCATGCACAACAGAACAAAACGTTGCCCAATCCTGGGTCAGTCTCACAATTGTTGCCATGCTTGAGTCCATTGATGTTGCCACTTTGCCAATCCATCTCGTTGGAGTCTTCCTCTTTTTCTCTGAGCATCCACCTTATAAAATATTACATCCTTCTCTAGTGAATGATCCCTCCTGACAACAAGTCTGAATTATAAGATACGAAGTTTTGCCATCTTGGCCTCCAAGGAGCACTCTGGCTGCACTTCTTCTAAAGTAGATCTGTTGGTTCTTTTGGCAGCCCATGGCACTTTCAATATTCTCCTCCAACACCATAACTCAAAAGCATCAGTTCTTCTATGGTCTTCCGTATCCACTGTCCAGCTTTTGCATCCATATGAGGTTATTGAAAATACCGTAGCTTGGGTCAGGCACACCTTAGTCCTCAAGCTGACATCTTTACTGTTCAACACTTTAGAAAGGTCTTGTGCCACAGATTTGCCTAATACAATATATCTAGGGATTGGTCTTTCCTAATAACTTGACAATAGTATGCAAGACAAAATCTCGCCATCTTGACTTTTAAGAAGTCTTCTGGCTGTACTTCTTCCAAGATAGATTTTTTTTTTCTTTCTTTTTTTTTTTTTCTGGCAGTCCATGACACTTTCAGTGTTCTTTGCCAAAACCATACCTCAAATGTATAAAATTTTGGCCATAGAGTCCTTCAATATTTTAACTTGAGTCTTGACTATTTTCTCCAATTCTTTTAGCTTGAGAAGTACTAAGCATATTTTTCTTTTTTGGATTTTTAACTCTAGGTCTTGCACATTGCATTATATTTTACTTTGACTTCTGGAACTCTTCTTTGAAATTTTGTTTAGCTCTTTTACTTCTCTATTTCTTCCATTCATTTTAGGTTGTATATGTTTAAGAACGAGTTTTGTTGTCTCCCGTGACACCCATTTATTTTTTTTTCTTTCCTGTCTTCATAATGACCTTTTTCCTTTATGTAACTCCAGTTAAATTATGTAATTTATGCATAATGTGTTGAATGTAATCCTACAAATCATCTGGTGTTCTTTGATTAATATTCAATGCATTAAAACTATTCTTGAGAGTGCTTCTAAATTCAGCAGGGATAGACTTAACATTGTACTTTGGCGCTTGTAAATTTGCGTTAGTTTCATCCAACTTCAGTTTGAATTTTTACAAGATTTATTGTGAATTGGGTGGTAGTTTACATGGAAGGACATCAGCTTTACATTCATCCTATCATATTTCATTTAATTGCAATGATTACAATCCCTTCCATGCATCATCATTCAACAGCATTTGAGTCCCTCTGTATTTTATTTTATTGGATGTACACTAAAGCACTCAGGAGTATACAGCCATATAAACAACCAAAGGGCACACCCCACAAGCCCATCCCAGGGTTCTGCATACCTGGACTGCAAGATCAACCACTCCCCTCCTTTTGTTACAAAACATCTACCTTTACATTTGTAACACTCACAATCAGTCCTGATAGCAATTATTCACTATTGAACCACAAGAGTTTTATCCCCATCTCCTTTCACCAGCCCCATCCAGACAGATTGGAAACCACACAGTAGATATTCTACCTTCCTCCAACCCTCTAACACTAGGCTCCCTTTTGAAAGCTTGTAAGCCAGTCACTTCTTGCCTTTGTAGTGCCCCCATTTTGTGTAGCCAATGTCTAAGTTGCCCATCCCAGTCAACCCTGTATACCAAGGGGGTGGGAATGATCCTTGGTTTAAAGATTCATTACCTCTTCTGAGTTACTATATCCATAAGTATAGGTCATGTTCATCAAATTTTAGCGGATTACTCTTTTATTCCTCTTCATCCTTCTTCTAGTAGAGTTCTGGTCATCTAGCCATTGAAGCTAGGTCAAATGGTTGTCATTTGCAAGTATGGATGTTCTTCAATTTGAATTTATAAATGATCAATTGATAATCTGTTCTGCAGTTGTACCTGGCTGATGTAGCCAATTTGATTCCTATGTATTCTGTTAATCAAGGTGGACATATATAGTCACAATTTATGCTGTTGAAAAATTAAATGGTGTTTGCAATGTCTTAGTTTTTTTGTCTTTTAAAATTCTGTCATGCAATCTGTCACATAATTTCTATAACCAAGTCCATATTTTCTAACCTCTAATCCCTCTTCTTTGTTTCCAATTTTCACATTCCAGTAATTGTCAATAAATTTTTATTGTGTATTTGACTAATTTCAGATTGTAGATGTTGCTGAAAAGCTTCAATAAATTTCTATAGTTGGCATTAATGATTGGTGTGTAAATTTGAATATTAGCCATTTAACTAGTCTTCTTTGTAGACATATGGATATTTTTCTATCAATGACTGTGCTGTACTTCAGGATAGATCCTGAAATGTTCTTTTTGATGAAGAATACAAGGGGGATGTCAGGTAGATTACAGGATACAAAATATTCTCTTAAATGGAGAGAAAAGTTAATAGACTATAAGGTCACTGCAAAGAAAATGAATACTTCACAACTTACCATGAAAATGAACTTCCAAGCAGAGCAATCCAACATGAAAACTAAGAAGAAACCAACAAGAAATAGCAAAAAAAAAAAAAAAAACCCAACCCACAAACTCAGCAAAAGAAGGCATGCAGAACAAAGGAACAAACAGCACTACCAAAATATTAATATAATGGCAACAATTAATTCATATCTATTGATAAATACATTAAATGTCAATGGATTGAATACACCAGTGAAGAGACAGAGAGTGGCAGAATGGATAAGAAAACAAGACTCTTCAATATGCTGCCCACAAGAGACACACCTTACACACAAAGACAAAAACAGACTAAAAGTTAAGGGATGGAAAAATATATACCAAGCTAACTGCAACAATAAACAAGTAGGAGTGGCAATTCTAATCTCTGATAAAGTAAAGTTTAAGATAAAAACGAGCATAAGAGGCAAAGAAGGGCACTATCTCATGATCAAAGTGTCAATTGAGCAGGACGACATAACCACAATAAATATCTACTCTCCCAAAGAAAAAAGCACCAAGACATATGAAGCAAACCTTACTAGAATTGAAGAAAGAAATAGATAAATCTTCAATTATAGTGGGAGATTTTAATATGCCACTTTCGCAAAGGGACTGAACAACCAGAAAGAAACCTGACAAAGCTACAGAGGAACTAAACAGCACAATCAACCAACTTGACCTATTAGACATGTTTAGAGCATTCAACCCAGTATAGTTTCTTCTCCAGTGCACATGGAACGTTCTCCAGAATTGACCATGTGTTAGGTCACAAAGCAAGCCTTCATAAATTTACAAACATCAAAATACTACAGAACATCTTTTCGGACCACAATGCTAGAAAACTAGAAATCAACAACAAGAAGACTAAGGAAATAGAGTCGAATACATGGAAAATTAACAACACCCAGCTGAAAAATGACTGGGTAAAAGAAGAAATTAAAGTGAATACATAAATTTCCAAGAAAAAAATGAGAATGAAAACACAACATACCAAAATCTTTGGGACACAGCGAAGAGGTCTGAGAAAGCAATTTATTGTGATAAATGTGCACATCTAAAAAGAAGAAAGAACCAAAATTAACACATTAACACAGCATCGCCAACAATTAGAAACTGACCAACAGAGGGAACCAAGAGTTGCCAAAAGAAAAGAAATAATAAAGATAAGAGCAGAAATAAATGAGATGGAAAACAGAAAAACTATAGAAAGAATAAACAGAACTAGGCCTGGTTCTTTGAAAGGATTAATAAAATGACAAACCATTGGCAAACCTAACAAAAGAAAAGAGGGAGAAGACACAAATAACTCACATTAGAAACCATATGGGTGATGTCACAATAGAACCAAATGAAATCAAATGGATAATAACAGAATACTATGAAGAGTTATACTCCAACAAATTTGAAAATTTAAAAGAGGTGGATGCATTTTTAGAAAAACATTACCTACCAAAACTTACTCAGAGTGAAGTAGAAAACTTGAACAGACCCATAAAAAAAGAAGAAACTGATCAGGTCATCAAAAACTCCCAAACAAAAGAAGCCCAGGCCCAGATGTCTTCACTGGTGAGTTCTACAAAACATTCAGGGAAGAGTTGTCACCAATTCTACTCAAATTATTCCAGAATATAGAAGAAGACGGGAAACTTCCTAATACTTTTTATGAAGCAAGCATAACCCTCATACCAAAACCAAGGAAGGACACCATTACTAAAGAAAACTACAGAAGAATATCCCTCATGAACATAGACACAAAATGTCTCAACAAAATCATAGCCAACAGAATCCAGAGCCACATCAAAAAACAAAAAAAAAAATAGTAAATCATTACCAAGTGGGTTTCATAAAAGTGATATAAGGATGGTTCAAGATTAGAAAAACAATCAATATAATCCATCACATAAATTTAAAAAAAGGAAAAGAACTACATGATCGTATCGATTGATGCGGAAAAAGCATTTGACAATATCCAACATCCATTCCGGATAAAAAACACTCAACAAAGTAGGAAATGAAGGGAAATTCCTCAATGTAACCAAGAGCATATATACAAACCAACAGCCTACATCAATTTCAATGGAGAGAAACTGAAAGCCTTCCCTCTGTGAACAGGAACCAGATAAGAATGCTCTTTTCACCACTCCTATTCAATATTGTTTTGGAAGTATTAGCCAGAACTATATGGCACGATAGGGAAATTTAAGGCATCCAAATAAGCAAAGAGGAAATAAACTCTATTTGCAAACGATATGATCCTATACATAGAAAACCCCAAAGACTCAGTAAAAAAATAATTAGACATCATTGGAAGATTCAGCAATGTGGCAGGATATAAGATCAACATACAAAAATCAGTTGGATTCCTCTATAGTAACAATGACAGTGCTGAAAAAGACATTAGGAAAGGAATACCTTTTACAATAGCCACCCAATGGATAAAATATTAGGAATAAACGTAACCAGAGAAACAGATGACCTATCCAAAGAGAATTACAAAACACGACTATAAGAAACCAAGACACTTACAAAAATGGAAGAACAGACCATGTTCCTGTATAAGAAGACTCAATATTGTGAAAATGTCAGTACTACCCAAAGCAATTTACACATATAATGTAATCCAAATCCAGATTCCAGCAACATTCTTCAAAGATATGGAAAATGCAATTACAAACTTTATATGTAAAGGAAGAAAACCCAGGATAAGCAAAGCACTACTCAAAAAGAAGAATAAGTTTGGAAGCCTCCACTCCCCAATTTCAAAATCTACTACACAGTTACAGTGGTCAAAACAGCCTGGTACTGATACAATGAAAGACACATTTATCAGTGAACTGAATCGAGCATCCAGAATTAACCCATCCACATACAGCCAACTGATTTTCGACAAAGTGCCTAGGTATGTTGCATGGGGAGGAGATAATCTCTTTAACAGATGGTGCTTGCAGAACTGGAAAGTGATATGCAAAAGATTGAAACAACACCTTTACCTCATGCCCTACACAAAATCCAACTCAGCATGGTTTAAAGACCTAAATGTGAATCCCCAAATTATGAGATTCATCAATAAAAAAATAGGGACAAAATGTGAGGGCTCTAATACAGGGAATACACAGTCTACCAAACATTTTGAAAAGTACACAAACAAAAGTAGACAAAATAGATAAGTGGGACATACTAAAAATCAAAAACTAGATGCATCAAAAAACTTCACCAAAAGCATAAAAGGGAACCCACAGAATGAGAAAAAATCTTTTGTACTGACACTTCGGACAAGGGACTAATTTCTAAAATATATAAGAAACTACAACACCTCTACAAGAAAAAACAAAATAACTGAATTAAAAAATGGACAAAGGACATGAACAGACACTTCACCATGGAAACGATCTGGGCAGCCAACAAACGTATGAAGAAATGTTCACAATCACTAGAGATACAAATAAAAACAACAATGAGATATCATCTCACACCAACAATAACAGCAAAGATAAAAAAAAAAAAAAAGTAGAGGACAATAAATGCTGGTGAGGATGTGGAGAGGCTGGGATGCTCCTACATTGCTTGTGGGATTGCAAAATGGTCCAACTACTCTGGAAATCAATATGGCGCTTTCTCAGAAGGTTGAAAATAGAAATACCTTATGATCCAGAAATTCTTCCACTTGGTATTTACCCATAAGATGTATGAGCCATAACACGAGTAGATATATGCACAGCAATGTTCACAGCAGCACTATTTACAATAACAAAAAGATGGAGACAGCCTAAGTGCCCATCAGTTGAAGAATGGATAAACAAACTGTGGTACATACACACAATAGAATACTATGCTACCTTGAAGAGAAACAAGAAAGCTGCAAGCCACTGCATAACATGGATGAAGCTTGAGGACATTATGCTGAGTGAAATTAGTCAGTCACAAAAGGAGAAATACTGCATAGGACTATTATTGTAAAGGAGTAAGAAAAAGAACCCACACTAAAAGGGGAAACATTATATATATATATAATTGTTGGTGGTGGTGCTGGTCACTAGGATATATGGGATGAGAGGAGGTGAGGGAGGGATGGAAGACAGAGCACAGGGTAGGAAATTGACACAGAATAGCCTGGGTACGGGTGGAGGCGCAGAAGTGCAATACACATAATGGGTATGGAAAGGGAGAACAGTTAGACAGGTTCTCATGGGCTAAGTGCGACAGAGGTAAATGATGTATGTACAACCTTGGAACAACAGGGCTCTGGGGTACAGGAATTGAGGCATGGTTTGAATGGGTAAAAGAGGGGAATAATGTTAAGATGCTTGGCTGTCTTTTGAATCTTCATTTCCTTTGCCAACCATTGTAAAATAGACATTTCAGGGGGAGAGAAAGGAATAGCCAGAAACATTACAATAGAAAGCTTGTAAATTCATCTTCTGCCTATCACTGACTGGAATATCTTTAAGGGGGTTAGAAGTTGCCCAGTGAAAGAGGCTTCCTACGGAGTCTTGGCATTGCATAAGACCTTAGTTGGAATCCTGATCCCCATCCAAAATCTTCTGAGGTGGGAAATTTCCACTTGAAATGACAAACAGGCATCCCTGGAGCTGCCAGAAGAACAGAAGATACTTCTTGAAAGAAAGATCTGAAGGAAGAATAAAAAAAAAACAACAGCAGTCTGATTAACTGCTAAAAGAACAAGCAAGCTGTTTGCCCAGGAGCCATCAAGACAAGTGGTTGGGTCTCCACTGTGCAAGCCACTTTCCAAGAGTAAGACTCATGGGTAATACACGAGCAGGCATGTGTTCTGGCTGATGACCATGTTTGTCACCTATAAGGGGATGTGAGGGAAAAATAGCAATGAAGTTGTGATCTGAGTCCAATCTTGTTCATTAGACTCCTGGTAACCCAGGTGGAGACCTGGTTGGCCAGCAGTATGGCAAGGTCTGGAGATTCCTGAGCCCAGAGAAAGTGACATGGCCACAGAGGACCAGAGCAGAGAGTGAGGCATCCAGCGGATATGAAGTGAGGGAAGATGCACAAGAACACCCATACTTGAAGATAGTATCCACTTGACCTGAACTTCAGTGCCTAGATGATCAGAACTCGACTAGAAGAAGATGGGGGATAAAAGGTAATCCACTAAAATTTGATGAACTTGACCTATACTCATGGATATGGTTGCTCAAAAGATGGAACTAATCTTTACAGCGAGGATCATTCCCACCTCCTTGGCACACAGGGTTGACAGGGATGGGCATCTTAGACACTGGCTACCCAAAATGGATGAGCTACTGAGGCAAGAAGTGACTGGCTTACAAGCGTTCAAGAGGGAGCCTATTTCCAGATTGGAGTGGGGAAAATAGACTCTCCACTAATTGGTTTCTAATCTGTTGGGATGAGGCTGATGAAAAGAGATAGGGATAGGACTTTTGTGGTACAATAGTGAATAATTGCTATCAGGGCTCACTGTGAGGATCAGAAATGTAAAGGTAGATGTTTTGTAACAAAAGGAGGGGAGTGGTTGACTTTGCAGCCCAGAAGTGGAGAACCATCAAGGGAGAAGAGTAGAGTGCGCTTCCAGAGAAGCAGCGACACCAGAGATGGAGGCAGAGAGGATGATATGGAGAGATGGAGTGGCTAGGGACTCTGGACTCGGGGATGGAGAGGGGCTATATGCTGATGGTGCAGGGGCAGACTTGTGGGGTATACCCTTAGGTTGTTTGATGATGCATGGAGAGGGTTGTAATCATTGCAATGAAACAAAAGACAATAGGATGAATGTAAAACTGGGTTCTCTCATGTAAACTATCACATAATTCATAATAAAAACTTTTAAAAAATGATTGTTGATGATGAAACATGGATTCATCACTAGAAGCCTGAGAGTAAATGGCAGAGTATGGAATGGAAACATCCTCAGTCATCAAGGAAGTTCAAAAGTCAACCATCAACTGGATAAATGATGCTTACAGTTTTTTTGGATTCTGATGGGCCAGTATTGATATTCTATCAGGAAAAAGTACTCATTACACAGTGCCTGTTACTGAAGAGCTGAAGCCTAAATGTCAGATTAAACACAGAGGACATCTATAGAAGGACATTGTGATCTCACATGAAAATGCACTTCCACACTTCTGCCCACACTCTTGACACTGCAAAAACTTTGTTTTCCAGTTTTAAATTAGATTTAAATTTAATTGAATTTCCATCTGTTTGGTCCCCTGAAAGCAGCCCTTCAAGGATGAAGATTCACCTCTGATGAAGAAATGAAGAAACTGGTGCATGCATGGTTCCTAACTCAGTCTACAACACTTTAAAATAAGTAACTATGAAAGCTTGTTGACTGATGGACAAAGTGTATTGAAAAGCAAAAAGATTGTGTAGAAAAATGATGTATTTGTGTTTTATAAAAGTTCATTAAAATACTACAGCCAGAGTGCAAATCATATTCAATTTGCCCTTGTATAAAGCTATTCCTCTTCAGTGTATCTTTTCAATGTATAGAACATATGATTTACCAATTCATATAGCAGCTCATTCCTGCTCACTAATGCCTGTGATATTGATCCTTATGTATTCCATTTAATTTCTGACAACTTCTAATTTTTGCAGATCAATGCTTGATGCATTCCATGCTCTGATTATTAATGGGTATTTGCAGCTGTTTTTTCTTATTTTGTGTTGTGCCTCATCATCATATGAATGTCCCATACCCTTAACTCCCCCCATAGCATTTAATGTTGACTGTACATTGAGAACCCAACTTCTCCAGTGTATTTTTTAGGGTCTTTCAACTTTAAGAGTTCATTTTCTGGCACTGTATCTGTCAATATTCTTCAGCTATTCATAATTTTTCACTAGCTATGTATTTTAAAAGTAGATTTCCAGGTATTCTGTATCTTCTTTACTCTGGAAGCTCTGCTGAACCCTGAATAGTATGAGTGACCCTGACAGTTTTGTTTGTTTGTTTGTTTTTAGAATTATTTTATTAAATCATAAATGTACAACAACTTCTTAACTCTACATACACACTTAAATTGTTTTAAGGAAAATGTTGTCTTATTACACCATGATCCTGGCTAATAGCTGTTCAAATCTTTGAGAAAACTCTTAAAAAAGAATTCACATGTCACCTGAAACTTACAAATTTAACATTATCAAAGAAGGAATGCTTCTACACTCTTACAAAGACCACTAAAAAGAAACAACAATTAAAAAGCTAAGAAACTGTCTCAAAGGCTTTTTTTTGTTTTTTGTTTTTTACAATCCTGCCTCTAAGGTCAGGTAATGTTATTAAATAATACAGTCCATTCACAAAATGACTCTGCATCTGCTCTGTTGTCTTCTCTCATATCACTGCATATTTATATATAACTGAGATAAAAGTTTCCTTAAAATTGTTATGTCAATAACCTGAAGCTGTTCTGTTACCTCTGGGCTCTAATCCTCTCCTGTTTATACAGTGAAGACCACCCTCCAGAACCCACACATCCACCACTGCCTCCTGGACCATAATTTCCTCCACCATATGGTCCACCCATGTTCCTGCTACAACCAAAGTTTCCACTCTTCATTGGATCATAGTTAGAAGGTTGCTGCCTATAATTTCCCAAATCAATGTAATTTCCACTTCCATAATTTCCTCCTCCATAGTTGTCATATTGGTGCTGTGGTTTAATGCGCCAGACTGCAAAGCCATTTGAACTGCAAGATTGGCAGTTCAAGCTCACCAGCTGCTCCTAGGAAACCCCATACAGGGTCACTATGGGTTGGAATCAACTCGAAGACACTTAACAAAAATGTTATTGTTGTGATAACCACCACCGGAGCCCCCACCCTGGTTGCCATATCCAGGTCCGCCACCACCATATCCTCCTCTTCTTCCTCATTAACCAGGGCGACCTCCAAAATTGCCACCTCTAGGTCCTCCTCCATACCCATTATGTTGTTGTTGTTGTTGTTAGGTGCCATCGAGTCGGTACTGACTCAGCGACCTTATGCACAGCTGAGCGAAACACTGCCCAATCCTGGGCCAACTCACTATTGTTGCCACACTTGAGCCCATTGATGCAGCCACTTTGTCAATCCATCTTGCTGGAGGTCTTCCTCTTCTTATCTGACCCTCCACCTTACCAAACATGATACCCTTCTCCAGCGACTAGTCCCTGCTAACAGTATGTCCAAAGTATGAGAGACTAAGTTTGGCCATCCTGGCCACTAAGGAGCACTCTGGCTGCATTTCTTCCAACACAGATCTGTTGGTTCTTTTGACAGCCTATGACACGTTCAATATTCTCCTCCAACACCCTAACTCAAATGCGTCAATTCTTCTATGGTCTTCCTTATTCACTGTCCAGCTTTTGCATACATATGAGGTTATTGAAAATACCATGGTTTGGGTCATATGCACCTTAGTCCTAAGCTGTCATCTTTGCTTTTCAACACTTTCAAAAGGTCTTGTGCAGCAGATTTGCCCAATGCAATACGTCGTTTGATTTCTCCACTGCTGCTTCCATGAGTGTTGATAGTTGATCCAAGAAGAATGAAGTCCTTGACAACTTCAATCTTTTCTCTGTTGATGAGAATGTTGTTTCTTGGTCCAGTGGTGAGTATTTTTGTTTTCTTTACGTTGAGATGTAATCCATACTGAAGGCTGTGCTCTTTGATCTTCATCAGTAAGTGTTTTAAGTCTTCATCACTTTCAGCAGGTAAAGTTGTATCATCTGTATATTGCAGGCTGTTAATGAGTTTCCTCCAATCCTGATGCCACATTTTTCTTCATATAACCCAGCTTGTCGCATTATTTCCTCAGCATATAGGTTGAATAAGTATGGTGAAAGAAAGCAACCCTGTTGAACACCTTTCTTAATTTTAAACCATTCAGTGTTCCCATGTTCTGTTTGAACAACTGCCTCTTGTTCCATGTACAGATTCCCTATGAGCACAATTAAGTGTTCCAGAATACTCATACTTCCCAATGTTGTCCATAGCTTGTCATGATCCACATGATCGAAAGCATTTGCATAGTCAATAAAGCACAGGTAAACACCTTTCTGATATTCTCTGCTTTTAGCCAAGATCCATTGGACATCAACAATGATATCCCTCGTTCCACCGCCTCTTTTGAATCTGGCTAGAACCTCTGGATGTTCTCTGTCAATGTTTTCTTGCAGCAATTGTTATATTATCTTCAGTAAAAATTATTCTTATGGGGTGTCAAAAATATTGACCAATGATTTCCACATTCCTTTGGGTCACCTCTCTTTGGAATGGACACAAATATGGATCTGTTTCAGTCAGATAGTTGTCTTCCAAGTTTCTTGGCATAGATGAGTGAGTGCCTCCTGTGCCACCTCACTTTCTTAAAGATTTCAATTGTTATTCCATCAATTCCTGGTGCCTTGTTCTTTGCCAATTCCTTCAATGCACCTTGGACATCCTCCTTCAGTATCATTGGTTCTTGATCATATGCTATCTCTTGAAACAGCTGAACATCAACCATTTCCTTTTGGTACAGTGACTATGTGTATCCTTTCTATCTTCTTTTGATGCTTTCCACATCATTCAATAATTTGCCCCCAAAAGCTTTCAATAAAAAAATGCAAGGCTTGAATTTTTTCTTCAATTCCCCCAACTTGAGAAATGCTGAGTGTTCTTCCTTTTGTTTTTCTGACTCCAGATCTTTGCACATTTTGTTGTAATATTTGGCTTTATCTTCTTGAACTGATCTTTGAAATTTTCAGTTCAGCTCTTGGACCTCCTCATTTCTTCCATTTTCTTTAGCATCTCTATGCTGTAGAGCAAGTTTCAGCATCTCTTCTGATAATCCATTTTCACCTTTTCCTTCTTTCTTGTCTTCTTAATGACTTTTGCTTGCTTCATATATGATGTTGTTGATGTCATTCAACAACTCCTCTGGACTTCAGTCTTTAGTGTTTAATGTATCAAATCTGTTCTTTAGATGATCCCTAAATTCAGGTGGGATATATTCAAGGTCGATTTTGGCTCTCATGCACTTGTTCTCATTCTCTTCAGCTTCAGTTTGAATTTGCATATGTGCAATTGATGGTCTGTTGCACAATCTGCTCTTGGCCTTGTTTTGACTGATAATATGGAGCTTTTCCATCTTCTCTTTCCACAGATGTAGTCAATTTGATTTCTGTGTATTCGACCTGGTCAGGTCTATGTGTATACTTTTCTTTATTGTTAAAAAGCTAGTAAAATCTTCATAGTTTGTATGATTAGAAAATGTATTGTGGCAATGCATTACTCTCATATCTTGCATTCTGACTCTAGAGTTATGCTCTCTATGAATCCCTTCTAAAATTTTCAGGAAATAGCACAAATAACATGAAAGTGTGGCTGTCTTCCTGCCCCCACTAAAGGAAAATAATCTGTGCTTTTCTTGCTTTTAAGTTTTTGAAGTGTCTCCAGGGACACTGCCCTAAGCAACAACTTTGTCTGTGGGTCTTTAATATAGCAGGATCAAAGAATTTATTAGAGTAAATTAGTAGAGAGGATTCATTGGTAACATTGCCCTAACCTATAAAAACAAACCCAAAATTAGGAAAGCAGAAAACATTCTCTAAATCATAAGGGAGCAGATTAAGAAGAATCATGCTCCTGTTTAAATTAAATAGAAGGTGCACAACATGTCAATAATTATAAGCTTTTACATCTTCTTTACCTCATTGAAAGGAAAAAGCCCCCTACAGTATATATAACTATTTGAAAGCTTTATGAACCAATTTTAGCAAACATGAGAGTATAATTTCAAAGAGTTTATTTAAAAATACTTTTAGATTGGCAAAGTGTTGGAACAATAATACAAAAAGTTCTTGGAAACCTTAGCTCAGTTATGCCTAATATCATTTTACAAAAGCAAGGATACAGGTATATCTCATTTTATTGTACATGATTTTATTACATTTTGCAGATATTTCTTTTTCCTTTTTTTAAAATGGCAGCTTTATGGCAATCCTCCTTAGCAAGTGTATTAATGCACCATTTTTGTAAAAGCCCATGCTCACTTTGTGTCACTGTATCAAAGTTTGGTAATTCTCAAACTATCTCAACCCTTTTGATAATGCTCTTGCATACATAATTGACTATAGTGTAAATATAACTGTATATGTACTGGGAAACTAAAAATTCATATGAGTTGATCTATTGCAATAATTGTTTTATTGTGTGGTGGTCTGGAGCTGAACTCACAATATATCTGAGGTCTGGCTGTATTCATCAAAGCTAAGGCATTAGTAATGGCAAGTTATTTGTTAATAAAATTACATATTTATTTCAAATATATGCTTCCTTAAAGATTTAAAGAAAACGTCTTCAGGGTCACTATGAATCTGAACCTACTTGAAAGAATTTACCAACCATGATCTTTTCTCATGCTTATAGATGTTTCTGCTACAAGAAAAAGGCCTAGTCTTCTGCTTTCTTAAAGAGGACAGTCAAGAGCAACCCAGGGAATAGTTCTATGCTGTCACACAAAGTTGTCATGAATCCTAATTGATTTGTAGGCAACCAGCAATAACACAAAAACTATATAGATTTGGCAGAAAATTATCAGATGTAAAATATTCTGTTCACGGCTCCATATCAAGAATATCATAACATGACTTACCACTGGTGTTGCTCACTTTGAAAAAGTGTTGTCAGGCAGGCACGGCAAATTGTTGTAAGCCCTTTTTCTTTTACTGTTACATAGATTTAAGTCACTAAATCCAACCCATGCTTAAAGGTCAGGAATTAAGCTCTCTGTCCCTATTCATCATAACAAAATGAAGTGGGAATTAATTTGTATTCATATATTCAAACGCAGTAGTTATTAGTTGGGCTGCTAACGTCATGGTCAGCAGTTCGAAACTACCAGCAGTTCTGTGGACAGAAGATGAGGCTTTCTGCGTCTGTAAAGATTTGCAGCCTCAGAAACCTTACAATGGGTCACTATGAGAAGAAACTGACTCCATGGCACATAACCACCTCCACGAACATCAACAATCATACTTTGTCATGATTCATACAATCAAAAAGGTTTGTATAGTCAATAAAGCACATATAAACTTCTCTAAGCTATTCTTTGCCTTCAGCCAAGATTCATCTGAGGTCAGCAATGATATCCTTCATTCTAGGCCATCTTCTGAATGAAGCCTGTATTTCTGACAATTAACAGTTTATGTACTGTTGCAAGTCTTTGTAACAGCCAAATTTTACTTACATGTGATATTAATTACATTACTTGATGATTTCCACATTCCATTTGGTCGCCTCTCTTTGGAATGGATGGATACAGATATGGATCTCTTCAAAGAGATTGGCCAAGTAGCTGCCTTCCAAGTTTTCTGGCATATATCAGTGAGCTCCTTCAGTGTCTTATAAGTTTGTTAAAATACTTCAATGTGTATTCCATCAATTCCTGGGACCTTGTTTTGTATCATTGCCTTAAGTGTAGCTTGGATTTCTGCCTTCAGTGTCATTGTTTCTTCATCATATATATGCTACCTCTTGAAATGATTGGATGTCAACAATTCTTTTTGGTACAATGACTGTGTATTCCTTCCATATTCTTTTTTATTTATTTTTACTTTATTTATTTTTTAAATGTTTTATTCTGAATTATGTGATAGTTTACATGGAAGAACATTAGCTTTACATTCATCTATCATATATTGTTACATTGCCGTGATTGCAATCACCTCCATACATCATCAACCAACCAAAATACTACAAGCCTTGCAGTCATCAGCACAAAACCCCTCTCCCTTTCTGGATATAGAGTTCCCAGTTGCTCCATCTCTCTACATCATTGTCTCTGCCTCCATCTCTAGCGTCAATTTTTCTCTGGGTAGGGTCCTGGACTCTGCTCTTACCTATTGATGGTCCCATGCCCTTTGCTACAAAATGTTTACATTTCCAAACCTCACAGTCAGTGCTGATAGCAATTATTCAGTTGTTGTTGTTGTCAGGTGCCATCGAGTCAGACCTGACTCATAACGACCCCATGCACAGCAGAATGAAACAACTTCACTACTGCTGTCACACTCGAGTCCATCAATGATACCATTGCCAATCCATCTCATTAGGGGTCTTCCTCTCTTTCTCTGACCCTCCACCTTACCCAGCATGACATCCTTCTCCAGCGACTGTTTCCTCCGGACACTATGTCCAAAGTATGAGAGACGAAGCTTAGCCATCTTGGCCTCCAAGGAGCACTCTGGCTGCACTTCTTCCAAAACAGATCTATTGGTTCTTTTGGCAATCCATGGCACTTTCAGTATTCTCCTCCACCACTACAACTCAAAGGCGTCAGTTCTACGATCTTCCTTATTCACTGTCCAGCTTTCACATCCATATGAGTTTATTGAAAATACCATGGCTTGGGTCAGGCGCACCTTAGTCCTCGAGCTGACATCTCTGCTCTTCAATACTTTAAAAAAAGTTCCTGTGCAGCAGATTTGGCGATCCAAGAAGAATGAAGTCCTTGACAACTTCAATCTTTTTTCCATTGATAAGAATAATTAGTGGTTACGAATCGGGCTGCGAACCTTAAGGTCAGTGGTTCAAAACTACCAGCTGCTCTGCGGGAGAAAGATGAGGCTTTCTACTCCCGTAAGGATTTACACCTCGGAAACCCTGTACAGGGTCGCTATGGGTTGGAACCGACTCAACGGCACTTAACAACAACTAACAACAACAAGGTTCCACAATAATCTTATCCCTATCTCCTTTAATCCGCTGTGCCCAGACAGATTGGATACTACTCAGTGGAGATTCTACCTTCCTCCACACCCTCTGGATCTAGGATCCCTCTTGAAAGCTTGTAAACCAGTCACTTCTTGCCTTTGTAGCCCCTCCGCCCCATTTTGAGTTGCCAGTGTCCAAATTGCCCATCCCTGTCTACCCTGTCTACCGAGGGGGTGGGAATGATCCTCACTATAAAGAGTTGTTCCCTCTTTTGAGCTATTGCACCCATAGGTGTAGATCAAGCTTATCAAATTGTATAAGATTTCTCTTTTTTTTCCTCTTCAGTCTTCTTCTAGTTGAGTTCTGATCATCCAGTCATTAAATCCAGATCAAGAGTTTATTATCTGCAAGTGTGGGTGTTCTTGTGCAAATGCCCTCATTTCTTATCAGCTGATGCTTCACTCTCCACTCTATTTCTCTATGGCTATGCCACTGACTCTCGACCCTGGAGTCCCCAGGTCTTGACATACTGCTGACTAACCAGCTCTCCACCCTGGTTCACAGGAGTCTATTGAACACAGAAGAGGCAGGACTTAGCTCACAGCTTCATTGCTGTTTTTCCCTC
This sequence comes from Chrysochloris asiatica, assembly GCF_000296735.1. Classification (NCBI taxonomy): domain Eukaryota; kingdom Metazoa; phylum Chordata; class Mammalia; order Afrosoricida; family Chrysochloridae; genus Chrysochloris; species Chrysochloris asiatica. Next base: position 24,858,403 of record NW_006408543.1, on the reverse strand, counting down.
ACTTCCCCTTATTGGTGACCAACTTGGTCACCAGTCAGAGTGCATGGCTGCTAGTGTATTCCCTTGTGTCTTAGTCTTGGAAGGGGGTTTTGCCTGAGGGTACCCGACCACTTGCCCGCTCACCTGGGCGAGCAACTTGCTTGTTCTTGTAGTAGTCAGTTGGACTGTCATTCTTGTTTTGTATTTTTCCTGTAGGTCTTTCTTTCTGGAAGTATTTTCTGTCCTTCTAGCAGCTCCAGACTGATCTGGTTGTCTTTTCAAGTGGTGATTTCCCACCTCAGAAGATTTTGGAAGGGGTTCAGGAGTCCACATATGGTCTTATGCAATGCAAAGGCTCCACAGGAAGCCTCCTTCGCTGGGCAAGTTGTAGCTCTATTTTAGGTATTCCAATCAGTTACAGGCAGAAGATGGATTTATAAGCTTTCCATTGTGATATTTCTGGCTATTCCTTTCTCTCTCCCTCAAGTGTCTATTTTATAATGGTGTACAAGGTAAACCATGATTTAAAAGACAGCTAAGCATCTTAACATTATTTGCTGTCTTTTACCCATTCAAACCATGCCTCAATCCCTATATTACAGAGCCCTGTTGTTCCAATGTTGTGCATATATCATTATTTACCTCTGTCCCCCTCAGCCCATGCAAAGCTGCCTAACAGTTCTTCCATCTGCCTTGTTCTTCCATTCCCCTTCACCTTCTTGTGTATTGTCCCCCTTCCCAGCACCCAAACTATCCTGTGTCTATTCCCTACCCTGTGCTCCACTTTCCACTCCCTCCCCTTACCCACCCTCCATATCCTGGTAACAAGCAAAGAACTCCCCCGCTTTTAATATGGGTTGTTTATCGTAGTCTTTTACAACAGTGATCCTATGCCGTATTTCTCCATTTGTGACTGGCTAATTTCACTCAACATAATGCCCTCAACATTCATCCATGTTATGTGGTGGTTTAAAGCTTCCTTGTTGTTCTGCAAGGTAGCATAATATTCCATTGTGTGTATGTACCACAGTTTGTTTATCCATTCTTCAATTGATAAGCACTTAGGCTGTATCCATCTTTATGTTATTGTAAATAGTGCTGCTGTGAACATTGATGAGCATATATCTAATCCTGTTATGGCTCATATTTCTAGTGGATAAATACTAAGTAGAAGAATTGCTGGATCATAAGGTATTTCTATTTACAAACTTCTGAGGAAGCCCCATATTGATTTCCAGAGAGGTTGGACTATTTGCAATCCCACCAGAAATGCAGGAGCATCCAGGTCTCTAAGGATCTTCACCAGCATCTTATCATCCTCTACTATTTTTCATCTTTGCTGTTATTGCTGGTATGAGATGATATCTCACTGTTGTTTTGATTTGCATCTCTCTAATGTCTAGTATTCATGAACATTCCTTCATATGTTTGTTGGCTGCCCAAATCTCCTCCTTGGTGATGTGACTCTTAATGTCCTGTGCCCATTTTTTAATTTGGTTATTTGTCTTTTTCTTGTAGATGTGTTGTAGTTTCCTATGTATTTTAGAAATTCGTCCATTGTCCAATGTGTCATTGCAAAAGAATTTTTCCCATTTTGTGGGTTCCCTTTTTACTCTTCTGATGAAGTCTTTTGATGCATATGTTGTTAATTTTCAGTAAGTCCCAATTATCTATTTTGTCTTTTGTTTGTGTAATTTTCAAAATGTTTAGTAGTCTGTGTATGCCCTGAATTAGAGCCCTCACATTTGTCCCTATTTTTTCATTGATGGCCTTCATAATTCTGGGATTCACATTTAGGTCTTTAATCCATGCTGAGTTTGTTTTTGTATAAGGCATGAGGATAAGGTCTTTTAAAAAATGTTTTATTGTGAATTATGTGATAGTTTACATGGGAGAACATTAGTTTTATGTTTATCCTATCATGTATCATTTAATTGCCATGGTTATAGTCCCCTCCATACATCATCAGCCAACCAAATGGTAAACCCTGAAAGCCTGCTCCCCAGTCATCAGCACACAGCCCCTCTCCCTCTCTGGGTCTCGAGTCCCCAGCTGCTCCACCTCTCCATGTCATCGTCTCTGCCTCCATCTCTGGTGTCACTGCTTCTCTTGGTAGGGTCCCACTTTCAGCTCCTCTCACTTGCAGGTCCCAGGGACCTCCATTCCTAGACTGCAAAGCCAATCACTCCCCTCCTTTTGCTACAAAACATCTACCTTTACATTTCCAACCCTCACAATCAGTCCTGATAGCAATTATTCACTATTGTATCACAAGAGACCTATCCGCATCTCCTTTCATCAACCTCACCCCGACAAATTGGACACTACTCTGCGGAGATTCTAGCTTCCTCTGCACCCTCAGGATCTAGGCTCCCTTTTAAGCTTGTAAGCCAATCACTTCTTGCCTTTGTAGCTCCGCCCCCCACCTCTGCCCATTTTTGGTAGCTAATGTCCAAGTTGCCCATCCCTGTCTGCTATGTGTATGGAGGGGTGGGAATGATCCTCGCTGTAAATATTTGTTCCCTCTTTTGAGCTACTGTATCCATCATAAGTGTAGGTCAAGTTCATCAAATTGTATCAGATTACTCTTTTTTTCTTCTTCTTTCTTCTTCTAGTTGAGTTCTGAACATCCAGTCATTGAAGCCAAGTCAAGTGGGTATTATCTGCAAGTTTGAGTGTACTTATGCATATGCCCTCTCTTCTTATCAACTGGACACTTCACTCTCCACTCTAGTCCTCTGTGGCTATGTCACTGACTCTGGGCTTAAGAGTGCCCAGGTCTTGCTACACTGTTGGCCAACCAGGTCTCCACCCTGGTTCACAAGAGTCTTTTAAACATTGTAGGGCTTGGCTCATAGCTTCATTGCTGTTTTTCCCTCACTTCCCCTTCTTGGTGACAAACATGGTTACCAATCAGAGTGTATTCCCATTGAGTCTTAGTCTTGGAAGGGAATTTGCCCTAATAATACCCGATCACTTGCCTTGATGTGTCTTAGGCAAACAACTTGCTTGTTCTTGAAGTAATCAGTCAGAGTGCCATTATTATTTTGTATTTTTCCCGTCGGTCTTTCTTTCAAGAAGTATCTTCTGTTCTTCCAGCCACTCCAGGCTGGTCTGCTTGTACTTTCAAGTGGAAATTTCCCACCTCAGAAGATTCTAGATGCATTTCAGGAATCCACCTATGGTCTTATGTATTGCAGAGGCTCTGCAGGAAACCTGCTTCACTGGGCACATTGTAGCCCCATTTTAGGTATTCCAATCAGTTATAGGCAGAAGAAGGACTTACAAGCTTTCTATGGTGAAATTTCTGGCTATTCTTTTCTCTCTCCCTCAACTGTCTATCTTATAATGATATGTCAGGGAAACCAAGATTCAAAAGACAGCCAAGCATCTTAACATTATTTCTCCACTTTTGCCCATTCCAACCATGTCTCAATCCCTGTAACCCAAAGCCCTGTTGTTTCAAGGTTGTGCATAAATCATTATTTACCTCTGTCCCTCTTAGCCAAACCAAACCTGCTTAATTGTTTTCCCATCCCCTTTGTCCTTCTATTCCTCTCCCCCTTCTTGTGTATTGCATCCCCCATGGAGCCAAACTATCCTGTGTCTATTCCCTACCCTGTGCTCCACCTTCTCCTCCCTCCCCACACCCTACCCTTCATATCCCCATAATCAGCAAAGAATCTTCCCTGCCCACTTTAATATGGGTTGTTTTTCTTAGTCTTTTACAGTAGTGGTCCTATACAGTAATTCTGCTTTTGTGACTGACTAATTTCACTCAACTTAATGTCCTCAAGGTTCATCCATGTTTTGCGGAGGCGTGCAGCTTCCTTGTTTTCTTCAAGGTTGCATAATATTCCATTGTGTATATGTACCACAGTTTGTTTATCCATTCATCAGTTGATGGGCACTTTGGTTGTCGCCATCTTTTTGCTACTGTAAACAGTGCTGCTGTGAACATTGATGTGCATATATCTACTCATGTTATGGCTCATATTCTTGTGGGTAAATACTAAGTAGAGGAATTGCTGGATCATAAGATATTTCTATTTCCAACCATCTGAGTAAGTGCCATATTGCTTTCCAGAGAGGTTGAACCATTTTGCAATCCCACCAGCAATGCAGGAGCGTCCCAGTCTCTCCACATCCTCACCAGCATTTATTGTCCTCTAGTTTTTTGATCTTTGCTGTTATTGCTAATGTGAGATGATGTCTTATTTTTGTTGTGATTTGCATCTTTCTAATGGCTAGTGACCCTGAACATTTCTTCATATGTTTGTTGGCTGCCTGGATCTCCTCCTTGGTGAAATGTCTGCTCATGTCCTGTGCCCCTTTTTTGGGGGGTAATTAATCTTTTTCTTCTAGAGGTGTTATATTTTCCTATAGATTTTAGAAATAAGTCCTTTGTCTGGTGTGTCATTACAAAAGATTTTTTTCCCATTCTATGGGTTCCCTTTTTACTCTTCTGGTGAAGTCTTTTGATGCACATAATTTTTTTAATTTTTAGTATGTCCCAATCATATATTTTGTCGTTTTTCGTTTGTGTAGGTTTCAAAATGTTTGGTAGTCTGTGTATGCCCTGAATTAGTGCTCCCACATTTGTCCCATTTTGCATTGATGGCCTTCATAATTCTGGGATTCACATTTAGGTCTTTAATCCATGCGGAGTTGGTTTTTGTATAAGGCGTTTGGTGAAGGTGTTGTTTCAATCTTTTGCATATAATTTTCCAGTTCAGCCAGTACCATCTGTTGAAGACACTGTCAACTCCCCATGTGATATATTTAGGTACTTTGTCAAAAATCAGTTATCTGTATATGAATGGGTTAATTTCTGGGTTCTCGATTCTGTTCCATTGATCAACGTATCTTTCATTGTACCAGTACCAAGCTGTTTTGACCACTGTAGCCATGTAATAAATTCTGAAGTCAGAGAGTGAGTGGTTTCCAAATTTTTCATCTTCTTAAGCAGTGTTTGCTTATCCTGGGTCTCTTTCCTTTCCATAAGTTTTGTAATTGTTTTGTTTTGTTTTTCATCTCTTTGAAGAATGTTGTTGGAATCTGGATTGGAATTGCATTATATGTGTAAATTGCTTTGGGCAGTATTGACATTTTCACAATGTTAAGTCTTTTATCCAGGAGCTGGTACATTCTTCCATTTTTTTAGGTCTCTTTTGGTTTCTTGTAGTAGTGTTTTGTAGTTTTCTTTGTATAGTTCCTTTGTTTCTCTGGTTACATTTATTCCTAGTTATTTCATCCTTTGGATGGCTATTGTAAATAGCTTTTCAGCGCTGTCATTTTCGGTATAGAGGAATTCAACTGATTTTTGTATGTTGATCTTATATCCTGCCTCTTTGTGCAATCTTACAATGAGGTCTAGTGGCTTTTTTACTGAATCTTCAGATTTTTCTATGTATAGTATCGTATCATCTGCAAATAGAGTTTTACTTCCTCTTTGCCAGTTTGGATGCTTTTCATTTCCCTGTCTTGTCATATAGCTCTTGCTAAGACTTCCAGCACACTATTGAATAGGAGTGGTGGCAAAGGGCATCCTTGTCTGGTCCTGTTCACAGAGGGAAAGTTTTCAGTTTCTCTCCATTGAGAGTAATGTAGGCTGTTGGTTTTGTATATATGCTCTTAATTATGTTGAGGACTTTCGCTTCAATTCCTGCTCTGTTGACTATTTTTTTATAAGCAATGGATGTTGAATTTTGTCAAATGCCTTTTCTGCATCAGTCGATTTGATCATGTGGCTCTTTTATTTTTTTCTTATTTATATGGTGGATTACGTTAATTGTTTTTCTAATGTTGAACCATCCTTGCATCCCTGATATGAATCCCACTTGATCATGATGTATCATCTTTTTGATGTGCTGCTGGATTCTGTTGGCTAGGATTTTCTTGAGAATTTTTGTATCCATCTTCATGAGGGATATTGGTCTTTAATTTTCTTTCTTAGTGACGTCTTACCCTGGTTTTGGTATGAGGGTTATGCTTGCTTCATAAAATTTATTAGGAAATTTTCCATCCTCCTCTATATTCTGGAATAATTTGAGTAGAATTGGTGACTGCTCTCACTGAATGTTTGGTAGAACTCACCAGTGAAGCCATCTGGGCCTGAACTTCTTTTTGTTGGGAGGTTTTTAATGACCTGATCAAATTCCCCTTTTGTTATGGGTCTGTTCAGATTTTCTACTTCACTGTTTGTAAGTTTAGGTAAGTCGTGTTTATCTAAAAATGTATCCATCTCTTCTAAGTTTTCAAATTTATTGGAGTACAACTCTTCATATTGTTCTGTTATTATCCTTTTGATTTCCTTTGGTTCCGTTGTAACATCGCCCGTTTGGTTTCTAATGCATGTTATTTGTGTCTTCTCCCTCTTTTCTCTTGTTAGGTTTGCCAATAGTCTGTCAATTTTGTTAATCCTTTCAAAGAACCAGCTTCTGTCCTATTGATTCTTTCTATAATTTTTCTGTTTTCTATCTCATTTATTTCTTCTTTGATCTTTATTGTTTTTTTCTTTGGGTGGCTGTAGGTTACCTCTGTTGGTCTGTTTTTAATTGTTGGAGATGCTGTGTTAATTTGTTAATTTTGGTTCTTTCTTCTTTTTGCATGTATTACAATAAATTGTCCTCTCAGCATCACTTTCGCCATGTCCCAAAGATTTTGTTATGTTCTGTTTTCATTCTCATTTATTTCTAGGAACTTTGTTCTTCTTCCCAGTCGCTTTTTAGCAGGGTGTTAATCAGTTTCCATGTATTTGACTTTATTCCCTTGGTCTTCCTATCGTTGATTTCTACTTTGATTGCATTGTGGTCTGAGAAGATGCTTTGTAATATTTTGATATTTGTAAATTTTTGGAGGTTTGTTTTGTGGCCTAAAACATGGTCTATTTAGGAGAATGTTCCATGTGCAGTGGAAAAGAATGTGTATTGTGCTGTTGTTGGGTTGAATGCTCTGAACACATCTGTGTGATCCAGTTGGCTGATTGTGTGTCTTTGTCTAGTTTCTTTCTGGTTCTGTCCATTTTTGAAAGCAGTGTATTAAAATCACCCAATATTATTGTAGATTCTTCTATTTCTTTCTTCAACTATATTAAAGTCTGCTTTATATATTTTGGAGCTCTTTTATTGGGAGCATAGAAATTTATTATTGTTATGTCATCGTGTTCAATTGTCCCTTTAATCATGAGATAATGGCTATCTATTATGCTTGTTTTTTCCTTAAAGTTTATTTTGTCAGAGATTAGTACTGCTACTCCTGTTCGTTTTTTATTGCAATTAGCTTGATATATATATATATTTTTTTCATCCTTTGACTTTTAATCTGTTTTTTTCTCTGCATGTGTGATGTGTCTCTTGGAAACAGCATATTGAAGGATCTTGTTTTCTTATCCCTTCTGCCACCCTCCATCTCTTAACAGGTGCATTTAATCCATTTACAATCAGTGTAATTATCAATTTGTTGTTGTTAAGTTCCGTTGAGTCAATTCCGACCCATAGCAACCCTATATAGGGTTTCCAAGGAGCAACTGGTGAATATGAACCACCGACCTTGCAGTTCAAATGAATTTGCTGTCTGGCGCATTAGCCCACAGCACCACATAGGGACTCAGTAGGTATGGATTAATTACTGCCATTATGGTTTTTGTTTTTGTTTTTGTTCTTGTTTTTGTGGTGTTGCTGCTTTCTTTGTTCTATATGTCTTCCTTTGCTGAGTTTAAGCTTTTTGTGTTGTTTCTTGTGAGTTTCCTCATAGTTTTAATATTTCCATGTTCTTCTTGGATTTTCATTTTCTTGGTGAGTTGTGAAGTGTTATTTTTCTTTGAAGTTAACTTGTATTATACTTTTCCATTCATTTAATATGGTCTATTTTATCCTATAATCTACCTGAACTTCTCATCATCTGGGTTTCTGTTCCTACATGTTTACCTTATTTTACATTGTAATTGTTTTGATCATAGACTGACCTCTCACATTCTCTGAGTTTGTTCTTATAGTTTTGTTCTGTTGTCAACTTTTCCTTTTGACAATTTAGTTAAGGAATGTGCTTCCACAAATGTCAATCTCTGGTTGTTGTCTGTTCTTGTTGGTTTGCAGTCCACAGAACTCCCTTTAGGATGTTTTGTAGTGCAAGGTTGACTTTGGCAAAATCCCTTGGCTTCTGTTTATCCTGGAATGTTTTGATTACACTGTCATACTTGATTGATAGCTTTGCTTTCAGGGTTTGTTTTTTTTTCTCAGGGTTTTATATGTGTCTCCCCATTGCCGTCTTGCTTGCATAGTTTTTGCTGAGAGATCCAAGTGTAATCTGACTTGCTTGCCTTTGTATGTAACACTTCTGTTTTCCCTATGTGCTTTCAGAATTTTCTCCTTATTTTTTTTTATTTTAGAGAGCTTGATTATGATATGTCTCAGTGATTTTCTTTTGGGGGTCTATCCTTCCTGGGGTACGTTGAGCTTCTTGAACGTTTATCTTTTCAGTTTTCAGGATGTTAGCGAAATTTTCTTCCAGCAGCTCTTCAACTATTTCCTCTGTGCACTTGTGTGATTCTTCTGGAATTCCAATAATTCTTAAGTTATTCATCTTCATGTTGTCCAACATGAATCTTAGATCGTTTTCAGATTTTTTAAATCCATTTTCTGTTTTCTCTTCTAGCTTAGTGGTATTGAGATATTTGTCTTCCAGCTCACTGGTTCTGCCTTCCATCTCTTCTATTCTACTCCTTTGCATATCGTTTCCCAGTTCTACCAGCACCATCTGTTATAAGAGACTTTCACCTCCCCATGTGATATATTTAGGCACTTTGTCAAAAATCAGTTCACTGTGTGTGGATGGAATAATTTTTGGATTCTTGATTCTGTTCCATTGACCAATGTATCTTTCATTGTACCAGTACCATGCTGTTTTGACCACTGTAGCCGTGTAATAAATTTGGAAATCAGGGAATGAGAGGTTTCCAACCTTATTCTTCTTAAGCAGTGCTTTTCTTATCGTGGATGTCTTTCCGTTCCATGTAAACTTTGTAATAGTTTTTCTATCGCTTTGAAGAATGTCATTGGAATCTGGATTGGGATTGCATTATATGTGTAAATTGCTTTGGGCAGTTTTGACATTTTCACAGTGTTAAGTCTTCCTATCCAGGAACATGGCACATTCTTCCATTTTTTAGGTCTCTTTTGGTTTCTTGTAGTAGTGTTTTGTAGTTTTCTTTGTATAGGTCCTTTGTTTCTCTGGTTACAGTTATTCCTAGATATTTCATCCTTTGGGTGGCCATTGTAAATGATATTGCTTTCCTAATGTCCTTTTCAGCATTGTCATTATTGGTATAGAGTAATCCAACTGATTTTTGTATGTTGATCTTATACCGTGCCACTTTGCTGAATCTTCCAATGAGGTCTAGTAGCTTTTTAACTGAGTCTTTGGGCCCTTCCATCTTCTTTTGATGGTCTTTACATCATTCAGTGTTTTTCTCATTGTTGTTGTTGGTAAGTACTGTTGAGTCGGTTCTGACTCATTGTGACTCAGTACAAAATTTCAAGGCTGTAAATCTATACGGGAGCAGAAAGCCTGATCATGAGAAATCATGTTGAATGTCTGGTAGGTTCAAACTGCTGACCTTAAGGTTAACAGCCCAATTCGTAACCACAAAGCTACCAGATTTCCTTATTTTGCTCATAGAATCCTTCAATATTTCAACTCAAGGGTGTGATTTTTCCTTCAGTTCTTTCAGCTTGAAAATACTGATCATGTTCTTCCCTTTTAATTTTCTAAATCTACTTCTTTACTCATTTCATTATAAAACTTCAATTTGTCTTCTTGACAAATTGAAAACAGCTTTTGTTCACCTCTTTTGCTTTATCATTTCATATAGCTGCTTTCATTTTTCTATGCTGAAGAGCAAGTTTCAGGAACTCTTCTGACCTCCATTTTGTTCTTTTCTTTGTTTCTTGTCTTTTTAATGATGTTTTGTTTTATTTCTGTATTTTTTCTTGATGTCATTTCAAAACTGTTCTGATCTTCAGTTTTTAGTGTCAAATGCATCTAAGCTGTTCATGAGTCGGTCTCTAAATTCATTTGGAGTATCTTCAAAGTCATATTTATGCTTTTGTAGACTTGTTTTAAATATCTTCAACTTCAGCCTCAACTTGCATATGAGCAATTGATGATTTGTTCCGTAGTCTTCCTCAGGCCTTGTTTTGGTTAATGATATGGAGTTATTCTATAGTCTCTTTCCACAGTCATATTCCCACAATAGGATTCCTGTGTATTCCACCTCATGAGGTCCATGTGTATGTTGTTTACAAAAGACATTTGCAATGAACAAGCCATTAAACTTGTAAAATTCTATCGTGTGATCTCTAGCCTCATTTATATCACCAAGGACATATTTTTCAACTACTGATCTTTCTTCTTTGCTTCCAACTTTCACATTACAATCACCAGTAATAATCAATGCTTCTTGATTACATATTTGATCAAGTTCAGAATGAGGACGTTGGTAGAATTCTTCCAATTCCATCATCACTGACTTTAGTGGTTGGTGTGTAAATTTGAATAATAGTGGCATTGAATATTTTTCCTTGTAAGGTTTTAAGTATTATCCTATCACAGACAGCATTGCACTTCAAGAAAAATCTTGATATTTTCTTTTTGGTAATGAATACAATGCCTTTTCTCTTTGATTTGTAATTCCAGGCATTGTATATCACAGGATTTTCAGATTCAAAATGACCAATACCAGTTCATTCTAGCTCACTAATGCCTAGGATATCACTGTTTATTTATTTTATTTCATTTTGACAACTTCTAATTTTCCTAGATTCATACTTCATACATTTCATGTTCTGATTATTAATGGATGTTTGCAGCTATTTCTTCACATTTTGAGTTTTGCCCCATCAACTGATGAAGATCCTTAAAGCTTTGCTCTGACATGTGATTATGGTCAAGCTACTTTGAGGAGGCTTCTTTTCTCCAGTTGTATTTTGAGTGCCTTCCAACCTGAGGGGCTCATCTTCCTTCATTATGTATCTGATAATGTTCCTCTGGTATTTATAAAATTTTCAGTGGTCAACCATTCTGAGTAGTCTGACTCTCTTTCTTCTTAGTCTGTCTTAGTCTGGAAGCTCCTGCAAAACCTGCCCATCATGGGTGACTGCTCTGTTATTTTCAATACTGATGGTATAGCTTCAAGCATCATTGAAATATGTAAGTCACCAGAGTAATACAAATTGATAGATGAGTGGTGGTCTTGATTATCTTACACAAACAATCAGGAAATAATGTTTTGAAACATTTTAGAAAAAAGGTCACAGAATACAATGGTGCAAAGAAAATGGAAGGATGCAAAACTAGACAGTGTGATCTTAAGATTACTAAAACTAAAGAGAAAGAAAAGGATGGTAAACAAGTAAGATAATTAAAAATCTATATACTCCTTTGTTATACATCTAATGCCTGCACACACTATTTAATGCATTAACACTGTGCCTTGATGCCTGCTTAGCATTCACTGACCTAATCAATGAATAATTGAATAATAGATAATATTAATGGTAGCAATGGCTAAGTAGTTGAATATTTGATAAGTTCATATTTCTTGTTTATGATGTGTGTGTATTTTCCAAGGTTTCAATTTTGAACATGCATTATTTGGCATCTCAATAAGCTGTAATTTGTTTTTTAATTCTGAGGGCAATTGGTCTTAAACTATACTCAAGATTGTAAATGTGGTCCATGATAAAAAGTGCTTTGCTACTTTATTACTTAGAATTTATTGTTAGGGAAAAATACATATAGATGAGAAAAATTCTTAAATTTAAACATATTTCCTAAGAAATCAACTCAAGAGTTTGGCTGGTCAATATGAATGCTGTAGGTCACCTGTAAAGCAAACAGCTTAATTGTAATAGCTCTGTGAGTCTTTGAAGTTATAGATTAAGCCAGTGGGAAATTAACCAGATTGCTGTTATAGCTGAAAAGTGCTGGAAGGCCCCAGCAGCCAATGTAATTATGCAGGCTTTGTGAGCCTTGAAAATTGTGTGATTGTTATGCGTACTCTCAACCTTCATAAAGTTTGTTACCAAACTTCATTCCTCAAAATGCTGTCTGGCCCAATGCAGAACGATGAATTAGGAGAGGAAAACAAATATTATAGCAAACTTCTTTCACATCAGAAGTTTCTGAATTTGAGGAATTCCTAAAGGATTCTGGTATACACCTGGCTTGAGTAGAGCAGAGAAGCTATTCTTTCCAGGAGTCTTTTCTTATAAGATATATATATACATACAAAAAAAAAAAAGCTGTGTCGAATTATGTTTGGTATCTTCATTGTAAGAGAGGGGCAGCAAGGTGCTGAAACAGGTCATTGATAAAAGAAGAAATTCACCATTGTGGGGTAAACTTACAGGTTAGTGTTCGGAGATTTTTGGGAAGGTGAGATCAAAATAATGATACAATAATCACACTAAGTAGATTTGTTTGGGGCCTCCCTGCATTTGAAAGCTTTTTATGAACTCAAATGCCACTGAGCTGGAGAATGCATGCACTCAGAGAAAGGAAGGTCCAAAATGTTGTGAATGTGGACGTTTTATAGTGAAAAAATAAAAGAAAGGGGGAAAAGGGGAGACACATAATCAAATGTCTGTGCCATAATAAAAGGAGAGTACCAGAAGGGAAAGGACTAGCCCCAGAAAAAGAGCTTGCATTCACATTAAAGGTTCATGCTCTGTGAGTAATGGAGTGGAGGGAAGACTCGTGAGAGAGGAAGAGGAGGTTCAGCTAAGAACTTTGTGTATTCCCTCAAGTTTAAGGAGTAAATCCTGACTTATGATTAATCTTTGATTCTTCAGCAGATTCCCTGCCAATGACAACATTTCAGACAAGTAGCATCTGGTTTGAAATATCTAAGAATAAATGTGTAGGATAGTGAATCTTAAGTTTTTGAGGCACATAGATCACTTTTAGAATTTAGTAAAAGACATTGACTCCACTTCCCTCCTATACCTATCAGGGGGCTGTAAAAATTTCATGGAAAATTGAAATGAAGAGAAAATGGATTTTTTCAGCAAACATTCTGAAAGCCTGTTGAATTTCCCCATGAATACAGGATGCTTTATTCAGGGAGCTTATTGACCCCTGACACTCTCCTAAGGCATATGAACCTCTGAGCTCTAAATTAATAATCCCTAATATAGAACTTGATGACAAGCAATTTCTAAACATCTTTTCTCCTAGGAGTTGGAAGAACGTTTTGAAATCTCTCAGCTGTTCTAGCTTGATTCTTTAAGACAAAGATAAATTCTTTTTTTTTTTTTTAACAGATGGGGACATTGAGGCAGAGTAGTTAAATGACTAATGATGGTTACTTGACAGTGGTTCATAACTTAGAAATGGGACTATGAATTTCTTATACTATTGTTTATAAGTCTGTTGTTCACTTTAAATTTGCAAGTTGTTTTGTGGAACTTTTAAATACATTTTGGAATTGATGGATATACTGATAGAGACAATAATATTAAGTTCATAAAATAAATTTAGAGGAATAATTTCTTTGTGATTGGACATACTTTTGCAAAGCACAACCATAAAGCTGTATAATATAAAACTATTTATTTAATTAAAATCATTCTAGTGTTTAGAGATTATTCTAAAATTAGAAAAGGAATTATTTATTTTAAAATACTTGATTTATTTGCACTTACATTTAGTATCATTTTTCTGCTGGCAGTCCATGGTATATCTTTGCTTTTTAATACTTTAGAGAGATCTTTTGCAGTAGATTTGCCCAATGAATTAGGTTGTTTTACAGCCTGGTACTGGTACCATGAAAGATACACAGATCAATGGAACAAAATCGAGAATCCAGAAATTAACCCATCCACATACAGCCAACTGATTTTTGATAAAGAACCTAGGTATGTTACATGGGGAGGAGATAGTCTCTTTAACAGACGGTGCTGGCAGAACTGGAAAGTGATGTGCAAAAGACTGAAACAACACCTTTACCTCACGCCCTATACAAAAACCAACTCAGCATGGATTAAAGACCTAAATGTGAATCCCAAAATTATGAAAGTCATCAATGAAAAAATAAGGACAAATGTGAAAGCTCTAATAGAGGGCATACACAGACTACGAAACATTTTAGAAAAGTACACAAACAAAAGCAGACAAAATAGATGAGTAGTGGGACATACTGAAAATTAAAAACTATGTACATCAAAAGACTTCACCAGAAGAGTAAAAAGGGAACCCGCAAAATGGGAAAAATTCTTTTGCAATGACACATCAGACAGGGGACTCCTTTCTGAAATATATAGGAAACTATAACACCTCTACAAGAAAAAAGACAAATAATCCAATTAAAAAATGGGCACAGGACATGAACAGACACTTCACCAAGGAAGAGATCTGGGCAGTCAACAAGCATATGAAGAAATGCTCACGATCACTAGCCATTAGAGAAATGCAAATCCAAGCAACAATGAGATATCATCTCACACCAGCAATAACAGCAAAGATCAAAAAAGTAGAGGACAGTAAATGCTTGCAAGGTTGTGGAGAGACTGGGATGCTCCTTCATTGCTGGTGGGATTGCAGAATGGTCCAACCACTCTGGAAAGCAATAAGGTGTTTCCTCAGAAGGTTGGAAATAGAAATACCTTATGATCCAGCAATTCCTCTACTTGGTATTTACCCACAAGAAATACAAGCCATAACACAAGTAGATATATGCACACCAATGTTCATAGCAGCACTATTTACAATAGCAAAAAGATGGAGACAGCCTAAATGCCCATCATCAATTGAAGAATAGATTAACAAACTGTGGACATACACACAATGGAATATTATGCTACCTTGAAAAACAACGAGGAATCTGTAAGCCACCACCTAACATAGATGAACCCTGAAGATATTATGGTGAGTGAAATTAGCCAGTCAAAAAAGGAGAAATACTGCATAGGACCACTATTGTAAAAGACTAAGGAAAATAACCCATATTAAAAGCAGGGTGGGGGAGGGGGGATTATTTGCTGGTTTCTGGTATATGGGAGGTGGGGCATGGGGAGGGAGGGGAAAGTGGAGCATAAGGTAGGGAATAGGCACACAGTAGTTTTGGTGCTAGGGAGGGGGGCAATGCACAAGAAGGTCAAGGGGAATGGAAGAACAAGGCAGATAGGAGAACAGTTAGGCTGGTTTGCATGGGCTTAGTGAGACAGAGGTGAATAATGATATATGCACAACCTTGGAACAACAGGGCTCTGGGATACAAGAATTGAGGCATGGTTCGAATGGGTAAAAGAGCAGAAAAAATGTGAAGATGCTTGGATGCCTTTTGAATCTTGGTTTCCCTTGCACACGATTATAAAATAGACATTTGAGGGAGAGAGTTAGGTAAAGCCAGAAATATCACCACAGAAAACTTGTAAGTCTGTCTTCTGCCTATAACTGATTGGAATACCTAAAAATGAGGCTACAACTTGCCCAGTGAAGAAGGCATCCTGCGGAGCTTGTGCATTATGTAAGACCATAGGTGGAATCCTGAATCCTATCCAGAATTTTCTGTGGTGGGAAATATCTACTTGAAAAGACAAGCAGACCAGCCTGGAGTGGCTAGAAGAACAGAAGATACTTATTGAAAGAAATATGGACAAGAAAAATACAAAACAATTATGGCAGTCCGACTGACTACTACAAGAACAAGGAAGTTGCTAGCCCAGGAGACATCAAGACAAGTGGTCTGGTACCCTCAGGGCAAACCCCTTTCAAAGACTAAGACACTAGCATACATGCACTCTGACTGATGACCATGTTTGTCATCGATAAGAGGAAATGAGAGAAAAACAACAATGAAGCTGCGAGCTAACTCCTACCACGTTGAATAGACTCCTGTGAACCCGGGTAGAGACCTGGTTGGCCAACAGTATGTCAAGACCTGGGGATACCTGGGCTCAGAGTCAGTGACATAACCATAGATGACTAGAGTGGAGAGTGAAGCATCCAGCTGTAAGAAGTGAGGGCATTTGCACAAGAACACCGACACGTGTAGACAATACCCAATTGATCTGGCTTCAATGGTGGATGATCAGAACTCAACTAGAAGAAGAAAGAAGAGCTAAAAAAAAAAAAAAAAAAAAAGAGTAATCTGATTCAATTTGATTAACTTGACCTACACCTTTGGATGCAGTAGTTCAAAAGAGGGAATAAATCTTTACAGTGAGGATCATTCCCAGCCCCTCGATACAGAGGCTAGACAGGGATGGACAACTTGGACATTGGCTACCCAAAATGGGGGGTGCTACAAAGGCAAGAAGTGACTGGTTTACAAGCTTTCAAGAGTGAGCTTAGATCCAGAGGGTATGGAGGAAGGTGGAATCTCCACTGAATAGTATCCAATCTGTCTGGGCAGGGCTGATGAAAATATATGGGTTTAGGACTCTTGTGGTACAATAGAGAATAATTTATATCAGGACTGACTGTGAGGTTTGGAAATATAAAGGTAGACGTTTTGTAACAAAAAGAGGTTAGTGGTTGACTTTGCTGTCCAGGAGCAGAGGACCCTGGGACCATCAAGGGAGAAGAGCAGAGTGCGGGACCCTCCCCAGAGAAACAGTGACACCAGAGATGGAGGCAGAGATGATGACATGGAGAGGTGGAGCAGCTGGGGACTCTAAACCCGGAGAGGGAGACGGGCTGTGTGCTGACATCAGAGGGGCAGGCTTGAAGGATATACTCTTTGGTTGGTAGATGATGCATGGAGGGAACTGTAACCATGGCAATTGAACGATATAAGATAGGATGAATGTAAAACTAATATTCTCCCATGTAAACTAACACATAATTCACAATAAAACATTAACAAAACAAAACAAAAAAAGAAAATTGTTTAAGAAGAAAAAGCAGGAAACAGCTAGAAAAAGAACACATAAATAAAAAAATAAAACAAGAAACAGGAAAAGGGGAGAATAATAAATAAATCACAGAAGAGAAACATAAAAGAATATAAAGAGAAAGAAAAAGAGCTAAACATAAATGGGGCAGAGATGTATGAAAAGGAAATAGATCAGAGAGTAGTATAGGAAAACCAAGACAAAAAAAGAAAAACGAAAGAAGTGGGAAAGAGAAGCTGAAAAAATGAAAGCAGAGATAAAGAGGATAAAAAGTAATGGTAGCTAAAGAGAGGAAGAAACAGTAAACAAAAACAGTGAAAGGAAAAAAAAAAAAAAAAGAGCAGTTGTCAGACCCTTAAAGGAAAAAAATTCAGGAGTCTTCTCCCAAACCAGGAGTTCATCTGGTGGGTGTGCAAGGGATGAGACAGTGACATTCTAGTTCAAGATGTAGGTCCTGTGTTGTTTTTGTTGTTGTTAAGTGCCGTCGAGTCGATTCCAACCCGTACCAACCCTATATAGGGTTTCCAAGGGGCAGCTGGTGAGCTTGAACCACTGACGTTGAAGTTCAAATGACTTTGCAGTCTGACGCATTAGCCCACAGCTCCACACCAGGACTCCAGAGGTCCTATAAGACTAAGTATTTTCTGTTCTGGATACCCAGCGTGTAGCTAGTTTGTGCAGATACCAAAGCAGCTGGGGAATACGGGTATTTCCATCCCAAAGGGCAGCCAAAAGTAAGAAGTGCCGCTTATTCAGTGCTGACCAGAGTCAGTTCTGTAGGTCTAGAGCAGGATGCACCTGATTCCAGATGCCAGAGTTAGTACTGCTAGCTAATTTCCAACTTATTCTAATGTGACTCCTACTACCTGGGGAGAAGAAGCATCACTGGGAGGATTCGTGGGGGAGGACTGCCCACATCTATCTATGGTCACACATTTCTCTGCCAGTAAGTGGTATGCCTCTGTGCCTTTAACTGCCTTTTACCTTCAGAGTCACCCAAAGAAACTCAAGATGGCTCAAGATCACCTGCCTCCTCCTTTTCCCAGCTCTCCCCCTCTTCCCTCCCCCATGTGTCTGTTTAGCTGCTTCTCCTAGACAATGCTAGTCAAGTGCTTGCCAGGGCTGACTGCTAGTTTGGAACAAAGCTCACCTGAATCCAGGCTCTGAGTTTGGTGTGGATAGCTTTCTACTCATTTATATGGGCCTCGCAACTGAGATGCTCACATTCATGTGGCTCTGACAGCAAAGAGAATGGGAGCTTCTCTGGGGGTGTATGCATGTGGGCACCAGCCATGCCTATAGAAACCAGGCGAGTATGGGGAAATCAACAAAATATCACGGGTTTATCTCTGTGAGTCACCGGTATGTTTCTGCAATTCCAGTATTCTGTCTTGTCAATGAAGCTGCTTACAAAAGTTTAAGATGGCCATGCCTTGTTTGGTTGACTGGTAAAGGTCACTATTCTGTCTCCTTTTTTTTTTATGCCACGTCTGTTCTTTTTCCTCTTCTAGTAAGCATTCAGTCCACTTCTTTCCCTTCATCATAAACTTTGAATTCCAAGACTATCATCTGCAAATTACATTTGGCTTTCTTTATCTTTGTTATAAAGGATCTGTATAGTGTTTCAACATAATCCACCATCTTGCTGTGTCCTCTCTGTAGTTCTTGCTGCCTCCCTGTCTGTAGTTCTTCTAAGACAGATGTGTTCATTCTTCTTCAGTCTACCACCTATTTGTCAATTTGTCATATTAAAATGGGCTGAGTGTATGTGACGTAGGAATTGATGCAAGCAGTATCTCATATACCAGCAGTGTCACCATGGGGGAGAGGTTTCGGTTGAGATTCTAAACTAAACTAGGCTAGGAAGAAAGACGTGGGATGTACTTCTTTAAAAGTAACAAAACAAAACTGCAAGTGAAAATCATAGCACTGGAACTTTGTCTTCACTATAATAGTTATCACTCAATTTTCTAGACATTTTATTTGACTCCATAGATATTTGCAGAAAAGAATTAGTTCTTGGTATAAATATGGTGGAGCTGAGCTGGTGGTGCCTCCCGAGCTATCTCTTCAATGCAAATCCCTTTGCAAATCTGGTTAAAGCACTGGTCAGAAGGATCATAAAAAGGCCCTTTTAGGGGATGTCTTTGGCTACTGACTATGGCAAGAATATAGATGCCCAGTTCCTTTGCATCAATGTATGACAACTCAGAAGGGTAACCCTAGTCATGGAGAACCCTCTAAGGACTGTGGTTGTTGTTGTTAAGTGCCTTTGAGTCAGTTCCAACCCATAGTGACCCTGTATAGGGTTTCTAAGGAGCTTCTGGTGAGCTTGAACTGCCAACCTTGCAGTTCAAAAGGCTTTGCAGTCTGGCGCAACCACAACACCACACCAGGACTCCCTCTAAGGACTAGCAGAGCCCAATTGCAAGTAGGATTTGTTCAGTTTCTTCCTATTCATTAGCCTCATATTGTGTTAAATTTTTATCCAATCAATATTTACATATTTTCTTAAATATTGATGTATATAAACAAAGTATATAATTTAAAAATATTGACATATGTAAGTTAATATATATAGAGAGAGAAACTTTATTTAGATTTCACTAGTTTTCCCACTAATAGTCTTTTCTGTCCAAGACTCAATCTAGAATATCAAGGTACATTTAGTCATCATGTATTTTCGGCAACCTCTAATTTATAACAACATCAGGAGTGGAGGAAGACCCATTAACAACCTTGCTTGCTGAAAGTGAAGAGGACTTAAAACATTTACTGATGAAGATAAAAGAGCACAGCCTTCGGTATAGATTGCATCTCAATGTATTGCAAACAAAAATCCTCACTACTGGACCAATAAACAACATTCTTATCAGCAGACAAAGGATTGAAGTTGTCAAGGACTTCATTATTCTTGCATCAACTATCAACACTCACAGAAGGAGCAGTCAAGAAATCAAACGACGTATTGCACTAGGCAAATCTGTTGCACAAGACCTTTTAAAAGTGTTGAAGAGCAAAGATGTCAGCTTGAGGACTAAGGTGAGCCTGACCCAAGCCATGGTGTTTTCAGTAACCTCAGATGCATACGAAAGCTGGACAACAAATAAGGAAGACCATAGAAGAATTGATGCTTTTGAGTTATGGTGTTGGAGGAGAATATTGAAAGTGCCATGGGCTGCCAAAAGAACCAATAGATCTGTTTTGGAAGAAGTGTAGCCAGAGTGCTCCTTGGAAGCCAAGATGGCTCAACTTCGTCTCTCATACTTCAGACATATTGTCAGGAGGGACCAGTCGCTGGAGAAGGATATCATGCTTGTTAAGGTCAGAGAAAAAGAGGAAGACCCTCAACGAGATGGATCGCCCAAGTGGCAGCATTGATGGAATCAAGTGTGGCAACAATAGTGAGGTTGGTCCAGGATTGGGCAGTGTTTTATTGTGCTACACACAGTGTCACTATGAGTCAGTACCAACTTGATGGCACCTAACAACACCAACAACTATTTATGACAACATCTCTGTCTTCCCTTTTCCTTTTTAATGACCTTGATATTTTGAGACTTTG
This sequence comes from Chrysochloris asiatica, assembly GCF_000296735.1. Classification (NCBI taxonomy): domain Eukaryota; kingdom Metazoa; phylum Chordata; class Mammalia; order Afrosoricida; family Chrysochloridae; genus Chrysochloris; species Chrysochloris asiatica. Next base: position 24,837,964 of record NW_006408543.1, on the reverse strand, counting down.
AAAGGTAATATCTAGGTTGAACCTAAATTTGTTTTTGTCTGAGGCTTTCTCTTAATCACACAGAGAGTTATTGAGGAGAGAATATTTTCCACAGAGGTGATGTGCCCTTCTCATTGCATCCCATCAGAATACACATGACGCAATATGACTTATTACTAGTGATTTTAACTTTTATCATTTATTTATCATGATATCTGCCAGGGTTTTCCACTGTAAAATTATTATCTTTCCCTTTTCAGTCTCTCTACTGAAATTACCTTCTAATAAAATCCTGTTACAACCCTTAGTCTCAGAGTCTGTTTCCACCAGAGCCTAGTTAAGAAAATGTGTATCGCAATGTTCACCCATTATATCAACCTGTGCCTAATGCTACTGAATAATTTAGTCTTTGAAATTTAACATATGTCTGTAACCATGGAATAAGAATAATAGTTATAATTTATACTCATTTTATAGTCCTATTAATGATACCTCAAGAATTATAACCTTTTACACAGTTTACCAGCTAATTTATTCCTGTGTAATTATTTTAAGTTAAGGAGATTATAGAAATCAAAATATTTAAAAATAACTCCATATCCATCTAGTTGATTCCAACAAATAGAGACTTTGTTAGGATGAAGTAGAATTGCTCCATTGGGTTTCCAAAGATGAAAAAAAAAAAAAAAAAATTAAGCAGACTGCTACACTTTTCTTCCATGGAGCAGCTGGTGGATTAGAACCACCAACTTTTCAGTTAGCATCTAAATATCAACAGGGTTTCTTATTGGTTAGTAGTCAAATATATATTATTGCTCATGTTTGTATAGTTTCTGCCTATGGTTTTATGGACTAAATATATAAAACTCCTAACTCATAAAATTGTGGCTCAAGAGTCCTCACCTCTAGCTTCATGATTATTCAAGTGAATAATTAATCATACCAGAAATTCACACACATTCTACTGACTATGAATCCCTTTGAACTAATTCAATAAGATAAAAGTTTATGAAAATAATTACCATTAGTAAGATTAATATTGAAAATTACAGGATACAGCATTAATTTCTCTGCCACATCATGGTTTTCATTTGGAAAAATTTCTTTTGGAAAACTCATTCAATTATAAAAAGGCACTGTTTGTCACTTCAATTTCAATAATTTTCTGTTATTTTTAGAAAAAAAAAGAAATCTTTATTCTCGAAGAATAATGTAAGTGATTGTTTTTCTCAACTTCTTTGATCTAAACTGTTAAATAAAATCCAGCTAACTCCTCCTCACATTATGGTTCTGTGACGATACCTCACAAATTGTGAGGAATAAGATAAAGATTTTTCTGTTCATTAACTAAATTACTACTTTGATTTTAAAGAAAGTGATGTATCTTTTCTCCTGCATTTTAGAAATGCAGGAGTATCCTTTTGTTTTTAAGGAAAAGAACAGTGTACTAAGTACAACTTCTAAATTAAAAATAAATAAATAAAAAACACAGGAGTCTTAATGATTTAGACCATAGCCTTCCATGGCATTTAGTACAATCATTTCTGAAGACAAAGCATCCTTCATTTATGTTGCAAATTTTTAGAGAAAAATACATGCTGGTACAACATATCATATGTGTTCCTGATATCAGCTGATTCTTTCTTCATTGAGAACACAAATTCTGAATTTTCTTCCTTGACATGGCAAGGTCATCCCTAGTATAAATTGAGTTATCACACACATCAAGTTAAAGTAAAAGTCTCTTTCTAGGACTGAATAAACTGGTTTCTTTCATAGTTTAATGAAATGGACCAGATGGACTTTCAGCCGCTGCATCCTTTGATTCACAGCTCATACATTACCTTCCCAGTGAGCTCTGCTCCAAAGAAAATTACAAATAGCGTACTCTTTCCCCAACATTATTCTCTCTATCTCTCTGCCCTGCTTCTGTTGTTCTCCATAGCATTTGTTAGGATCCTAATAGACATTGTATTTTCTAAGTATAATGTTTTGTTTTGTTATGTATTTTGATTTAAGGTTTAAAGAATATCTCAGGGCAATAGATTCAGGGGTTCATCTAGCTTCCATAGGTCTAGAAAGTCTGGATTGCATGGAAATTTAAAACCTAGTTCTATATTTTCTCCTGTTTGATGAGGATTCTTGTATCAAATATTTGATTAAAATGTATAGTAATAATAGCCAGGTACCATTCAATTATTCTGGTTTCTTTGTCCTAGAATGTCAAATACATGAGGGCAGATAGTTCTTTTTATAGTCTTGTTAGATCTTAATCCTGGTGTTGGTGTCCTGGTGTGTCACTACAGGATAAGCAACTCACCAATCGCTTATTGGAAACCCTATACAGAGTTTCTATGAGTCAGAATGAAATTGATGACACTTAACAACATATCCTAGTGCCTAAGATGAAACAAACCAAATCCATTATTGTCAAGTCAATTCCAACTCATAAAATCACAACTGGTTGCAGAGAAATATTGTTCCATAAGGTTTTCAAGGTTGTGACCTTTCAGAAGCAAAGCAACAAGTATGTCTTCCCTGGTGCCTCTGAGTGGATTCAACCACACCAATTTTTAATTAGCAGTGTGTTCTTAGACATTTATATTCTTAGGGACTCTCCATGGTACGTGTTGTTGTTGTTATTAGTTACCCTTGACTTGATTCTGACTCCTGGTGAGCACATGCGTACAGAGTAGAATTGCTCCATGGCGTTTTTAAGGCTGTGACCTTTGGAAAGTAGATCAGTAGAAGTTTAGTCAATTTTTAATGCGTACATGAATTAATTCAATTATTTAGCAAACAGGTGGATTATTTGCATTTTTTTTTTTTTAATCTGGTAGAGGGAAACATAATGTGCCATGTTGATGGTCTCTGTTACTTTAAAGCTAAAATGATATATTAACAATGTTAATCTACTTCTCTTCAAAATAATGTTTTTTCTCTTTACTATAAAGTTGTTGTTGGTGGTAATGTGTTGTGGAGTCTGTACCAACTCATAGCGACTGGATAGAGTTTCCCAGACTATAAATCTTTACTGGAGCAGAAAACCTCATCTTTCTCTTGCACAACAGCTGGTAGTTTCAAACTGCTGACCTTGAGGTTAGCAGCAGACTGGTAACCACAGTGCTAACGGAGTTAGTATCTTATTATAATCCCTCCGGGCTTCACTAAACTTATTATGAATAAAAGGGTCAATGTAATTGATGCTCTTCTCAGAATCTTTTCCCATC
>NW_006408543.1:24832574-24833689 GCF_000296735.1 Chrysochloris asiatica | reverse complement strand
TTTTGTTCTGCTATGCATAGGATTCTGCTCCCGTAAAGATTTATAGCTTCGGAAACCCTGTACAGGGTTGCTATGAGTCGGCACCAGCTCCATAGCACATAACCACAACAATGCATAGGGTTGATTGCTGGTAAGAACAATAACAACATGGCTTCAAGTTTTACTCTGTGATGTAAGTATCACCTTCATTCATTCCCTACCCATTTTGTTAGATGTGTTGAGATTTCTCATATTTGTTATTAATATTTGCATGATTAAGTAATCAAAAGTAATAAACTAATAAATAATAAATAATGGACAGTTGGATTGCCACAGAATATATTTTATAAAGATGTACATTATCAAAGACTTAACAATAGAACACTCTGAAGCCAAATCTTCAGAATTATATCCTAGTTACTCATGATAGTTGAAGTTTATAGAAAAAGACACCATTGTTATGGACCATCATCCTTAATACGTCTAACCAGTTTTGAAGGTGGTATTCATATGTGAGAGATCATTTTTAGTTTAAAATTGTAGAATAACACCACACCAATATCAGAATCTAGTCATTAATAATGTGCCTAAAGTAGTCACTTGCCAAAGTTATCACCTTGTACCTGGAGTCCTGGTGTGGCACTGCCAGATGATGCACTGGACTGTAAGGTTGGTGGTTAAAACCCACCCAGGTGCTCTTTGGAAACCCTATCTATACAGGGTCACTATGGGTCTGAACCAACTCAACAGCAATTAACAACAACAACAACATCAACCAATTTGTAGCTAGTATTTATCTGTCAGTTTGTCATAATACTGTGGTGGCTTGCATGTTGCTGTGATGCTAAAGCTATGCCACTAGTATTTTGAATACCAAGAAGGTCACTCATAGTGGACAGGTTTCCCAGAGATCCCACACTAAGACAGACTAGGAAGAAGAGGCAGACAACTTCTGAATATTCACTGAGAAACTGATGAAGAGCACTGGAACATTGACAGCTACAGTGTCACAAAATGAAAACAATGTGAATAGCACTTGAATATTGTCAGATATAATAGTGTCAGACATAGAGTCCCACAGGTTAGAAGAAATGCAAAATACAAGTAGGAAAGAGTTGCCTCTTCATGGCATGATG
>NW_006408543.1:24828856-24830627 GCF_000296735.1 Chrysochloris asiatica | reverse complement strand
AGGCCACCAGCTCTTAGTCTCAGGGTCTTCTTTGCTGATGGGACACAAAATGAGGATAAATAGCTATAGACATTGATTAATTGGAACATGGAATGTATGAAATGTGTATGTATGAAAATTAGAAGTTGTCGAAACTGAGATGTAACAAATAAACATTGATATCCTAGGCAAAAATGAGCTGAAATGGATTGGTATTCACAATTTGAATCAGATAATCATGAAGTTTACTGTGTTAGGAATGACAGACTCAAGAGGAATGGCATTCATACATTGTCAAAAGAACATGTCAATATCTATCTTGAAGTACAATGCTGTCTGTGACAGAATAATACCCAAATGCCTACAAGGAAGACCAGTTAATACCATTATTATTCAAATTTACGCACCAGTCACTAAAGCCAGTGATGGTGAAATTAAAGAATTCTACCAACTTCTTCAATCTGAAATTGATTAAATATAAATCATGAGTAATCAAGATGCATTGCTTATTACTGATGATTGGAATGTGAAGGTAGGAAATGAAGAGGAAGGATCAGTAGTTATAAAATATGGTCTTGGTTATTGTCATGCTGCTAGAGATAGAATTTTGCAAGACCAGTAATTTATTCATTGCAAATACCTTCTCTAAACAACATAAATGGTGACTGTACACATGGACATCAGTGGATGGATTACACAATTTTAAAATTGAGTCAATTTGTGAGAAGAGACAGTAGAACAGCTCATTATCATCAGACAGATCAAGGAAAATGGCCGACTGTGAAACAGACCATTTGTTGCTCATAGGCAGGTTCAGGCTGAAGCTAATGAAAATTAAAACGAGTTGTTGTCAAGAGCCAAAACATAGCATTGAACCTGTCACACCTAAATTTAGCGACCATCTCAAGAACAAATTTGATGCATTAGATACCAATGACTGAAGACCAGAAGAGCTGTGGGAAGACGTAAGACACATCATACAGGAGGAAAGCAAAAGGTCATTAAAAAGCCAGCAAAGAAAAGACCAAAATGGATGTCAGAAAAAAAAAAACTCTACAATTTGCTCTCCAGTGTAGAGATGCTAAAGAGAATGGAATAAATGAGGAAGTCAAAGAGCTGAACAGAAAATTTCAAAAGGCAACTGTAGAAGACAAAGTAAAGTATTATAATAAAATGTGCAAAGACCTGAATTTAGAAAACCAGTAGGGGAAAACATGCTCTTCTCAAACTGATATAGCTGAAGAAAGAATTCAAATTTTGACCTGCAATATTAAAGGATTCTATGGACAAAATATTGAATGTTGCAGAAAGCATCAAAAGAAAATGGAAGGTATACACTACTTCACTACCCGAAAACGAAATGAGCAATGTTTAACCATTTCAAGAGGTAGCATATGATCAAAAACCGATGGTACTCAAGGAGGAAATTTAAGCTGCAACAAAGCTATTGGAGGTCCGGTGTGGCACTGTGGGTTAATGTGCTGGACTGCAAAGTTGTTTGAACTGCAAGGTGGGTGTTCAAGCTCACCAGCCGCTCTTTGGAAACCCTATACAGGGTCGCTATGTGTCGTAATTGACTCGACGGCACTTAGCAACAACAACAACAAAGCTAATGGCAAAAAATAAGGCTCCAGGAATACGCAGAATACAAATTGAAATCTTTCTACAAACTGATTAAGCACTGAAGGCGCTCACTCATCTATGCCCCAAAATGTGGAGGACAAATTTGTCTTCCTGACAAGCTGATTAGAAGAGATCCGTATTTGTGCCCATTCCAAAGAATGGTGACCCA
>NW_006408543.1:24826697-24827926 GCF_000296735.1 Chrysochloris asiatica | reverse complement strand
GCCTAATGAAGGACATCGTGTTTTCAATACCCTCATATGCAGGTGTAAATTGAGCAATAAATAAGGAAGACTAGAGAAGAATTGATGCATTTGGGTGTTGTGTTGGAGAAGAATGTTGAAGGTACCTGAGGCTGCCAGAAGACCAAACAGATCTTCGTTGGTATACGTGCTTCCTTAGAAACCAAGATGGTAAGACTACCTCTCAAATTTCAGACATGTTATCTTTGAAGAAGGACAGCATGTTTGATAAACTGGATAGTCAGCCAAAAAGAGGAAGACTCCCAAAGAAATGGATTGGCGCAGTGGTAGCAGCCATGGACTGAAGTGTAACAGTGATTGGGAGGATGGCGCTGGACTGGGCAGTGTTTTTATCCTGTTGTGCATAGTGCCACAGTGGATTGAAACCAACCTGAGGGCACCTAACATCAGCAAATAACAACCACTTTATAGAATCTATACTTTAAAACTTTTCTTCATCAAATGTGAAATTAGTGAACTTGTCTTTATCTATAGCTCTACATCCACAAAAAGATATGCCACAGGTAATAAATTAGAGCAGATGGTAAAAGGAGGTTGAAGGGACAAATTTACTCATCATTTATGTAATTGAGATTCTTGGAAGCTATGCCTATAGTTTCCATTTCTACATTTCACCTTTATCTTTCAAATGCTATTACCAAAAGAGCCTTCAGGCTGAGAAAAAGCACACATTCTTCTTGTTATTCTGATGGTACTCATCACCCAGGAGAAAAAAAAAAAAAAAAGTTTCTGGTTTAGCCCTTGTTGTAAATGTCTTTCTTTTGGTTTCCCTAGAAAATATTTGGTTTGCTGAGTTCCCCAAAATGCCAAGTATTCGTCTTACTTTCAAGTTCAATAGCTTTTTATTTCAATTAGGCTTTACAATTCCAGGAAGCATTCAAACTCCGTTTGAATTCATGACCATTTACTTTCAATATGTTTTTCATCACTTTTCTTTATTGTCAAAAATGAAATTAGGGCAATGTCTGCCCTCTTTGACTGGAACATGTTTTCAAAGGAAGTTATCCAAAAGACAAGGGAAATGAAATCCATTTCACATGTTGAAAAACGGTGGTCTTTTTTATATGTTTGAGCTAAACTTCTTGTTTCTGCAGTGAAATTGATAACAATTATTGTAAATTTTTCACAATTCCAATAACAGTAAATGAAAGTGTTCTAAACATGGGACTATACTTATTTTAATGTAAGAT
>NW_006408543.1:24825682-24826455 GCF_000296735.1 Chrysochloris asiatica | reverse complement strand
ACTATACATTTTTCTTAAGTTTGGTAAATTTTACCTTTGGGGGAAAATATTTCAATTGAAAGCTTACTCAGAGAACTAAGGTGGGCCATACCCAAGCCATAGTACTTTCAATAGGCTCATATGCATGTGAAAGTTGGACAATGAATAAGGATGACAAATTTATGCATTTGAGTGATGGTGTTGGAGAAGAATATTAAAAATACCTTGGACTACCAGATGAATAAACAAATGTTTGTTGGAGGAAATACAGTCAGAATGCTCATTAGAAGCCAGGATAGCCAGACTTCATTTCTCATACTTTGGATATGTCATCAGGAGGGACCAGTCTCTGGAGAAGGACATCATACTAGATAAAGTGGTGGGTCAACAAAGAGAAGGCTAATTAGGTGGATTAGCACAGTGACAGCAGCAATTGGTTCAAGAGTAGTAAAAGTTGTGAAGGTGGCGCAGAACCCAGCTGTGTTTCGTTCTGTTGTGCATCGGGTTGCTATGGCTTGTAACCTACACAACAGCACCTAAACAACAACATATTCAAAGTCATATTTTGGTTCTCATGCACTTTAAACATTTTTCTTCAGCTTTTGCCTGAACTTACATATGAGCAATTGATGGTCTGTTCTATAGTCAGTCTCTGGCAATTTTTTTTTTTTTTTGGTGAGGGGGGGTGGGGGCGGCTGATGTTACTGAGCTTCTCCGTCGTTTTTCTCCCACAGATGTAGTTAGTCTGATTCCTGTGTATTCCATCTGTTGAGTTCCATGTCATCTCTTATGTT
>NW_006408543.1:24815373-24825150 GCF_000296735.1 Chrysochloris asiatica | reverse complement strand
CGAGGGTGTAAATCTTTACGGGAGTAGAAAGCCTCATCTTTCTCTCGCGGAGCTGCTGGTAGTTTCGAACCGCTGACCTTAAGGTTCGCAGCCCGATTCGTAACCACTACGCTACCAGAGCTCCTTTTAGGCATATGTATATTATCCTACCACAGACAGCATTATACTTCAAGACAGGTCTTGAAATGCTTTTTTTAACTAAGAGTTTTTACTGTGATAAATGTCAAATTAATTTAATAATTTAAAAAAAAAAGGTGATCACATGGTATGTTTTTATTATATTGAATGGCATGTATCCATTATTGTTAGGATGTCCTCGTGTGGCACTGTGGGTTAATGTGCCAGACTGCAAAGCTGTTTGAACTGCTAGATTGGCAGTTCAAGCTAACCAGCTGTTCCTTGGAAACCCTATACAGGGTTGACTGTGAGTTGGAGTCGACTGGACGGCACTTAACAGCAACAACAACAATCAAGCTAGTTACAACTCATAACAACCACATGTACAATAGAATGAAACACTGCCCCGTCCTGCACCATCCTCACAGTTGTATTTATGTTTCAGTCTTTGTTACAGTCACAGGGTAAATCCATCTTATTGATAGATAGATCCACCTTACCAAGCATATAGGGACTGGACCCTCCTGATAGCTGTGCAAAGTACAAGGTGGTGGTGGTGGTGGTGATGTGCCATGGAGTTGGTTCTGACTCCTAGCAACCCTGCACTGGGTTTCCGAGGCTGTACATCTTTGTTGTTGTTGTTATGTGCCTTGGAGTTGGTTCTGACTCATAGCGACCCTGTACAGGGTTTCTGAGACTGTAAATATTTACGGGAGCAGAAAGCCTCATCTTTCTCCCATGGAACAGCTGGTTGTTTCAAACTGCTGACCCTGAAGTTAGCAGCCCGATTTGTAACCACTACGCTACCAGAGCTCCTTGTACATCTTTACGGGAGCAGAAAGCCTCATCTTTCTCCCACTTAAGAGCTGATAGTTTCCAATTGCTGACCTTGCAGTTCGCAGCCCGATTCGTAGTCACTACGCTACCAGAGCACAAGAAATGAGGTCAATTATTCTTAGTTCTGAGGAGCATTCTTCCTGCACTTCTTCCAAGACAGATTTGTTCTTTCTTCTCCCAGTCCACGGACTATTCAATTTTCTTTACCAACACCATACTTCAAATGCCAACAGTGCTTCTCCACTCTTCCTTATTTAATGTCTATCTTTCATGTGTGTATGAGGCAATTGAAAATACCATGGCTTGATTCTCTGTCTTCGCTTTAATTCTCAAAGTGGCATATGAGAAGTTTTTATTGTTAAGTGCAGTCGGGTCAGTTCTGACTTATAGCAACACTTTGTAGGCTTTCTGAGGAGTGGCTAGTGATTTTGAACCATCAACCTTGAGGTTAGCAGCCCAGTGACAACAACACATCAAGAACAAAATATCCACTAGCATATGAGTTCCTTTAAGTAAAGATATTTCTCATAGGTTATTGTAATCCAGATAGTTTCTATTGTCCCACATGTGGTATTTATTAAATGTTTAATAAATACATAAAGAGACACTGATTTCCTTAATGTAGTTTTAGCAGTTGTTTTGTGTGTCTCTTATTAATTTGGTTCATGTTTGGAGTCAATAATTATTTAGCATTTACTATGTGCAATACATTGAGCTCTGGTAGCGTAGTGGTTACGAATCGGGCTGCAAACCTTAAGGTCAGCGGTTCGAAACTACCAGCTGCTCCGCGGGAGAAAGATGAGGCTTTCTACTCCCGTAAAGATTTACACCCTCGGAAACCCTATACAGGGTCGCTATGGGTCGGAACCGACTCGACGGCACATAACAACAACATAACAATGTGCAATACTGGTGTGACTTTGTAGGATATGCATTGTGATAGTAATCACAACTATGGTGTTTGAAACCCACCAGCTGTTTCTCGGAAACCATATACAGGATCACTTTGAGTCAGAACCAAATTGACAGCACTTAACATGTCCCAGGCTCTGTTCTAGATATTGAAGATTTATCCATGTATAGGCAGAGATCCCTTCCTTTAAGGATGCTTATATTCTAAGGAGTCTCCCATGATGAATATAATTCCCTTGGACTAGTTAACATTTTTTTAAATTGTAATACATTATTTTCTGTTTGGGAAGAGGGAACAGATATATATGTTTGGAAAAGTTATACATTTTATTTCATATGGCCACATACTATGTATCTGGACTCTGGTTTTCTCATCCAAATGTTGCATATAATAGTGAACACAGGCTATGACATGCTCAAATATGGAACTGCTGTTGCAATGATATTGTAGGATTTACTTAAAAAGAGATTGTCTTTCCTCATTTTAAAATATTTTCTCAGAGTTTAGCTCCTAATGTTCAAGGATATTTTCAGGCTTTCTTTAAACGCTTTCCAAAAACCAGCTAGCCTGCAGGCTCCCTGCACATTTCCTTTAGTATATATTGGCTGAAATTGACTGACACCATCTGGAAAGAGCAAAAGGGGATCACTTTTAACACCTGGAGGCTTTTCCTCTGGGTAATGACCAGAAATAACCATTCTATTAGGCGTATATCTTCAATCCTTACTACCTCCCCAAGCAAATTCCCTTATAGTAGCTTGGATGGGGATGGACTAATAAAATTGGTGCAAATAAATTTGCATTTGCTAGTATATATTCCAAGTGATTATAGAAAACTGCCTGGCAATTTGGAGTCCATACAGATATGGAAGGTTTATTTCCTTCTTCTAGTCGCTATTTTAAGGAGTTCTTATGGTACAATGGTTAAGTGCATGCCTGCTAACTGAAAAGTTGACAGTTCAAACCCTTCCAGAGACTTTAAAGACATGAGGATCTACTCCTGTAAGATGACAACCTAGAGCATTCTGAGCAGTTCTGTTCTGGTACATGAGGCATTGCTAAACTTCCTCAAAGGTACCTAACAGCAGCAATGACAATTTTAGGTCCCTTGTTGGAGAAAAGTTTTGTGTTAAACTATTAATCTATAGGTTAGCTGTTAGAAGCAACCCCACAGCAACATGGAATAAAGATCTGGAACCAATCTACTTCCATAAAAATTGCAACCAAGAAAACCTGATAGTGCACATTTGTACTCTGCAATAAAGACATCATGTCACTATGACTTGGAATTTACTCAATGACAACAGATAATGACTATATTCATGTTATCTTCTAATGTTGCCATAATGACTAATTGAGACCATCTATGTCTTGTAGTTACTACTACTAGCATATTATTAAAGTAAACAAAATAAATAGTTTTAGCACACTGTACTACTTTTAAACAAAGAAAATAGAAGTCACACTTTTATTTTATAAGATTAAAATAGTAGTACCTGGTGTTTGGAAATAGTTAAGAGAAATACATAAAAGCATAAAGAAAATTTCTGGCTCAGTAACCAGAACTAGACCAGATGAAGACAAAGATACCTAATATTCTGAGTGGACATTGCTACAACTGTACCTTTGTTTATGGATGCAGTTGCTCAAAATTCCAACCAAAAGGGAATGCTTTTTCATATCAAGAATCAAGCTTGTTTCTTCAGTGCACTGGGTTGATAGGGAAGAACAGTTTAGACTCAGAAAGAGGGGAGGAAGGTAGATTCCCACTAAATTGTTTTCCTCTTTTCCACATGGAACTGGAGAATGGGGTTGAGGATAATGCGGATAGGATCTTATTCAACTGTGAGTAATTGTTATCAGGTTTAGTTGTAGTTGTCATAACTATAATTGTAGAACATGTGTAATTAACAGGGAGGAGTAGTTGATCTTACATTTCAGAAGACACAATCTAGGACCATCAAGGAGGAAGAGCATGAGTGGAGCATGAGATCCCACCTGGAAAAGCAATGGCTGGAAAGATGGTGGCAAAACCAGTGGCATGGAGAGAAAGGACAGCTGCAGACTCTCAGCCCATGGACTTAGAAAGGCTGTGTGCCAGTGGGCAGGTGGCTGACTTGCAAAATGTACTCTTTGGATATTTAAATGAATGTATAATTTTTGTTTTGTATATATACATCAAATACTTTTGTTTTGTTACTTTTTGAAAAATAAGATTTTACAAGGAAGCCACAGGGAGGAAGCAGGATAACCGTTGATTCAGGGAGGGATTTGTAATCATTGAGATGAAACAAAACATATGATTGATTGAAAGCAAAGCTGATGATCTTGTCTGTTACCCTTCACTCAATTAACAATAAAAAGTTAAAAAGAGTTAGAAAGGAAATTGCACTAAATATCTACCCATTTATGTTTTGATATAGGGAACATTTCCTTTTTTCTAAATAGTTTGCTGTTTTCAAACAATGCAATAATGCATATCTTAACAAATAATCTTCATCTCTTTTTCTTATTATGCACATAGGATAAATTGATAGACATAATCTTCTTCATGTCATCAAATTTATTCACAGATACATAATGTGTCAGTTTATGCTACAAAAATATGATAGTTCCTCAGTGACCTGACCTAGACAATTGTCTTTAATTATTATCCATTGATTTTTAAAAATGTATAATTATGTGCTTTTTTAAAATGATCTAAAATTATTATTAATGCTACATTGGTATTAGTTCTATTTAATTCACTTCCTTTTGTCTGAAATGAATATTTTCTTATTAGAGTTAAATTACCCTTTTTGTCAATTGAAATAAACAAAGTTGATATTTTGAGTTTTGGTGTGTGGATTTAGGATAAAGTACTGACTGCAAGGTCAGTTTGAATCACAAGGCTGGCAATTAAATTAATCAGTATCTCCTCGGAAACCTTATACAGGATCTCTAGGAGTGAGAACACACTCAATGACACTTAACAACAACATATTAATTTGGGACTAACTACTAATATTGGTGTTGGTAGGTGCCGTTGGGTCAGTTACAATTGCTAGTGACCCGATACACAACAGAATGAAACACTAATGATCCTGTGCCATCTTCACAATTGTTGTTATACTTGAGCCCATTACTCTGCCACTGTGCCTGTCCTTTTCATTGGGGTCTTCCTCTTGTTTGCTTACCCTCCACTTTACTAAGCATAATTTATTTCTTCAGGAATTGGCCCCTCTCAATACTATGCCTGATGTATGAGAGACAAAATAACACCATTCTTGCTCCTAAGGAGCACTTTGTCTGTATTTCTTCAACTCAGATTTATTTGTTCTTCTGCCAGTCCGTGGTACTTTCAATATTCTTCTCCTACACCATAATTCAAACACATCAATTCTATAATCTTCCTATTCATTTTCTAACTTTCACATGTATATGAGGCTATTGAAAATATTGTGGATTAGTCCTCAAATCAAAGTCTTTGCTCTTCAATATTTTAAATAGGTCTCATGCTGCAGATTTGCCTAGCACAATAAGTCATGTGACTTCTTGACTGCTGTTTGCATGATTGTTTACTGTGGATCAAAGCAAAATTAAATCTTTGACAACTTCAATCTTTTCTTTATTTATCATTATGTTACTTATTGGTCCAGTGGTAAGGATTTTTGTTTTATTTATAGTGAGGTGAAATCCATGCCAAAGGTTGTGGTCTTTGGATTTCATCAGCAAGTATTTTTAAGTCCTTTTCACTTCCAGCAAGCAAGATTGTATCATCTGTGTATTACAGGTTGCTAATGAATCTTCCTCCAACCCTGATGCCATGTTCTTCTTCACATATTCCAATTTCTCAGCTTATTTGCTCAACATAAATATTGAATACATTTGGTGAAAGAATACAACCCTGATGTACACCTTCCCTACTTTAAACCATTCAGTATCTCCTTGTTCTGTTCAATTGACTGCCTCTTGGTCTACGTACAGGTTCCTCATGAGTACAATCACGTGTTCTAGAATACCCATTCTTTGCATTGTTACCCATAGTTTGCCATGATCTACACAGTCAAAATCCTTTGTATAGCCAGTAACACAAGTTAACATCTTCTGGTATCCTTTGTTTTCAGCAAAAATCCATCTAACATTAGCAAGGATATCCTTCATTCCACTGTACTGTTGCAGTAGTTTCAAATTACCTTCAGCTAAATACATTATTAAGGAGCTCTGGTACCGTAGTGGTTATGAATTGGGCTGCTAACCCCAGTGTCAGCAGTTCAAAACTACCAGCTGCTCTGTGGGAGAAAGATGAGGCTTTCTGCTCCCGTAAAGATTTATAGCCTTGGAAACACTGTACAGGGTCGCTATGAGTCGGAACCGACTCCACGGCACATCACAACAACAACAACAACAAATACATTATTAGTGGAGATAAATTTTTCTCCATTGCCTTTTTGTCTTAAACATTTTTTCATGCAGCTTTTGATGAATACTTTAACTGTTTTTAAATCTTTTGCTTAGTTTTGCTTTTCAGTGTTTATGTCAAATTTATGCTACTGAACTTTTTCTCCTTGGAAAAATACAATATATTTACAACTATATTTGCTCAATTATTTGCTTTTTAATGGTGTAATAAAAGTTTAAGTCAAGAAGTATTGCCATTAGGGTCCCAATTAATGTTAATGCATGCATAGGTTTATCCAAAGAATTCCTATGTGGCACTTTAGGGTAAGGACTGGGCTGATTACTGCAAGATTGGTAGTTCAAACCTACCAGTCACTTCTGAAAACACAATACAGGGTCTCTAAGAGTCCAAACTGACTCAAGGGTACACAACAACAACATTCCAAAACAAACAAACAAATAAGTCTAAGTATGGTTCTGAGATCAGACAAGTTCTTTGAATAATATCTTTATTTTATTGTTTTTATTAAGTGCTGTTGAGTCAGTTCTGACTCATAGAAATCAGCTGAAGGTCACATCACTTTGTAAATGATATGGAAAAATAGAACCTTTGTCATCTTATTATATTTATTATTTATGTTTCTCTATGGTAATGTTAAGGTGTTGAGTGCCGCCAAGTCAGTTCCGACGCATAGAGACCCTGTGTGGAGTTTCCAAGGAGAGCCTGGTGAGCTTGAACTGCCAGCCTTGCAGATTAAATCAACTTTGCAGTTCAGCACATTAACCCACACCAAGACTCCTATGACAATGGAAGCTATGAAATTGGTACTTAAAATACTAGCAAGGTCACTCATGGAGGATAGGCTTCATCAGAGTCTCCATACAAAGACAGACTGGGAAACATTGTCTGACAATCTACATCCAAATATCAGTCAATGAAAACCTAAGGTTAACACAGCAACAGTGTCCAATATGCTCCTGAAAGATAAGCCTCTCAGACTGATGACCCTCAAAATACACCTCGGGAAGAGGTGCCTCCTCACAGTAGAGCTGACATTAGTGACATTGAAGGAGTCAGAATAATGGACTCACATATACCAATGGTCATGTATAATGCTGGACTTGGCTACATTCCATTCTGTGAAACATAAAGTCATCAACGGTAGGAGCCAACTCAATGGCAACTAACACCATCAGAATAATGCTTTGAACTTCTAACTCTAAAAAGAAATCTTGATGAAGATCTTTATTTTTGTTTCTCCCTCTGAACATGAGGGTAAGCCATGTATTTTAGGGTTGTTCCACGCTAGGGTGAAATATTTACTCAGCAACTGCCATTTATTGTGAGTGTCTCTTGGAGATGGGGAAAAGATGTTTCCTGAACATGTCCATTTTGTTAATCAGGAGGCAGATCAGGTTCTGATAGGCAGAGAAAGAAATGCAGGTGCTGTAAATTGAAAACCTGTGCAATGTACTAGAAAATGGAAGGAAATCATGGGCCAGGTACCAATAATGTCTGGTTCTGTGGCATTAAAAACTGGGTTCCTTTCAAAATTAGTAAAATCCCAACTTGAGCTGCTGCTCTTGTGGATTCAAATGAACACATCACTGCCAGAGTAGGAGTTCTGGGTGACATTTCCGTAGTTCTCCTGACCTTTTATAGTGGTTCATATTTGGCTGTAGTAGCTCTGTGTACTTTTAACTTCAATCAAAGAAAAGTTATGATGCTCAGTACAGATTTATCTCTCCATGATTTTCTCTTTTATTCAAAGGGAAAATTATTTCCCAGCATCCCCCCAGCTGATTTCTTCTCAATATCTCATTGATAGGATAGAAAAAGGACTAGTCCTATTTTCCTTCAGATCAAGCATTCCCATCCTAATATCTCAACACTAAGGATTTGGTAGCAAGGAAGACATGGGGAGTAGAGATGGCTTTTGGATAACCAACAACTTACATCTACTACAAAATATAAAAGAAAAAATAAGCCTTAGGATATCTTCAGTGAAAAAGAAATGCATTTACTTCTGTTTCATTTCATATAACTATGGTGGGTTAGGAGTCCTGGTGTGGTGCTGTGAGTTTATGTACTGGACTGCAAGGTTGGTTTGAATCACAAGGTCAGCAGTTCAAGCTCACTAGCAGCTCCTTAGAAACCCTATCCAGGGCCACTATGAGTGTGAACTGACTCGATGGCATTTAACAACAACAACAATGGTTGTTTAAGAGATATATGGGAAGGTATGTTGTTTAGTGTTGTCAGGTTGGTTCTGAATCATAGAGACCTGGTATAGTGGGTTTGAACTGCTAATATTGTAGTTAGCAGTCCAGTTCTTATTCTAAATTGCCACACCAGGAGTCCAATGGGGAGATATATACATGTTTAATTTAATTGCATCATGAGAAGCTAAAAGTGATGCGGGTGGCATAGTGAGTTGTGCGTTAGGCTGTTAACCATATAGTAATCAGTTCTAACCCACCAGCCACTCTGAGGAAGAAAGATGAGGCTTTCTGCTCCTGTAAAGATTAACAGTCTCAGAAACCCTATACAGGGTTGCTCTGAGTAGAAACCAACTTAACAACACACAACAACAATAAGCTAAAATGCTTATTATTAATTATAATGTATATATTTGAGGTAATGCAGTTCAAAACATTTACTGACAGGCAGTGTACTATATAATCAAAGATTTGATTTATTGTTGTTGTTGTTAAGTGCTGTCAAATCGGTTCTGACCCATAGCGACCCTGTACAGGGTTTCCAAGGCTGTACATCTTTCTGCTGCAGAGCGGCTGGTAGTTTTGAACTGCTGACCTTAAGGTTCGCAGCCCGATTTGTAACCACTATGCTACCAGAGCTCATTGATTTGTTATAATCCTTGATTTATTATAATAAACATTTAAGTCTGGCAAAAATATAACATTAAATACACTTTTTTTTTAAATTATGAATTATGTGATAGTTTACATGGGCAAACACCAACTTTATATTCATCTTATCATATTTCGTTTCATTGCAATGATTACAATCCCCTGCATGCATCATCAAACAACCAAAGGGTACACCTCACATGCCTGCTGCCCTAGCCACCAGCGCACAGCCCGTCTCCCTCCCTGAGTCCAGAGTCCCCAGCCACTCCTTCTCTCCATGTCATCTTCTCTACCTCCATCCCTGGTGTCACTGCTTCCCCGGACACAGTCCTGCACTTCACTAAGACACATAATATTTTGAGGACGCTAAAAGTCTATCACTTCCACATTTTTGTATGATATAGATAGTAGAGAATGTTGTAAATATGTGCCCTCCAAATATTTTTTAAAATACTAATATTGATGCGCATGTTCTTTTACACAGTGAGTTCATGGTTTTGTATAGAAAGGACCTATCCCGTCTAAACAAAGATAATGCTCTCTGTGTCTTGAACATGTGTCATCATACTAGTTACAGCATTGTTGTTAAATGCTTATGAGTCGGTTCCAAGTCATAGCAGTCCTGTATAGGGTTTCCTAGGCTTTAAATCTTCATGGGA
>NW_006408543.1:24807302-24815138 GCF_000296735.1 Chrysochloris asiatica | reverse complement strand
TAAAATAAGGAATATATAACTGAATCTATTTAAAATTTAAAACAGAAAAAAAATATCCCCCAAATATTAAAACCTTTGTCACTGAATCAATCACGACTCATGGCAATACCATGAGTGTCAGAGTATACTTTTGAATCTGATGATTTTTCAGAATTAGATGGCCAGGCTTTATTACAGAGGCACTTCTGAGTGCATTCTTTTTACATATGAGAAGTAAAATACTTTCCTGTTCCATTAAAAAAAAAAAAAAAATAGAAGTACTTGGTGTCAATTTTATTTTATATTATTAAACTGACTTCCCTTTTGTGAGGTAATAGGAAGGGTAATTGGCCTTATCTAGTAATTATTGGTCTGGACCTTTGGTGGCACAATGGTTACGTCCTCAGCTACTGACCAAAAGGTTGGTGGTTCAAATCTACCCAGTACTACAGGAGAAAGAGCTGGCAATCTGCTCCTGTAAAGACTACAACCATCAAACCCTATGGGACACTTTTACTCTGTCATGTGGATTCACTGTGTGTTGAAAATTCACTCAACAGTGGCTACCAACAACAACAATTACTGGCCCAAAGGATGTATACATGCTAATATTTACTGATACATATAACATTTATATTTATTGCAGATTGCTTTTAGTGAAGAGCATCATTTTTAGTAATTCAGTACAATTGATTTCTCGAGTTTAAAAGTTCATAGTTTTATAGTTTGTTCAGATAATTCAATAAACACCTACTGACTGCAATTAGGTGGTACCTACATCACATATTCTAGGTGACAGAAAACAAAATTTGCCCTTTAAGAGCTTTATAGGGGTTGGATGTACAGGTGTGTTATAATTGTCCCTTCACCATCTTTCTAACTGTTAAGGAAAACTACAGCTACTAGTGGCGTTGAAGTAAAGTATGTGTTCTAAGGGGAGATAAATGCTCTTTATCATGAGGAGATAAAGGAGGAGCGGTCTTCTCCGGCACTATTAAATCTAGAACATCCTGAACTGGGACAATATAGTATGTCCATAGTCTATAGGAGAATTTCCCTGTTGAATTTCACTTTTTACCTTTTACTACACCCTTTCATCCCCCTTCTTCCACCTTCTGTCTATATATGTTCTTTGTTTTTTTGTACTTGTATATCTGTACATGATCATTCAATTAGTGTTTGTTACCATAGAAAGGAATTTAGTTGTTCTTTTCCAAAGACATAAGCTGTGGTGTGTTTGGATGTGACTTAACAAGAGCCTACCTTCAGAAAACCAAACTGCTGATAGTATGTGCTTTTCTATTCATCTGCATTCTTTTTATTCTCTAAGTAATAAACTTCTGTTAATCATGCAATTAGAAGTGTCTGTTCTGTGCTCTGCTTTAAATGACTCTTTACTAAGAACTTGTGAATGTAGTGATATTGCAGCAGGGAAGAAAATATGCTAATGTGTACTTTTGCTATGACTGGGGGAAAAAAAGACTGTCAAGTGATAGTTGAATTTCAAGAAATGGTGGTCATTAAATTTGGGGAAGAGAAGAATACTCTGGCTTCATTTGGGACAGAGAAGAATGCTTTTAAGAGATGATAATGGAATTATGTTTTTAAAATGGAAAGGCATCTTAATAAGCTGACAAGGAGCTCTGGTAGCATAGTGGTTGTAAGTTCGACTACTAACCTCAAGATCAGCAGCTGGAAACTGCCAGCTGTTCTGTAGGAGAAAGATGAGACTTTATGCTACCATATTAGAAAATAAAATTGAGAAATGTATGTTGTTGTTGTTAAGTTCTGTCCAGTAGATTCCATCTCATAGCAACCCTGTACAGGGTTTCCCAGGAGCAGCTGTTGGTATGAACTGCTGACCTTGTGGTTTATGGTCTAGTGCTAATCCTACATTGCCATACCAGGAGTCCAAGAAATGTATACATATTATTTACTAATTCACTTAAAAATAACAAAAGCTGAATGATGTCAAATTAAATAACATATTAATGAATTTTTTATTTTCTAAAGTGAAATCAAGCAAATATTAGTGAAAAGATAGAATTGTGTTATAGCTTTGCAAATGTCTGGCCTAACTTCAAATCATTTGGTTCTCCAATGGGTGTCTACATTCACATATTAGGTAGTCTGTAGAACATTTCACAGTAAACTTTGAGAAAATGAGATGGGGAGAAAAAAAATCCTAGTGTTATTATAAAAGTATTTTTACAAATGGACAGCCTGGGATGGTGTTAGAGACCTGTATGGTTTTTTGGCCTACATTTTGAGAAATGTAGGCCTGAATATAAGGAGGTCAATGAAGAAATCATAGGCTAGGTTATGTTATAGATAGCTAGTGGTTTATGTGCAGAGTAAAATCCTTCATTTATACTTTATTCTTCTGTAGATTGGTTTCTAATGTGCCTACTTTCTCCTTCCACCACTGCTCTGTTAGTTAGTCATACTGTTGTGGTTTACATGTTGCTGTAATGCTAGGAGATGTTACCAGTATTTTGAATCCTGGCTGGGTCACCCTAGGTGGACAGGTTTCAGCTGAGCTTCCAGATGAAGACAGACTAGGAAGAAGGTGAGATAGACTACTTACAAATATTTGGTCACTGATAACCTTATGAAGAGCTGTGGAACACTGTCAGGTAGCACCATGGTATTAAATATTAATGAAGACAACTAGACTATTGCCAGATATATTTAGTGCCAGAAGGTGAGGACTTCAGGTTTGAAGACACTCCAAATTTGGCTGGTAAAGAGCTACTTCCTCAAAGTAGAGGTGACTGTAGTGATGCAAATTGAGTAATACTTTCAGGACCTTCATTTGCTAATGGGGCACAACTCAAAATAAACAGATATAGTTGTGAACATCCATTAATAATCAGAATATGGAATGTATGAATTATGAAGCTAGTAAACTGGAAGTTGTAAAAAATGAAATGGAATACATAAACATCGATTTCCTAGGCATTAGTGAGCTGGAATGGGCTGGCATTGGCTATTTTGAATCTGACAATCACATGTCAAGAGTGGCAAAAAGTGGAATGGCATCATATTCATCATCAAAAAGAACACTTCAAGATCTATCTTGAAGTGCAATGCTCTCTGTGATAGGATAATATATATATACCTACAAGAAAGACGAGTTGATACAAGTACTATTCAAATTTATGCACCAACCACTAAGGCCAGTGATAAGGAAATTGAAGGATACTATCAACTTCTTCAGTCTGAAATCAGTCAAACATGCCACCAAGATGTGTGACTAATTACTGCAGAATGGAATGCAAAGATTGGAAACAAAAAGGAAGAATCAGTATTTGGAAAATATGACCTTGGTGATAGAATTTTGCAAGACTAATGACTTCTTAATTACATAAACCATTTTAAACAACATAAAACTGACTATATACATGGACCACATCATACGGAATACACAGAAATCAAACTGACCCCATCTGTGGAATGATATGGTAGAAAAGCTCAATATCATATCATGTCCAAACAAGGCCAGGTGCAGAATGTGTTACAGACCATCAACCACTCCTATACTAGTTCAGACTAAAGCTAAAGAAAATTAAAAACAAGTCCACAAGAGCCAAAATATGACCTTGAACATATCCCGCCTAAATTTTTGAGATCATCTCAATTACAGATTTGATGAATTGTACATTAATGAATGAAGTCCAGAAGAGTTGTGGGATGACATCAATAACATCATACAGGAAGAAAAAGCAAAGGTCATTAAGAAGAAAAGAAAAAAGGAAAAGACAAAAATGGATAGCAGAAGAAACTCTGCAAGTTGCTCTCCAGCATAGAAATGCTAAAGCAAATGGAAGAAATGAGGAAGTAAAAGAGCTGAACAGAGAATTTCAAAGGGCAACTCGAGAATACAAAGTTGACTATTATAATGAAATGTGCTAAGACCTGGCGCTAGAACACCAAAAGAGAAGATGCTCAGCATTTCTCAAGCTGAGAAACTGAAGAAAAAACTGAAGCCTCCACTTTCAATATTGAAGATTTTCTATGGCCAGAATATTAAATGATGCAGAAAACATCAAATGAAAAAGGAAGGGATACCCAGAGTCACGGTACCAAAAAGAAATTATCCATGTTCAACCATTTCAATAGGTAGCATAAGATCAAGAGTCAATGCTAGTGAAGGAAGAAGTCCAAGGTACAGTGAACTCATTGGCAAAGAACAAGGTTCCTGGAATTAAGGCAATACAAAATGAAATCTCTCAACAAACTGATGAAACACTTATAGATAAGGCACTCACTTATCTATGCCAAGAAATTTGGAAGACAGCTACCTGGCCAACCGATTGGAAAATGTCCCTATTTGTGCCAATTCTAAAGATAGGTCACCTAACAGAATGTGGAAATCATTGGGAAATATCACTAATATCACATGTTAGTAAAACTTTGCTAAAGATAATTTAAAATGGCTGCAACAGTACATTAACAGAGAAATAACAGATGTCCAAGTCAGATTCAAATGTGGGTGTGGAACGAGGGATGTCAATGCTGACTTCAGATGGATCTTGACTGGAAGCAGAGAATACCAGAAAGATGTTTACTTGTGCTTTATTGAATATGCAAAGTCTCTCAGTTGTATGGACAACATTGCTGAGAACAAGTATTCCGGAGCACTTATAAATTTGGTCATTATGAATCTATACATAGACCAAGAGAAAATCATTTGAAAAGAACAAGGGAACACTGAATAGTTTAAAATTCAGAACAGTGTGTCCAGGGTTCTATTGTTTCACCATACTTATTCAATCTCTATGCTGAGCAAATAATCTGAGAATGCTGTATTGTATAAAGAACAATGTATTATCAGGATTGGAGGAAGACTCATTAATGACCTCATTAATTATTTACATGATACAGCCTTGCTTGCTGAAATGAAGAGACTCAAAACATTTACTGATGAAGATCAAAGACCACAATCTTCAGTGTGGGTTGCACAGCAATGTAAAGAAAACAACAATCAATGCCACTGGACCAATAAATGACATCAAGATAAATGGAGATGAGAATGAAATTGTCAGAGACTTCATCTTGCTTGGATCAACCATCAACACTAAGGGAAACGGCAATCAAGAAATCAAATGATGTACTGCATTAGACAAATCTGCTTCACAAGACCTCTTTAAAGTGCTCAAGAGCAAAGATGTCAGTTTGAGAACTAAGGTGCACCTGATGCAAGCCAGGGTGGTTTCAATAACCTCATATGCCTGTGAAAGGTAGACAATGAATAAGGAAGACTGTAGAAGAAACAATGCATTTGAGTTATGATTTTGAAGGAGATTATTAAAAGTACCATGGACTGCCAAAAGAATACACAAATCTGTATTGAAAGAAGTACAACCTGAGTGCTCCTCAGTAGCCAGAATAGCCAGACTTCATATGTCATACATGGGACATATTATCAGGAGTGATCAGTAACTAGAAATGGAATCATGCTTGCTAAAGTGGATGGTCAGTGAAAAAGTGGTAGGCCCCCAAAGTGATGGATTGTCACAGTGGCAGCATCAATGAGCTCAAGCAGAGCAGCAATTGTGAGGCTGGCACTTGACCGGGCAACATTTCCTTCTTTGGTGTATAGATTTGCTATCAGTTGGCCCCTAACAACATCAACAACTCGTTACTTTGTGCCCAACACTAAAGAAAGCTGTCTAGGTGAAGAGAAGAAACATCAGTTAGAGAAGAAGAGGCAATGGAGGGTGGAGCGGAAATGAGACAGTATTAGGGAAGAGGCTAATGGCAGAAAAAATACATGTATAGTCTGGATACAAGACAGTGCATTCCATATCTGAAAGATGTTATATCTGGCTTGAATATATATTTATAGATTTCACTTTTTGGCCTCCGTCATGGTCGGAACAGACAGTACATCATTAAAAAACAAAACAAAAAAAAATGGTTAAGTGATAGTCTTACATGTCATTCAGGTTTCCCAGAACCTTCAGAAGATGAAACAACCAAGCTCTCTACACCACAGTCCTCTTCTTAATATGGCTCAGCTCCTAGCCACATGTGTAGGACATACTTAAATTTCATTATGTTCCCTGAAGAGAAAATATGAGACATGTTTCCTTAACATTCACTTCAAGTTCACCTACTTTCCTTGGTATATTTTTTAGAGGTTAAATTTTTTGTAAAGATCTTTTGTCCTAGTCAAGTGTATTTTCTTCATTTAAATCCATTATTCTTTGGTGAGCCTTAGAAATTTAGTTACTATAAATGATTTCTGATAATTATCAAAATACTGATGACTAAAAGTAACATACATTTATTATCATACTTTGCTGGAGGTTTGACGTCCTAAATCATTTCTTCCTCTGAACGTTTTAGGGAAAAATGCATTCTTGCCTGACTTCTGGAGGCATGAAGGTTGTTTCTTTCTTTTGTGCACAGGCTCACTATGAGTCAGAACCAACTCAGTGTTAGCAATAATAATCTCTTAAAAGTTTGTAAAATGCTTTTTTGCACAATTTAGCATTTATATTTGTAATAGTAATCTTACACATACATGCCAACCTCATAGAGGTCTCATTATCTGTTCCCACCTATAAAGGTAATGAGTTCTAGAAACTGTTTATGTAGTTTTATTTTAGCCCTTCAGAAAGAATAAACTGGACATGTACCTTAAAATAAACTCCACTTTTTTTGCTTAGATTTGGGTAAGTTTGATTACTTTCAGCATTCTGTCAGGTACACTGAACTAGATATTGTTCTCCTAAATTCATGTCTGTTTGGAACTCCAGAATGCGACGTTATTTGAACAGTGGGTATATGCAGATACAATTAACTAAAAATTACCACTAAGCCCAATATGACTAGTGGCCTTATATGAATATGAGGAAATACACAGAGAGACAAAATAAATACAGAGGGAAGGAGGTCATGGGGCAACAAAGGCAGAAATCAGAACGCTTATGATCATTGCTTGTACCAGCTGATCGATTTTAGACAGACGATGTTTGTCGAAGTCTTAAATTTCAGCATTACTGGTTTTAGCTGCTGGTGGATACATTTTATTAATAGTGGTATTCACTGGTCTTCCGTATAGGTTATTATTATCTTCCTTGTAGGATAGTATCTTATCTCAGACAACATTTTATTTCAAGGTAAATTTTGAAATGTCCTTTTTGATTATGAATGCAATGCAATTTTTTTCAGTTATTTCTGGCATAATAAACCATATGACTGTCTGGTTTAACATGGCCAGTAACAGTACATTTCAGCTTTCTAATGCCTAGGTTATCAGTTTTGATGTATTTCATTTCAATTTTAATGACTTCTAATTTTCCTTGATTCATACTTCCTACATTCCATGTTCCATTTATTAATGGATATTTGTAGCTGTTTGTTTTCATTTTGAGTTGTGCCCCATCAGCAAAGGAAGGTCCTAAAAGCTTTACTCCATTCATTTCATTGTGGTCCATTCTACTTTGAGGAAACAAGTATTTCCCAGTCATATATTGAATATCTTCCAACTTGAGGAACTCATCTTGTGATATTGTATCAGACAGTGTTCTGCTGCTATTTATAAGGTTTTCAGCAGCTTATCATTCAGAAGTGAGCTACCTCTCCTTTGTAATCTTACTCAGACTGGAAAGTGTGGGAACCTCTTCACCATATGTGAGTATGCTAGTCTTGAAAATATTGGTGAAATACCTTCCACCATCACAGTAACACACAAGCCTCCACAGTATGACAACTGACAGAGGAATGGTGGCTGAGAAGATTTATATATAGATATATAAATATATATAGATATAGATATAAATATATATAATATATATATTTATATCTATATCTATATATATTTATATAGATATCTGTCCCACTCTT
>NW_006408543.1:24787955-24807042 GCF_000296735.1 Chrysochloris asiatica | reverse complement strand
GAGAGAGAGAGAGAGAGAGAGAGAGAGAGAGAGAACTCTGGTAGCGTAGTCAGTAGTTTGAAACTACCAGCCATTTTTCAGGAGAAATATGAGGCTTTCTACTCCCATAAAGATTTACAGCCTTAGAAACCCTGTGCAGGGTCGCTATGGGTCGGAACTGACTCCATGAGACATAATCACCACCACCACCACATATATATATGTGTGTGTGTGTGTGTATATATATATATTCACATAATCCTTTCTCATTGTTTCCTGAAAGCATTTTGTAGAATTGACATACATAGAAAGAATCTGTAGACACTTGATATAATATTGATCTTAATATTAGAACTTATTTCTAAGGACAAAAGGCAAAGAATTATTTTAACTGCATATTTTACTGAGCTACTTTTGTTTCCTAAAAACCTAATTTTCTACTTGAAATGTAATTTCTATTTGAAATATTCACATAGCAAATCCATCAGTCTTCCTTCTGAAAATTGTGTTAGTCCTATTTAGAAGTTTTGACCTAGTGCAAAGAAATAATGTTTATCGGTGGCGCTGTGGGTTAATGCGCCAGACTGCAAAGCCGTTTGAACTGCAAGGTTGATGGTTCAGGCTCACCAGCTGCTCCTCAGAAACCCTATGCAGGGTCGCTGTGGGCCAGAACCGACTCGATGGCACTTCATAACAACAACAATATATTGATATTATAGGAGCTCTGGTAGCATAGTGGTTACAAGTTAGGCTGTTAACCTTGAGGTCAGCAGTTCAAAACTATAAGCAGTTCCATAGGAAAGTGATGAGACTTTCTGCTCCCGTAAAGATTTCAGCCTTGGAAACCCTACACATAGTCGCTATGAGTCTCAACTGACTCCACAACACACCACCACTACCATATTGATATTATATATGGACATTTGTAGTTATTGATATAAGATAATTCTATAAAAACAATATATGTAAGAGTGATGCCAAATGTATGACTATTAAAAGGCCTCATAGTTAGAAAACATCTATATGTCCATAAAAACTATATCACTCTGTTAACATAAGCTTCTCCTATGATAGTTATCTTAATTCCCACCAAAAAAAAAGGAACTTTCTTCCCTTTGGAAAACTCCATACTTATTGCATGTATTAACTGCTTTTAAGATACAAAAATTCATAACCAAAGGAGATACACGAAGAATTGGTGACATGCTGTATATATTCCTCCACTAAGAACTAATCAGAAAGCAGGCTCTCTCTGAGTGCATAGTTTTTGTAGCCTGGCCTAAATTTGAACTAGTAATTGAGAGATACAACTCTTTATTTTTATGTTTAGAAATGTGTATGGGAGCAGGTCATATTTTTCCCAGAGAATATCATCTGAAGGACTCTCAATGATTTAGGTTGTATATCCAGCTGAAAATTCTCACTCTCATAAGTGCCTGCATACTTACCCTCCTGTCTGACCTTGACTATTCTGAGTCTAGGTTGCTCCCATTTTTAAGACCAATACATGATATAAATCTACTGCGCATCAAATAAACATAATAATATTTAATGACACAAATTTTTTTTTTTTTTTTGACCATCTCCAGAGCTAAAATATTCTTGTCCTCTTCCCTTTCCCCGCAAAGCTTCAGCCACACAAATTCATGGCTTATAATAGAACTTTAGTGCCTGTTTGGAGACAATGAAGTGTATAGCATGCAATGTGAAATAAGAATATGATAGCTCTTTAATACCCTTTATCCACATTCCACTGCAGAAAACTTCTCAGTCATTATGTAGTTCCCATAATAAGCATGATCTTTTACATCTTGAGAGTCTCCCATTTTCTCTTTCAGGTTCCCAATACAGTTATTGGGGGAATCATACTGCAATACGAATGAATGAAAAATGCTTTGCTTAGCAGTTTTTTTATGTAGGCTATAGTGAGAGACCCTGATGTGGCACAGCAGGATAAGCACCTTACTGTTAACTACAAGGTTAGCAATTCAAAACCACCAGCCACTCTTAGAAACCCTATGCAGTGTCTCTATGAGTCGGGACTGACTTGTCAGCATACAACAACAACAATGCAGAGTCATTTGCTTTAGAGTCATTATATTTAAATGCTTTGTCTTTGCAAAAGAGTTATAGTATTTAAAATAAGATTGCATTTTTAATGTTCCCATGTAAGATGTCACAAACTGTACCATCACCAGTATCAATCATTGTCAAGTTGAGGTCACACTGACCTCATGTGGTGTTGTTATGTGCCGTGGAGTCGGTTCCGGATGCACAGCGACCTAGTACAGGGTTTCTGAGACTGTAAATCTTTAAGGGAGCAGAAAGCCTCATCTTTCTCCCATGGAACAGCTGGTAGTTTTGAACTGATGACCCTGAGGTTAGCAGCCAGATTCGTAACCGCTACGCTACCAGAGCTCCTTTTGCCAGAGTCAACACTGCTCCAGGGATTTTCAGTGACTGATTTTTTGGCGGTAAATTGACAGGCATTTCATCGGAAGCGCTCTGGGTGAACTTGAAATGAACACTTTAGTTAGCAGCTGAGCATGTTAACCAGGAAGTCTAGCTAAGACTGTTGTTGTTGTGGTTAACTGCTGTCAAGTCAGTTCTGACTCATAGCGACCCTGTGTAGGATTTCCAAGGAGTGGCTGGTGAATTGAACCACAGACCTTGTAGTTCAAACTGATCTTGCGGTCCAGTGCATTATCATGCAGTGCCAGAGCAGACTGTAGCACTGTATCAATATAACATGTGCACTCCACATACAGTTGTTGTGCTTAAGTGCCAAAAAGTCAGCTCTGACTCATACCAATCTTGTATAGGGTTTTTAAGGAGCAGCTAGTGAGGTCAAACCAAGCTTGTAGTCCAGTGCTTATCCTATAGCACCAAACCAGGACTCCCCACATAGAGCAGAGGATTGTTGTTAAGTGCCATTGAATTGGTTCTGATTTATAACAACCCACTATAGGGTTTCCGAGGAGTGACTGGTGAGTTTGAATCACTGACCCTATGGTTCAAACCAACTTTGCAGTCTTGTATTTATCCTACAGCATCAGAAGTCCAGAGTGGTGGTGTGCCCTATAGCCAGTTCCAACTCATAGCAACCATGCATAGGGTTTCCAAGGCTGTAAATCTTTACTGGAGCAGAAAGTCTATTTTTTCTCCCATAGAACAAGTGGGTAGTTTCGAATTGCTTATCCTGAGGTTAGCAGCCGGACTCATAACCAGTATGCTACCAGAGCTCCTTAGGATACTAAAGTGATATTTGACAATAGCATTGGTCCTGGTGTGGTACTGTAGGTAAGCACTGGACCAAAATATCAATTTCAACTGTAGGTTGGCAGTTCAAACCCACCAGCTGCTCCTTGGAAACTTTATGCAGTGTCACTATGAATTGGAACTGACTTGATGGCACTTAAGAACAACAAGAATCTCTAGGTAGCTAAAATGTAAACTAAAATATACTGTGAAAGAGCTACAAATTCACAATGGTTCCTATAAGGATAATCTAAAATAAATATCTTCCTTATTTTGGAATTACCCATCATTTTTTAATGGAGATTAGCATTTATTTCATTTGACAAATATAACCTTGACTTCAATAGAAGTGCAAGGGGCTTCAAAATTTGTGGGGAAAAAAATCCATTATCTTTTCATTTAACTCTTCTATGAATTTTTTGAAACCCTCTCATATATCTTTTCAAGGTAATTAACATATCTGAGGATTAGTTGATGCGCTTATCTGCCTGGATTCCACAATAATATCGTAATATATTCTACCTTTAAATTCTTGACCACTTAGTGATCTTTTAAAATTCTCTTTTTAATGATCATTCTCATGGAACTCACAGAATTCCATTTATATAACAGAAAGCTTTGAATGAAAACTTGGTAACTTACTTTGACTAGAACATATGAGCATATAGAACAGACCTTAGCTCTACTGACTTATGTTTTGCACAAACTTACGGGGCTAAAATGATCTGCAGATTTAACTTAAGGAAGCAATTTCTTCCTTAGGGCATTTTGGCATTTTGGCAGGGATGCTGAGTTGCTTTTCTTTCCTCTCCTGGCTTTTCTCTCTGGGACACAGAGCAGGGACTATCCATTAGGATCAGATGCATGTAATCATGATCAATTTCCTGCAAGTGGAGAAGGGGTGGGCACCAGAGAACCTGGGCCTCCCATTTTTTTATCCTGTTTCCACGGGTGGTGGTTTTCTATCAGTAATAGCAGTTGGAATCCAACTACGTGGTGGAGAATGACAATGAAACTTCTCTTAGGTATAAGAATATTCCCTGTTTGTCTGGTTTCTTCTTCTTGGAGAGCATTTTCTGAAGTTCCAACATCTCCAGTGCCTGCAATATGATGAGAGCAATGAGAACCCATGCTCAACCCAAAGCACACATATTTGATGCCACAAATATGAAGAAATGTCACTTTGCTTCAAATGTCAATGTTTTGTGGAGAACAAATCTGCCCTAGCTAGTCCCTAAAGTACCTCAAACTGCTTGTTGCTTGCTTAAAGCTTCAGCTGTGAAAAGACATTTCCATTTTTGTTGGCACTCAATGTATTTGGGGCTTGAGACACACCTGGCATATTGGCAAGTTGTATACTGAATGACAAGTGAAAAGAAGAAAGAGCTTTTCTCCTTTCTCCATTTACTACAGATCCACAATCCGTGTGTGTGTGTGTGTGTGTGTGTGTGTGTGTAGCCAACTTTACCTAAGAAAATAGAGAACCATGACGATTCAAAATAGTTTTCTGAAATTTTAGTTATTTCAATATCTTGGTGTCATTTTTCTCTGTCCCCTTTAGAAATTCTTTTCTAGATCTATAATTTTCTTATTATACGCTTAGCTTTATATTAACAATAGTAATTTTAAAACCTTGTCACTATGAGAATATGTTGCATCTTTTGTGAAACTCTTTCTGCAGAAATTCTCCATTATGTCATCTAAGTCCTCCAATAAGCAGATCCAAATAATTTTACCACTAAGAAAAGGTGTCTTTCTTTATGTATTTGTTATTGAATAAAGAGAGTGTATGAAATCATTCCCTGCTTGTCTGGAAGGAAGTTGGATGTTAAATTTTAGGTTTGCCTGTTTTACTATCCTTAGCTTTCAGGTAAAACAATTCCTACCTTATGTTTAATAATTAATGGCAATAATTATTATTGTAATAAGGTTGCTTCCTTCAGCAAACTCAGCTAAGACTCTGGATGGCATGGTGCCTTAAAGTCATTCTGTAGCACTGTAGGGAAGCACATTCATGAGGTAGCTGGAAATTTGCAAAATGTGACAAATCATGGTTTATATCACAAGGTCCCTACTCAGTAGGGAGCTCTGGTGTGGCACTGTTGGTTAATGCGCTGGAATGCAACATCCACTTGAACTGGGAGTCCTGTGGTTCAAGTTCACCAGCTGCTCCTTGGAAACTCTATACCGGGTCGCTATGGGTCAGAGCCCAACTTGATGGCACTTAACAACAACTACTCAGCAGCAGGACACCAAGAAGCCTGAATGCAAATAACTAGAAGTCTCTACTCACGTAAAGACTATTGGCTGGCCTAGCTTCTTGGTCCAGGTGATATCCATTTTCCATTTATGTATTAGCAGCATAGTCATCTGGTGAGGGCTCCAATGCAACAGACATTTTGGGAATGTAACCAGATACCCTTGCAGTATATATTTTTTCTTGATCTATTTTACTGGCAGCTGTCATTGACTCACAACTGTCCCCTGGCTAAGGTTCCCCTTTGCTGTAGTCATTTCATTCTTCTTTACTTCTAAGCCTCTCTGGCTTAAGGCACACATCTCTTTGTCACTGTACACCAAACACCATATTGTCATTTTGTGCTTCATAGACATTCTCCTTGGCTATTCTATAAGAACAGGGGAGAATTGTCCAATAAACAAGGTAGATGAGGGCTTGTGTGCTTACTTATAATCTGTAGTGGCCATTTTCACTGAAACCCATGTACAAGTTGTTCACTGGTGGTGGTGGTGTGGGTTATGTGCTATGGAATCAGTTCCGACTCACAATGACCCTGCTTAGGGTTTCCAAGGCCGTCAATGTTTACAGAAGCAGAAAGCCTCATCTTTCTCCCATGGAACGGCTGGTAGTTTCGAACTGTTGTCCTTCAGGTTAGCAGCCTGACACATAACCACTACGCTACCAGAGCTCCTTGCAATTGTCCACTATAGATTAATAGATAAGCACAAGTAAGCCTATGCTTACTTTGCTTCCTGGGTACTCCATCCCTGTCAGAGATTGTAAATTTTGAAAGAGGATTTGAGTCTGTAGGAATGTGTTGTGGGGTCGGGAAACAGACAAATGCCAGCCATACCTAGAAGCAGAATCTCTAATGTGGTTTAAAAAAAAAAGTTGAAATTATTCACTGCAGAAATTATTCACTTACTGTGTAGTATTGCACTGAGAACTTAAATTTACCACTTATATTGGATCATCAGGTATCAACAGAATTGTTGCCTTTGTCTTCCTTGAATTCAAAGGCGACTCAGTATACAAGATTGTGGCCAAATGACATTCATCCTTGAAGGGGAGGAAAGATTTTCATATTTCCTTTTTCAACCTGACAAAACTGTGTCTGCACTACAGAATGGTTTAAATCAATTCTTAAAGTGCATCAAATAAGGAAAATAAGTTAAATTTCCATGTGCAAATAGTCTGAAGATTGAAATTCTGCTGATTTGTAAGGATCATCAGTGCATTACAGTTTATAATTAGATTTTGCATATATTTCCTTCATCCTCATAACAACACGATTAGTGAGGTGTTACCATTATCCTTAATATGAAAATGAGGAGCTAGAAGCTCAGTGAAATTGTAACTTGCCTAGGATTGCAGGGTAATTGGAAATCTAGGAACTAGGGTCTTCTTATTTTGATTTTATACTATGAGGCAGCATTTTCCTGACAACTTTACACCCTTACCTCTTCTCACTTTGTGTTATGGATTGTTTTAGTATGAAATTTCTCTCTCTCACTGTCTTTTTTTTTTTTCAACTCTTATCAATTCATTGTTTTTTAAAAATAAAGGAGTAAAAACCTTAAATGTACTAAATAAGGGTGTTCTGTGCTTTAAAACTACAAGCTACTCCATGGGAGAAAGATAAGGCTTTCTGCTCCCTTAAAGATTTATAGCCTCAGAAACCCTATTCATGGTCGGTATGGGTAGGACCCAACTCAACAGCACTTAACAACAACAACATGCCTTAAAAAAAAAAAAAAATCATGGAAATCCCACTTTTATTATCAATAAGTTCAACTTCCAAGCTGAAAAAGAGAATACATTGTTTGCACAGAATGAGCATTTGATTTACCTATTTCAGACATGATTCACAATTAAAATGTATTCTTAAGTATTTCCCCCTAAACCTGGAATATGATATAGTGCAGTGAATCAACTCCATGGATAACTTTGGTCTTAATTCTAGCACCATGTAAAAGTTTGACTCATTCATTTCAATGGGTTGGACTTTTAGCCTTCATCATTCACCTTAAGAGACTTATGAGAGAGTCAAATTAAGTAAATGACTGGAAATGTCAAGTAATTAAACATCTGGTTTTTACCATATAAAACAAATCACTTCTTGCCTGTGGTCTCAGTCACTTGATCCCTCCCAGTGCTCTTAGCATTTAAGCTGCTTTTGGCTACGTTTAACCTCTTAGCCATGCTAGACAGAACTCCCATGTTCCCAGAGTAGCCCTTGGATATTCTTTTCCCTAAGGTCTTCTTCTAGGTTTGCTGATCCTGTTGCTCAGGTCTAGGTTTGGAGTCATATTTCTTTCTCTGTACCTACTTAAAAATGGAGCTGAAGAAAGCAATCCTGATAAGTGTTTAATTTCAGCTGAAACTCTTGTAATTTCCCTGTAAGTGAATAGAGTAATACATGAAATCCTCTTTCAAGCTGTCTTTTCCTGGGATGAAAACTGTCTCATCTGATTTGTAAGATGGTGTAATAGGACCCTGCGCTCATCATTTCTTTAAATCTGTTTAAAGGACAACTGTTGCAAAATTTCTACCAGTGAAAAACAAACAAAAAACAGTCACTATTAAGTTAATGGGACTCATTGGGACCCCATGTGTATTTCATAGGGTTTTCACTGTCTGACTTTATTGAATAGATTGCCAGGATTTTTGTTCAGGTGCTCTAGGTGGATTGAATTTCCAACTTTTAGGTTCACAACTCAGTATGTTAATCACTTGCATTACCCAGGGACGCCTAAGGTTTCCACTAGTAATTGAAAAATAAACAGACACGTGGTTTCTAACAGTTTCTGCAAGAGAAAGAGTTGATTTCTCTGTTGTTAATGTTATTGTGCCATCCAGTATGTTCTGACTTGTAGCAACCCTGTGTAAGGTTTCAGATGAGCGACTGGTGTATTTGAACTGCCGGCCTTCCATTAGCAGTCCAGTGCTTATCACACAGTGCCACGGCAGCATTCCAGGGTGCTCCTAGTAAACCAGTTTAATGGTGTGTAGGTCAAATGTGTTCTTCAATATATCATCCATCCTAAAACCTCAGCATATACAAGCTTGGAGGTAGGTTTTCTCTCTGTTACTGGACTGCTGTTGTTTTGTTTTTACCAAGTGTTTGATCCTTTGACTTGTCTTTGGAGAACATCCTCATACAACATTCTCAATTCATGTGTTATGCTAAAGCCATCTCCAAACTCATGTCAATGCTAGGCTTAGCTAATCATTGTATTCCATATTTATCACCATGGTAATCAATTTATGTATGAACAACTTGCTGACCCATGTGCTTTCAGTAGGATTCAATCATGGGATTTGGCTGGAAAAACTAAGAAGGAGAAACCCTTCTTTGGTTAAACTTAGTAAAAGAAGAAAATATAAGAATGAAGTTTGTGCTGGTTTAGGAAACAAACAAAAGTCTTTCCTTAATGAAGCCAAGAAAAAATAAAGCAGACTTGATGGTACAAAATTGGGTCCAATATCTCGCCACTACTAACGCCTGTCTTTATTCCTTTCGACTGAATAATCCCAAACATCCCTTTGTTTGTTTAAACCAATTTAACGTGAAAGTTTTTATTTTTATTTTATTTTGGTGTTTTGCTATTAGACGATTCTTCTATGAAGACCTGGAAGAACAAACAAATCGGTGTTAGAAGAAACACTGCCAGAATTTTCCTTAGAAGCCAGGATGGTGAGACTTTAGCTCTCATATTTCAGACATGGGGTCAGGAGGGTCTAGTCCCTGGGAAAGGACATCATGCTTGGTAAAGTAGAAGGTCAACCAAAGAGAGGAACACCTCCAAAGAAAAGGATTGGCACAGTGGCAGCAGCAACAGGCTCACATGTAACAACAATTGTGAGGATGACCCAGCACTGAACAGTGTTTCATTCTTTTGTTCATAGGGTATCCAGTACTTAACGACACTGAATACCCAGATAGCTTTAATTTAGAAGGAAATGGATTTGTCTGTGGACTAAGATGCACATTCCAATCTAAACTTTGTAGTGATCAAACTTCTATTTTGGTACTGATTAGAAATCTTGATTGTTTTTTAATTAACTAAGGTACAGGAATTAATTATGCTTTACTTAACTTCCAACATCCCATGACACTATCTTGTGAGGAATGGCTAGTTAAAATTCTGCTTTCCATCATATAAAACTATAATTTCTTCTGTCTGTGAATACCTGTTGTTCATGCCTAATCATTTCACTGAAAAGACTTGGGTTCTAACAGTTGTAAGGTTAAAATCATAGTCATGGAACATACACTAATCATCGTTCATTATTTAGCTGAAATTCAGATTTAACTGGTATACTATATATTTAAAAGAGCTTTCTCTGAGTTGGATTTCATTTAAATTCTAAACTCAGATTAATTACACACTCAGTTCCATTATCAGCTGCAAGAGCAAGGTTTTATCTATTAATTCAATGTATGTGTATGGCACTTTGGAGTATTCACAGCAATACGAATGGTATTGGGAAAACTATAAACAGTTCTTATACATTCAGGGAACATTAAGTCTAGAAGAAAAAACACCCAAATTGTTAGAGATGAAAATGAAAATGTTAGAAAATAATCAGGTATATGGAGAAGTAGTAAAAATAATCCATCTATTTCCAGAAACAAAGCTCAAGTCATAATTAAAGGTATAGAGAGTCATATTAGAATTTGCTATAAAAGGTAAGAAGCTATTATTATGGAATACAGTATAATAGATTTCTGCTTAGTTAGAGATGCTGGAATTTGAGGAAACTCATTCTCTGTCATACAAGAGAAGGCATCCCTGTATTGTTTTTTCTGCTGGAAGCTTGTGGAAAATAACTTTGGGGAGGTCTATAGACCTATGGGAAGAGAAGAGATGTTGAAACTTTCTGCAAACAGAGTATGTGAAAATGGTTCCCACAGAAAGGTATGTGCATGAGTTTATAGATATTATAAAAAAAATAATAAAAAAAAAAAAAAGTGAAAAATTTGTCACAGTAGGATAGCCAGAGCATTTTAATAAGGAAAATAAAAATGCTCAATTTGAAATTGTTCTCTGTTCTCAGTTGGGATGTAGTTATTTTCTATTTCTCAGGACCTTCTGTAAAGTAACATACTTTCAGAAGTCTTAGGTTAATGAAACTTTGGAGTACCAAGGGCAAGGAGTTATGCATATATTGGAAGTGAACCTGTGAGGAGATGGGAAGACAGTCACAGGATTCTAGAAAATGAGAAGAGCTGCTCAGTGCCATATTGCTTGTACGCAGGTGAAAGTTGGATAGTAAATAAGGTAGACAGTAGAAGAATTGATGCATTTGAATTATGGTGTTGGAGAAGAGTATTGAAAATACTACAGACTTCCAGAGAAACAAACAAATCTGTTTTGGAAGAAATATAGCCAGAATGCTCCTTAGACATCAGAATGGTGAGACTTTGTCTCTCATACTTCAGTCATATTATTAGGAAGGACCAGTCCCTGGAAAAGAACATCATGCTTGATAAAGTGGAGAGTCACAAAAGAAGAGGAAGACCCCAATGAGATCGACTGGCATGTTGGCAACAGTAATGAGCTGAAAGGTAACAATTGTGAGAATGACAAACGACCTGACATTGTATCATTCTTTTGTGCATAGGGTCACAAGCCAACTCATGTCCCCTAGCAATGACAGAGCAGGGTATGCTTAGAAAAAGTCAAGGCATTACTTGGAACCTCACAAATATACAATGCAATAATAGCATCGAAGATAGTGTACGACACCAGTTTGTGTATTAAAGTTTCATCTCAAGATAGAATAGTGCTTAGGGATATAGCAGTGACCTAAGGAGAAGCTTTATAATATTTAGAACTTGCCAATCATGAAATGGGTTGCTTTATACTGTGGTGGAAACCTTAAAATGATTCATGATATGTATCCTAAACATTACAGAATTAAATCATCCCTGTATTCGATTGGGGAAGAAGGAGAACGCTTATTGTCCTTGTTGTCCCACAGGTGTTTGATGGAATCCCCACAACTTTGTATATGACTATTTTTTCATCACTCACTATAATGCATTTAAATGTCCTGAGCATCTTCAGCTGGATTATGAGTTTCATGAAGAATTAGGTATATTAATATATGTCTTTATATCATCTATAACGTAGTAGTAGAAATAGTGTAATAGAGAATTTAACATCGTTGCTCCATATGTGACAGGAAAAACAAATAAAAAATCTTCTTATTACTTTTATTGACACTTAATAAAGAAAATGTAGAGACAATTTCAGAATGACACAAATATAAAAAAAATGTGTTCAGTAATTCGCTACCAGTTTGAATCTATAAAATTGGTGTTGTTGTTGTTAAGTGCCATAGAGTTGGTTCCTACTCTTAGCAACCCTGTTATAGAGTTTCTGCCGCTGTAAATCTTTGAGGAACTGAAAGCATCATCTTTCTCCCATGAAGTTAATGATTAGCTTGTACCACTGACCTTGTGGTTTTCAGATCAGTGCTTATCCTACAGAGCGACCAGATTAGGTAACTCTAAAATAAACTAAGCTATTCTTAGATGACAAGAAGCAGAGTTAAAGCAACTGGAAAGTAACATGTGTATGCATGTGTTTCTGTTTTCCCCATGAGTTGCTATCGAAGGTTTGTTTGGTTTCGTTCCATCTTGTGCCTCTTTTAAGAACTGCTAAAATAATCCTGACAAGACAGATACAGAGGATGGTCCTGGAATTCTGTTCTAGAGATGGATAGAAAAATGGATCAAGTCCTTACTGAGAGACATAACTGAATATATGTGGCAAGAGGAAAGATGACTGATGAGCAGTGGTAGCTGATGGACTCAGCTGCAGACATCTTGAAAGTTCATGAATGGCTTTAGAGATGAGAAAACATATTCATATTGCAGAACAAACAGTGGCTCAGGGAGAAAAAGAAGACAGAAAATGTGGCCATACAGTCAAGCCATAGATATACCCTCTATAACCCCACCAAATGTGAAAAAGTCAAAACCTGCTGCTACATACCAGAGCAGCGTGAAAAAAACACCTGCTAAAGCCACTCTGAATTGAACTGTGAACAGAGTAACTCAGTCCTGATCACACCCACCAGGAGGCAATTGGTGAGTACCTAAGAATACACCTACAGAGAGTCATCAAATTAATATAAATGCAACAACATCATAATACCGAAACAGCAGCAGAAAATTTCTGCTCACATGTAAAACTACAAACTATTACTAGTTTTTAACTTACTTATAGACAAAAATCTGGAAAGCTAGAAGTTCAACTCTTATTAATCCCTCCCTAGTGACCTTTTAATATTTTTTTTCTCTAGTCATCTCCTTTCTATAGATGATTTCAGTTAAACACTGCTAAGTAGTTTTTTGTTTGCTTTCAAATTAGCTCATCTTTTATTTCTTGATCCACCACTTGTCTTTCAGTTTGTCTTACTGTGGTGGCTTGTGTGTTGCTGTGATTCTGGAAGCTATTCCATTGGGTATTTTAAATGCCAGCAGGTTCACCCATGGTGGAGAGGTTTCAGAAGAGCTTCCAGACAAAGACAGACTAGGAAGAAAGAGAAATGACTACAGTGAATATTTAGTCACTGAAAATTTTATGAATAGCAGTAGAACACTGTCATCACCAAATTAATGAGTATTGAAACATGATAAAGAGCACCAGAATATTGTCAGATATACTGCTGGAAGATGAGACCCTCAGATCGGCAGACACTCAAAATGCAACTTGGGAAGAGCTGCATCCTCTGTTTAGAGTCCAAATTAGAATGCACTGTGATGACACAAATGGAGTAAAGCCCTTGGGACCTTATTTTGCTCATGGGACAAAACTCAATATGAATAGAAACAACTGTTTCTAGTCCTTTATAATCAGAACATGCAATTATGATGTTAAATCTAGGAAAATTGGAAATTGCCAAAAATGAAATGGAATGTATAAACGTCAGTATCCTAGGCATTAATGAGCTGAAATGGACTAGTATTATCCATTTTGAATCTGACAATCACATGGTTTACTATGCAGGAATGCCAATTTGAAGAGTAATGGCATCATATTAATCATCAAAAAAAATATATCATGATCTATCATGAAGTACAATGCTGTTTGTGATAGGATAGTATGCATATGCTTACAGGGAAGACCAGTTAATACCATTATTATTCAAATTATGCACCAACTACTAAAACCAGTGATGATGAAATTGTAGAATTCTAAAGGGCCAGAGAAAAAGAGGAAGACCCCCAGTGAGATGGATTGGCAAAGTGTCAGCATCAATGGGCTCAAGTGTGACAACGATTGTGAGGTTGGCATAGGATCGGGCAGTTTTTCATTCTGTTGTGCATAGGGTTGCTGTGAGTCAGTACCAACTCGATGGCACCTAACAACAACAACAAAAACAACAACTTCTTCAGTCTGAAATTGATCAAACATGCAATCAAGATGTATTGATAATTACTGCCAGTCGTAATGTAAAGATTGAAAATGAACAGGAAGGATCAGTGATTGGAAAATATGGCATTGATGAGAGAAACTATGCTAGAAATTGCATGACAGAATTTGGAAAAAAACAATGACTTGAACATTGCAAATACCTTTTTGAACAACGTAAAATACTATACACATGGACCTCACTAGATGGAATATACAGAAATCAAATTGACTACATCTGTAGAAAGAGACTGTGGAAAAGCTCGATATCATCAAAAAAAAAAAAAAAAAAAAAAATATAAAGGTGGGAGAAAAAGAAAAAATGACGGACAGAAAAAAAAAAAAAAAAAAAAAAAAAAACGCCAGAGGCAGACTGTAGAACAGACCATCAATTGCTCATATGCAAATACAAGCTGTAGCTGAAGAAAATGAAAGGTTCATGAGAGCCAAAATATGAACTTGAATGTAGCCCACCTGAATTTAGAGGTAATCTGACAAATAGATTTGATGCATTAGACACTAATGACAAAAGGCCAGAAGAGTTGTGGGTTGTAATCAAGAATATTATGTAGGAAGAAAGCAAAAGATCATTTATCAGACAAGAAAGAAGGAAAAGACCAAGATGGATGTCAGAAGAAGCTCTGAAACTTGTTCTCCAGTATAGAGATGCTACAGAAAATGGAAGAAAGGAGGAGGTTCAAGAGCTGTACATAAAAATTCCAAAGTCATATATTAAAACGAAATGTGTGAAAACCTAGAGTTAGAAAACCAAAAGGGAAGAACACACTTAGCATTTC
The DNA here is from genome assembly GCF_000296735.1 of Chrysochloris asiatica. NCBI lineage: Eukaryota > Metazoa > Chordata > Mammalia > Afrosoricida > Chrysochloridae > Chrysochloris > Chrysochloris asiatica. The sequence continues at coordinate 24,792,340 of NW_006408543.1, read as the reverse complement.
TTAAGCAGGAACTAAAGAAAAAAATCAAATGTCAACTTGCATTATTGAAGTATTCTATGGACAAAATATTGAATGATGCAGAGAGCATCAAAAGAAGATAAAATGAATAGAGACACTATGCCCAAAAGAATGGTCTATTTTCAACCATTTCTAGAGGTAGTGTATTATCAAGAGCCAATGATCCTGAAGAAAGAAGTCCAAGGTGCATTGAAAGCATCAGCAAAAAACAAACCACCAGCAATTGATAGAATACAAATTGAAATATTACAACAAACTGATGCAGTACTAGAGGCACTCACCCATCTATGCCAAGAGATTTGGAGGACAGCTACCTGTCCAACTGACTGGAATAGATCCATATTTATGCCCATTCCAAAGAGAGGTAACTCAATGGAATATGGGAATCTTCAGACAATATCATTGAAATCCCATGTGAGTAAAGTTTTACTAAAGGTCATTCCAAAACAGCTACAACCATACATTGTCAGAGAACATCCGAGGTTCAAGGTGGATTCAGAAGAGGACATGGTATAAGGGATATTATTGCTGATGTCACATGGACCTTGGCTGAAAACAGAGAATACCAGAAAAATGTTTACTTGTGCTATGTTAACTATGCAAAGGCTATAGATTGTATGGAGCATGGGAAGCTATGGACAACATTGCAAAGTATGAGTATTCCAGAACACTTAATTGTGGTCATGAAGAACCTGTACATAGACCAACAGGCAGTTGTTCATATAGAACAAGATAACACTGAATGGTTTAAAATTAGTAAAGGTCTGCACTAAGGTTGTACTTTTTCACCATATATATTCAGTCTATATGCTGAACAAATAATCTGAGAAGCTGCGTTATATGAAGAAAAATGTAGCATCAGGATTGGAGGAAGACTTATTAAACCTGTGATATGCAGATGATGCAACTTTGCTTGCTGAAAGTGAATAGGACTTAAAATACTTACTGATGGAGATCAAAGACCATAGCCTTAGGTATGGGTTGCATCTCAATGATAAAGAAAACAAAAATCCTCACCACTGGACTGATAAATAATATCAAGATAAATGGAGAAAAGATTGACGTTGTCAAAGACTTCATTTTGCTCAGATCAGCCATCAACACTCATTGAAGAAACAGTCAAGAAATGAAACAACATACTGCATTAGGCAAATCTGCTGCACAAGATCTCTTTAAAGTGTTAAAGAGCAAAGATGTCAGTTTGATCTAATGTATGCTTGACCCAAGCCGTGGTATTTTCAATAACCTCATATACATGTAAAGGTTGGACAGTGAATACAGAAAATTATAGATGAATTGATGCATTTAATTTAAGGTGTTGGAATTATATATTAAAAGGACCTTGGACCACCAAAAGAATTAATAGAGCAGTGTTGGAAGAAGTACTTCTTGAAAGCCAGGATGGACAAACTTCGTCTCTCATGCTTCGGGCGTATTATCAGGAGGCACTTGTCACTGGTGCAGGATATAATGTGTGGTAAAGTAGAGGGTTGGAGAAAAACAGGAAGACCCCTAACAAGATGAATTGGCACAGTGGCAGCAGTGATGAGCTCAGGCTTAGTGACAATTGTGAAGTTGGCCTAGGACTTGGCAGTGTTTCTTTCTGTTGTGCATAGGGCGCTCTGAGTTGGTACTGACTTAATGGCACCTAAATACTACTGCTACTTTTTTTTTTTTTTTATAATTGGCACTAACTACTTTTCCTCCCAATCTGGTGTTATTCATTAGGAACAATTACAATAAATAATTATTTGTGCATATGCCTTCAATTTGTTGCTTTAGAAAACATTCTTTATTTTCATTTAAGTCTAACAACAGCCTTTTGGAGAAAGATAGTATTAAGGTAATGTTGATAAGTGGTAATTATGGGTTTGACAAAGCATGCACTTTTATTCATTGAATCTCCTCAAAATTGATAGTGGAGATTGAGACAGAATCAGAATGGATTCAAATATAGTCCTTGGACTCCTAAGCTATACATTCATGGAACCCCAGTTCACTAATAACTAGTGAAATATGTATAGGTTATTCTCAGATTTATGTGGAAAATCAGTCTGCTGATACTAAATAACTTGTCGTGTAAATGATGTTTTATTTCTCACTTGATGGAAAGAACAAGTGATTGTAATGCTAAACGGATTGTTGTTGCTATTGTTAGGTGTTGTTGCACAAACTCTGACTCATAATGACACCAATGTAACAGAAGGAAATTTTCCCTGTCCTGTGTCATCCTCACAATAATAGGTATATTTGATCTCATTATTTCATCACTGTATCAATACATATTTTTGAGTCTCTTTTTCATTCTCTAAGTTTCTACTTTATAAAAATGTCTCCAGTGATTGATCCCTCCTGAAGGCATATCCATAGTAAGCCTTACAAAATCATCCTTTGCTTTTTAGGAGCATTCTTGCTACACTTACGCCAAGATATATGAATTCATTCTTCATGAAGTCCATCGTGCCTTCAGTATCATTTACCAACACCACAAATGAAATGGGTAAATTTCTCTTGGTTCTTTCTTATTATTGTCCAGTTGTCATATGCTTGTGGGATGATTGAAAATACCATGACTTAGATCAGCCACACCTTAGTCTTCAGGATGACATCTTTGTTTTTTAACACTTTATAGAGGTCTTTAACAGCGGACTTATCCCATATAATATGTTAGTTGATTTTCTGACTACCGCTTCCATGGGCATTGATCATTGATCTAAGAAAAAAATAATTATCTGACAACTTCAATTTATTCACTAATTATCAAGAAGTTGTTTACTGGTGGGGTTATAAGGATTTGCATTTTCTTTATGTGTAATTGTAGTTAGTGCTAAAGTCTTTTACCTTCAGTAGTAAGTGCTTCGTATTGTCTTTATATCAAAGTTGTATCGTTAGCATAGATAAGGTAATTAGTAAGTCTTTCTCCATTCCTATGCCTTATTTTTCTTCACATAGCCCAACTTCTTTTATTATTTTCAAGCATATAAATTGAGTAAGTAAGGTGAAAGGATACACCCTGTTGCCCACCTTTTCCAATTTTAAACCATGCAGTATCTCCTAGTTCTGTTCCAACAAATTTCACTGAATTCATTTACAGGTTTTAAATGAACACAATTCAATTTCCTTGCATTCCTAATCTTCACAATGCTATCCATTCCGACCCCAAGTAATGGTGGCAGGATTTCATTTCATGTACTTTGGGCAAGTTATCAGGAGGAAACAGTCCCTAGAGAAGCACTTCGTGTTATTCAAGTAATTTTTGCCGTTGTTGAGTTCCTTCAAGTTGGTTCCAACTCATAGCGACCCTGTATAGGGTTCCCAAGGAGTGGTTGGTTGATTTGAACTGCAGACCTTGTGGTTCACAATCCAATGCTGATCCTATAGCACCACACCAGAAGTCCTATTAAAGTAGTGAGTTAATGAAAATGAGGAAGACCTCAAATAAGATGAATCAATACAGTGACTGCAACAATGGGCTCAATTGTGAAGGTGGCACAGTACTGGGCAGTGTTTCATTCTGTTGTCCATAGAGTTGCTATCGATATGAACCAACTTAATGGCTCCTAACAGCAACAGCATATACACTCACACAAAAATACACCTCTATATATTGTTTTTCCATATGCCACGAATAATGTAACACAGAACATGTTTTGTTGTATCTTGGTGTGGATCTGTAGGATAAGCACTATACCACAAGTCAACAGTTGAAACACAGCAGCCCCTCTCTGAAGCCCCACACAGTCACTATGAATCAGAATCTACTCAAAAACACACAACAGCTCAACAACAGATGTACTGGGAAAAAATAGTAAACACCAAACTGAGTGCTACTTTACATTCTGCGTGGCGTAGGGAATTGGTTATGTGTTTTCTATCTTTTGCAAAGTTACTTCGAAGATCTGAAATTTCAAACAAGATAGGAACTATCGTGTCATCTAACAAATTATTTCTTCCATTATTCTGTAAAAACCAAAATTAATCAGTTTCATGGTACACTACATTTCCCAACATCACTTAAGGCTTGTTATTGCTCTTGTTCTTAGGTGCCATCAAATCAGTTCTGACTCATAGCGACCCTATATAGGGTTTCTAAAGAGTGGCTGGTGAGTTTGAACCTTCAACCTTGTAGTTTCATCTGACCTTGCTATCCAGTCCCATAGCACCACCTAAATTTTTATCAGTAGAAGATGAAAAGCAAGATTTGGGCCTTTCAGGGGGCAGTGGTGACAACTCAATTTTCCCTTTCCTATCAGAAGTGCTCCTTGAAGGCCAGGATAGCCAAACTTCATCCCTCATACTTTGGACATATTGTCAGAAGGAACTAGTCACTAGAGAAGGATATCATATTTGCTAAGGTGGAGAGTCAG
>NW_006408543.1:24779302-24783145 GCF_000296735.1 Chrysochloris asiatica | reverse complement strand
GAGCTCCTCACTACACATCTACCTGTTCCGCCATCTTCAAGGAAGGCCTGGTAGTATAGTGGTTAAAACAAACAAACAAACAAAAAACCTGGTTGCGAACCTCGTGGTCAGCAGCTCAAATCCTGCAGGCCCTCCTCGTGAGAGAGATGAGGCTTTCCGCAACTTGCAGTTAAACAGCCTTGTGACTCAGTATTCCGTGTTGTTGTTGGAGCTCCACACTACATGTCTCGCTGCTGCTCGAAGTTCTCGCTGCTGCTGCTTATTAGACAGGAAATATTTGACTTAAGTCTGCTGAATTTTGAAGTCTGAAAACTTCTCTAGTCATCTAGATCTCCAAATGTAGCTTGCTTTAGATTTAGCCTTAATGTGCATGATTGAATAACCCATTGCTTCACGTTTAACATCTTCTCTGCTAAACCAACCATACCAACATAATGTTCCATGCCTATTGTGATATGTGCTTCCATGTTGGGTAGGTCTGTTTACAAGAGCAAACCACTCTAAATCAGGACCACCATAAGGAGTGTAATAAGACAACACAGGCAATTAAGGGCCGGATAGAGAAGCTCCAATTATCAAAAGTCTGGTGTGCTGCTGCAGGGTAATGCACTGACTGGACCACAAGGTCATTTTGAAGTCAATATCTGTGCTTCAAATACACCAGTTGTTCCCTGAAACTCTATATGGGATCACTATGAGTTGAAACTGACTTGAAGGCACTGAACAATGACAACAGTGATATTATAGCAGAGTACTTTTTATCAAGGAACTCTTGTAGCGTAGTGGTTACGAATCGGGCTGCAAATCTTAAGGTCAGCAGTTTGAAACTACCAGCTCCACGGGAGAAAGATGAAGCTTTCTGCTCCTGTAAAGATTTACAGCCTCGGAAACCCTGTACAGGTTTGCTATGAGTCAGAACCGACTCCACGGCACATAGCCACTACCCCCATTTTTTATCAGACCTATTTTCCACCCATATTTTGCTAATTTCATTTTATGTTTAGTGGTGGATAATTTCTAATAAAGAAAGAGAATGAGAGACAGAGAGAAAGAAACAAAGTGTGGAGATTCCAATATAGAAATAAAGAATAATCCTGTTTGAATTAGGGTAAAATCCTACCTCAGAATCATAACTATAGCAGTACACTAGTTAAAATCCATACATCTTGTTATATACAAAATGCTGCAAAAACATTGATCTATGAATAGATACTTGCACAGACATGCAAGCTGAATGGGTGTTGGAGGGAGAATGAGAGTATACCTACAAATATATATCGTTTTGATAGAGGGCGTTTGTATGTGGACATCTAACTTTGCTGCAAATATATTCACAAATGTGATGGAGCATACAGGGGGCAAAGTTAAAAACTTATTAGACATAACTAAACATTTGAAGGAATGGGTATATAGGCCTGGGAGTATAAGAACATGGTCTCAGCAAACACCAACATCTGTTGGCAGAACATATGTAATCCACTGAGGCAATGTTCTACATTCTACTTGAGTTAGTAGCAAGTAGGATCTTAAAACTCAGGGAAAATATTGGCCTCATCCTTTCCAGGGGAAGGAACAGAAAAGAAATTCAAAGATTCATGAGAACAGTTAGTCCAAATGGACTAATGGACTACATGAACATTAGTTTCCATGACCCTGAGGGCATAAGAAATTGTTAGTGCCTACCTACTACTACCAACTGCTCAAACAAGAATCATATTAGAAAACGTCGGATAAAGTAGGAGGAAAATGTGGAACAAAACATAAAATCATAAAATAATCAGACATTTTGTTCAGACAGAGAATGCTGAGATACCCAAAACATCAGATGAGAGAGTGGATATGTGATGTTTAAGTGTGGGGATTATAATCAATGAAATAAAACAAAATATGCATGAGTTGTAGAATGAAAAATTGATCTGTTCTATAACCCTTCACCCAATTTACAATAAAAAAAAGATTTTAAAAAAATGTAAATCAGAATATTGAGACTCCAGAGCATTAAAGGTGATTGAGTGTTAAAACTTGGCAGAGATGGGAATTTCTTACCTGTACTCCTTTATGCCATGACCAACCCCATGGGCAATGCATATTACTAACATAAAAATATTAAGGTCCATTTACTATGTGAGATTAAGTTAGTAGTATGTTAGGGTTATTACTCATAATATTTTAGAAGAAAACTTTGTGTTTACAAGTACTTAATTTGATGATTAAAACACACTCTCCTCCCAACACTTTGCTTATAATTAGAGACGAGTCCATGTTCATGATGGTGTTCATATTAATTTGCAACAGTACTCTTGAAGGAGTTTTACCCTTATATCACTGTCAGAAGCATTTGTTTCTCTGGAGTTTTGTGGTCTTCATTAAACACCTCTAATGGGGGGAAAAAAAAGAAGAAGAAGAAAGAAAGAAAAATTGGAGGAATGCCTTTTAAGTTAGCCAAGTATTTAATAGCATTGGTATAACATACTGGCAAATGTAAAACATTAATGTTTATAACTGAAAATAAAACCTGGTAATTCTCAATGGATTAGAAAATATTAGAAACACTTTCCAAAGGACTCATATAATTATGCTGTTCACATTTTGTATTCTTATAATTTTATTGGCTTGTAAATTATTCCATGTATTCTGCCCAATAAAATTATTTAATTGGTAAAAGAAATTGCACTTTGGATAAAGATACAATTTAGTTCACTTTATGTATTTTGTCATATTATTCCTTTGTGAAATTTATAAATTACAATGAATGAGGTCATATAAGTGGCAGCAGAAAATAAAAGGCATCAATATACATGCATTTTTAATAGGATTCATCATATTTCAAGAGCACAAAACAATTATGAAAAGAAGGCTCTTAGTAAATATTGAAAAATAAGACTCAAGTAATTGTATTCCCAAAGTAATGTTCCTTACTCTGTTCTGTGATTTCATCCTAAAGCTTATTCTTTCACTTGGCTTCCATATTTCGTTGTAATAACTGGATTTTATGGTTGTTTTTGTTGTGGTGGTGATTTTGGGGTACCATCAAGTCAGCTTAGACTTATGGAGACTTTATCATAACAAAATTAAACAGTGCCCAGTCCTCCACTTGCCTTCACACAATCAGTGCTGCCATTGTTTTTAGTTATTCTGAGAAACCCCCCCACACACACACACACAAAAGGACAGTTATTTATTAATAACAATTTATAAGATAGATTATCATTGAGAGACAGATGATAGACAGTTATAACTATACATACAACTAGCTATAACAAGCAATATCTATAGATGTAAAATCTGTTTAGGAAATTATCTTTTCTTTCCACACTTCTATTCTCCTTTGGAGGGGGACAAATGTTGTGGTCTTTTTGATCTTTCTGGCTTTGTACCTTCTGACTAGGAAATCTTTCCCTCTCCTATGGTTCTTACTCTGCCCAGTAAACTATTGAGATCAGACATTGTGTCCTCTCTGAAGCTTTCCCTGATCTCTTGTTTTCCCCTATTTGATTTCTAGGTATCAACATATTTTCATACATCTGACAAACGTTATAGCTGTAATACTAACTCAAAACCTTATGCTTCTAAGTACCTCCCATTTGTCATCTTGATGAAAGACAGAAAACATAGTTTCTGAGAATATAATTTTCCTGCATTTTTTTTTTCTCTGAGTAATATCTTTTCTAGTGACTCCAACTGGCCTTAAGGAGACCTGATGGTGTTGTAGGATAAACACTGGATTGCTAACCACAAGGTTAGCAGTACAAACCTACCAGTGCCTCCAAGGGAGAAAGATGAGACTATCTGCACGCATAAAACTTTACAATCTCAGAAACCCTATGTAGGGTGCTATGAATT
>NW_006408543.1:24778126-24779202 GCF_000296735.1 Chrysochloris asiatica | reverse complement strand
CAGCATCAATGGGCTCAAGCGTGGCAACAATTGTGAGGTTGGCTCTGGACTGGGCAGTGTTTCATTCTGTTGTGCATAGGGTCGCTGTGAGTCAGTACCAACTCGATGCCCCCTAACAACAACAACAATCAGAAGTCCTAGTAGCGTAGTAGGTTTCACATTGAGCTGCTAACCACAAGGTCAGTAGTTTGACTCCACCAGCCACTCCATGGGGAAAAAGATGAGACTTGCTGCTCCCTTAAAGATTTACAGCCTCAGAAACACTACACAGAGTCACTATGAGTTGGAACTGACTCAGCAGGAGCAGCAGCAGCAGCTACAACCTGAACTTAAAACAACAAACTCTCAGTGACATAGAGGAGTAACATTTCTAAGGCAATAGCTGTAAAACAAACGAATGAAATTTTATTCCCTGAAAAACTTTATGGAACAAAATACCTTGCCAACCCAGAACATAGCCTCTGTGCTTAAAATATATTTTTATCAAAACCATTGTAATTTGGTATGTCTTTGTTACAAACTTTAGTCTTTCATAAAAAAAATATATAGTTACTACCAAGGAGTTCTGGTAGCGTAGTGGTTACGAATCAGGCTGCGAACCTTAAGGTCAGTGGTTCTAAACTACCAGCCGCTCCGCAGAAGAAAGATGAGGCTTTCTACTCCTGTAAAGATTTACACGCTTGGAAACCCTGTGCAGGGTCGCTATGGGTCGGAACTGAGTCGACAGCACTTAAAACAACAACAACAACCATAAGCTCAAAGGAGTTCTGTGACTGAGTAGTTAAAGAGTTTCGCTGCTAACAGGAAAATCTACAGTACAAACCCTCCAATCACACCATGGTAGAAAGATGTAGCAGTCTGCTACTGTGAAATTTTATGGCACATTTTTTTTTTTAATTCCATATATTTTATTTTTTTGAGTTGCTATCTTGACAATTTGCTAGTTTTTCTAAAACTGGAACCCTCATCTCCATGCTGATAATGCTTGTTGTTGTTGTTGTTGTTGTCAGGTGCCATCGAGTCGGAACCGACTCATAGCGACCCCATGCACAGCAGAACGAAACAATGCTCGATCC
>NW_006408543.1:24769026-24771734 GCF_000296735.1 Chrysochloris asiatica | reverse complement strand
TTAAAGGAATAGATTTCATCACTTCTTATTTCCTAGAATAAACCAGTCATCAAAACAGGAATCCCCTGAACCATAACACATCTTTCATTCTTTTTTTCTCTTTACTTTTCTGCTCTTACAGTCTCTCCCCCACCTCCGTCTTCTCTCTCTCCTTCTCTCCTCTTTTCCATATGGTTTTTTGTTTTTAGCTTGAGGAATTTTCATGGTGTTAACGTTGTAAATCATTGTAAAAATAATCTAAATTCCATCTTACATCTTTTCATCATCTCAGGTGCTTTATATGAACTTATGCCTTTCCTCTTTCTTCTCTTGTAGATGTACGTCATCTCTAACCACTGCTGTCATTGTTGTTAGGTGACTTTGAATTGATTCTGACTCATAGTGATTCTGTACAGTGTTTCTGCGGCTATAAATCTTTATGGGAGCAGAAAGCCTCATTTCTCCCATTAACTGGATGTTAAGTTTGCACAGCACACCTTGTGGCTACCAGTCCAGTGCTTACCTACAGCACCACCAGTATTTCTTCTTGCTACTATTAGTAATACTATATTGAACATGTTTATGAATATCCCTATGTTTTTGTTGTTTTTAAGTGCTGTGGAGTCAGTTCAGACTCATATAAACCCTGTATCATGTTTCTGAGAAGCAGCTGATGGGTTTGTATGGCTGACCTTGTGGTTCACACTGCAGTGCTGATCCTACTGTGACACACCAGGAGTCAGAATATCCCTATAAGACAGTATAATTTTGCATCATAGATTAATTTACAGTTAATTTAGCTAACTTCCAATAGATTACTCTTCAGAAGACCTATACTAGACTAAAATTAACTGGCAGCACTCAATCTTTCATGTGAATGCATGTACATTTCTCAGTAATTGGCTGATAAAACGGTGTAATTTTTATTGATTGCCTACATTGGGTTTTCATTTCTCTGATTATTGATTTTGACACTTCTTCATATATCTCTTATCTATTAAGTATCCCTATTCAGAATCATGTCTGCTTATGTTTCTATTTACTTTTTAAATTTTGGTTTCTGTAAATTGTTTTTTAGTTTTAGAATTTCTGTATATAATCTGGACAATAAACACTTGCGAGCTTTAATCAGGGTGGAATTTTTGTTTATTGTTCCAATCTGTTATTTGTCTGCTAAATTGATCTAAATCAGTGGTTCTCAAAGGATACGTGTTGTGTTTTTTTTTGTTTTTTTTTTTTAATTGTTTTCATTCTTGGAATTTTGGTAATGTGTAGAAGCACAGTGGTTTATCTCACTGACATTAGGACTTACCTTGTGGTATGTCATGGACTTGTACCAGTAAGTTAGATATTCTACACAACTTTACAACATCCTACAGTGCAATCCAGGAGCTCTGGTAGCATAGTGGTTACGAATCAGGCTGTGAACCGCAAGGTCAGCAGTTAGAAACTACCAGCTGCCCTGCGGGAGAAAGATGAGGCTTTCTGCTCCCGTAAAGATTTACAGCCTCGGGAACCCTGTTCAAGATCGCTATGGGTCGGAACCGACTTGACAGCACTTAACAATAACAACAGTGCAATCCTAGAATTTAGCTAGAAAATACTTATAATTATTTGAATTTAGAACCCAATTCAATGTTAAACATATCACAAAGTAATTTTTGCAATGCTTCCAATACTTAAAAATACTTTCTAATGATGATCAAAGACTGCATCCTTCAGTTTGGATTGTACCTCAATGTAAAGGAAACAAAAATCCTCACAAATGGACCAATAAATAACATCACGATAAATGGAGAAAAGATTAAAGTTGTCAAATAATTCATTTTGCTTGTGTCCTCAATTAACACTCATAGTCACATCAGTAAAGGAATCAAAGGACGTATTGCATTAGACAAATTTGCTGCAAAAGACATCTTTCATGTGCTAAAGGGTAAAGTATATTGCTATTTAGCAATATACTTTCTCTCTCTAAAGAGCAGAATATTGAATACTGAAACATGACGAATAGCACCAAAATTTTCTCAGATATAATGCTGGAAGATGAACCCCTAAGGTTGGGAGGCATTCAAAATAGGAATAGGAAAGAGTTGCCTATTTGAAGTTTTTATATATCCTAGTACATAAAAAGTAGATATTCAGATAGATTTTTATTTGGGGACTAAGGTGTGTCTGACCCAGGCTATGATATTTCCAGTTGCCTCAGTTGGACAAGGAATAAGGAAGACTGGAGAAGAATCAGTACATTTGAATTATTAAGTCGGGGGAAAATATTGAAAGTGTCATGAACTGCCAGGGAATAAACAAATCTGGCTTAGAAGAAGTACAACCAGAAAGAATGTGGATTTTCAAACACTAAATATTTTACTATAAATTATTAATCATTTACTCTTTCTCATATATTTTTGTTGTAGTTAGATGACTTCCAGTCGGTTCTTACTCATACAATGGATCACTGTCTGGTCATAGACCATCTTCACAGTCATCATTATGTTTGAGCCCATTGTTATAGCCACTGCACCAATCCTTCTTATCTGGGTTCTTCCTCCTTGTCACTGACCAACAACTATACCAAGCATGATGTCCGTCTCCAGGAAATTCCTCTGACAATCTGTGAGACAAAATCACACTGTCTTTCCTTCAAAGGAGCATTCTGTATTTCCAAGAAAGATTTGTTCATTATTCTGGAAGTCTACAGTATATATGCAGTCAAGATGTACTGATCATTA
>NW_006408543.1:24765140-24766611 GCF_000296735.1 Chrysochloris asiatica | reverse complement strand
ATATTCAGTATTTTTCACTGATACCATTATCAAAATGAATTCCTTTCTTTGATTTTAATTATTCATTGTCAAACTTTCACATGCCTTTGAAATGATTGCAAATGCTAAGGTATGGGTCAGGTATACTTAAGTCCTCAAAGTGACATTTTTGCTTTTTGACACTTTCAAGAGGTTGTTAGAGTAAATTTGCCCATGCATTATGTCATTTGATTTCTTGACTGCTGCTTCCATGGATGTGGATTGAAATCCTTGGCAACTTCAATCTTTTCTCTGCTTATCATGCTTTGTTTATGCGTCCAATTGTGAGGATTTTGGCTGACGTTGTGTTGCAGGATAATCCCTACTGACAACTGTTGTCTGATTGTCATCATTAAGTGCTTCAAGTCCTCTTCACTCTCAGCAAGCAATATTGTGTCATCTGCCTATCATAGGCTCTTGAGTCTTTTCGCCGATTCTGATGCTGTATTTGTCTTCATATAGTCTATACTTTTTTTATTTGTATGGGGATGTAGGTTACTGTACTGATATTTTAAAACATAGAATTATGTTTTGCATTATATTTGTTATCAAAAGGAGAATATAAGTCTGATATGCCACAGCAAGGTCTATAGTAATCCTTACTTTTGGTGAAAGAATTTCACTAACAACTTTTTATTTGTTTATGATTTTTGAATCTTGTTGAAAAAATTCACTGCTACCCATGGCTCAAAAGGTATTGCTATTAGAGTTCTAATTCATACATAAATGTGCTTTTTCCAAAACAAAACATGTTTAGACATGTGTTTGCAATTTGTGGATGAGTTGCAAACTAGTTTTCTCAGTAATGTACTTATCTTAGTGCTGTTACAAAGTCTTCAAAACATAGGTCCAATCAAAATAATGGCTTCTGAGGGGATATTTGTACCACTTAACATCAAGGGAAATAGGTGAGTTCAGAAGTTTATTGGGACTGTTTTCATGACACTCCAACAGGATAATCTTGATACATTGTCTCAAAGGACACAGGATGGTTATGGGGGATTTTTATGAAAAATGTTTAAGAAAGTTGAAAATTGTATGAATGAGAAAAATTCAAGAAAATTGTGCCAAGGAATTTTTTTTCTTTTTTTCCATCATGGCAAGCACCTACCATTCTTCGAACGTAACAAAGATGGTTCAATGAGAATTTATTTAGACCACCTTCCCTCTTCTACATTATAGACGTGATTTTGCCCATTCAGACTTTCTTTTTTCCCAAAAATTCAGGTAACATTGTAAAAGAACATGATTTGAGTTCCTCAAGGTTGATGAAACTGCCTTTAGAGGAGGTGTAAATAAAAGAGAATCTAATTTTTTTAGGAAAGGCCTATGGACAGGAAAACACCTTCGGAAGAACATAGACCAAATGGAGGATATGTAAAGAATCAAAAACTTTACATTTTGATATTTTTGTTTAATAAAGATTTCTATGATTTGTAACAATACTTTTTGA
>NW_006408543.1:24734608-24736382 GCF_000296735.1 Chrysochloris asiatica | reverse complement strand
CCTTCTCAGGACTTTCCAAGGCCTGCCCTCCTTCCAGAATGGAGTCCAGGTCTACCTCTGGGTCATTTGTCTCAGACATTTTATCTTGTTTCTGGACATGTGCTGATATGGTCATCTGCTTTTGCTTCTTGGAAATGTTTAGTATTTATCTGTGGCTTTAATACTTAATTGAGTATGTGTTTTAGTATTTTTTATGCTGATTGCTTCCAGGTAGATGTGATAAGGATGTGGGCTTCCCTTTTCACTCTTCTTATTGCTTAACTCAGAGTAACTTTCACAGCTGTTGTCTGCCTCCCTGGTATATGGCAGTTGGCATTTCTTCTTGCCTGGGTTTTGGTGTTTTATAGAATGTGGTTGTAGCTTTACTATATGGCAGCAGTTTCTGTCTCTTCCTGGATAATATAGGGAGAGAAAGAGTCCCCCAAAAGTAGAATGGGGAGCATACAACAGCAAAAAAAAAAAGAAAGAAAGAAAGAAAGAAAGAAAGAAGAAATACCAAAAACTGACAACAAAAAGACAAAACTAAACTGACTACTTTAGTCTATAATCACAGAACAGGGAGAGGAGGGACAGGGAAGAAAAAAATCTGTAGCCTAATATGTATATGACTTTAATGTCCTCTTTTCAGCTTCATTCCTTCAAAGCTGCCCAAGAGATTTCAAGATGCCAGTGTTGACTATTATGTTGTACCTCAGGATTTAATTTAATTTTTGGCCTGTTTTGTTTTTAAATTATCTTTTCCTCTCTACACCTCTGTCCTGGCCTTTCTTGTATTAAAAATAAATAAATGAAACAACAGTTCAAGTTCACCTCTTGAGCTGAGAGTATGTTTGTGCATGTGTGGCAAAAGAACCCACCAGTGGTGAGGGTGGGAGGTGTCCACTCACTCAGGCACCCCCTCTAGTCACAAGAATGGAGGCATGCAAACAGTGTGGGGATGGGGGGCAATGAACAGATACAAAAAAAAAGAAGAAAATCAGAACAAAGCAAAACTGACAAAGTGTACTGTCCGCCTTTGTTCCAAGGTTCCCGTGGTGTTTTACCGTGGTGTGTCTGCTCCACCACTGGATCTTGTCATTTGGTTTTGCTCAACTTGTCAGCTTGGGTCTGCCGAGACTGGCAGATTCAAAAGTATGTGATTTCTTACTTTTGCTACACGTTCTACTTGCTATAATTCTTCAAACATTTTAAATATTCCTATCTCTGTGGTTCCGAGTTTTGGAGCTCTGCCCTGTATCTGCTTTGCCTGGTATTCTGTGGTATTGCTGATAGCCAACTTCACTGCACCTCCACCCTAGCTGCCATCAATCCCCGTCTCCTTTGAATACATTTTAAAATGTGTTTTATTTAAAATATATAACATATTTTCCTTATGTATAAACATGTAACTACTCTTCTATTCTGATTCCTAATATTATTGTAATATGTTTAAATTATATAATTTATAAGAAATTGATTTCTCAATATCCCTTGACACTTCCTTTCTGACCTTAAACTATTTCCAGTTGTCTTATTTCACATGTGGTTTGAAAGAGTAATCATGTGTTTTGTGTAGATGATACTGTGTGTTATTTTCAGATCTTCAATATATTTGTTTATGTTTGTTTGCTTGATATATTACAAAATTTGATGCTTTGTATAGTCCTCCTTGCAGCTTCCTTACTTGTTTCAATATATATTTGTTGTTGTTGTTGTCATGTGCTTGTAAGTTGATTCTGACCCATATCAACACTGTATAGAGTTTTCAAGGAGCAGCTGGTGAGCTTGAACCTCC
>NW_006408543.1:24731922-24732472 GCF_000296735.1 Chrysochloris asiatica | reverse complement strand
AAAAAAAAAAAAAAAAAAAAACCACCAAAAATAATAACAACAAAACTAGACTGAATACTGCAGTCTATAATCGCAGAAAAGGGAGAGAAGGGAGAAAAAAAATCTGTAGCCTAATATGAGTATGACTTTAATTTCCTCTCTTCAGCTTCTTGTTTTCAAAGCTGCCTGAGAGATTTCAATAGTTGGTTGCTATGCTTTAATTTAATTTTGGGCCTGTTTTGTTTTTAAACTCTCTATCCCTCTCTATAGCCCTAGCCTGCCCTTTCCCATATTTAAAAACAAAACAAAAACAAAAACGGTAGCCTAATATGAGTATGACTTTAATTTCCTCTCTTCAGCTTCTTGCTTTCAAAGCTGCCTGAGAGATTTCAATTGTTGGTTGCTATGCTTTAATTTAATTTTGGGCCTGTTTTGTTTTTAAACTCTCTATCCCTCTCTACAGCCCTAGCCTGCCCTTTCCCATATTTAAAAACAAAACAAAAACAAAAACGTTCAGGGCCTGCTCTTGGGCTGGGTGTCTGTGCACATGTGTGGCAGAAGAACCCACCAG
>NW_006408543.1:24726370-24731822 GCF_000296735.1 Chrysochloris asiatica | reverse complement strand
ACCATGATATATTGTTTTTCTTTCCAATAAATATTTTTGCTTCAAATTTTATTTTGAAAGATTTTAAGAAAAGTATCCTAGCTTTCTTGGTGTACATTTGCTTAGTGTGTCTTCCTTCATGATTTTATTCCAGTATTTTTGTGTTTTTTTTTTGATAATTCAAACTTTTCAGTACATTCATTTTAATTACAAGATCAGTAGAGAACAATTTGCACTATTTCAGCGCTTTGTATCATTGTTTATGACTGTGATATATTAGAAATGACTATAAACTCACTAGTAGGACTATGTGTATACATTTGATATAATACAGTATTACAAAATGACTGCATGACTAAAACAAAGAAAAGACTAAATGAAAGAGTTACAGAGTGACAAATATGTGATACACTATAGTTAATGTATTAAAGGTGACTGAACATTTTTTTGAAGTATTATAGTGATTCTGTGAGTTCTCTATTGGTTGAGGCAGTGGAGGATATTACATTTTATTTATAAATAATTAGTGTGTTTAACAAAAGCTATTTAAGTCTATTATAATTATAATAGTGTTCTTATTAAATGCTGTTGAGTCATTTCCAACTCATAGGGTTTCTAAGTACTGGCTGTTGGGTTTGAACAGCTGGTCTTGTGGTTCAAACTGAACTTTGGGTCCAGTGCTTATCCTGTAGTGCCACATCAGGACTCCATTATCATATAGAAGCATCTGTTAATTTCATGTAATAATAATTTGGATGTTTAATATTGTATTTACTGACTTCCTATGTGCTTTCAAAATTATAATACACAATAAGATACCCCCAACCCAAGCAACAAAAGCCCAATAAAATAAGTCAAATTGAAAATTCTCGTATTAGGATAGTACTTAGAAACAGATTTAAATAATTGACTTATCAATTTGGAATCCAATTTGTCAATGTGGAATCCAATTTGTCTTCATTTAAATTTTAGGCAAACATTTATTTAAATATAATTTAAATTGTATGAACCTCGAGGCTTAACATAAAAGCTATTCTAAGACTAAACGTTTTCATATTAGATTTTTCAATAATTGTTACATATTATTGTAAATAATATCATAAATTCTATAATCAATGCATTTTATTTATATTAAAAACCCATGAATAACAGCATTTTTTTCTTGACTAAAATGTAAAGTAACATTCTAAGGGCATTCATTAATCCTTCATACTACTACTGAATGCACAAGGTTTTTTTTGGTTTCAAATATTTAGATATATAAAGGTCTGCTTCTCAAATATCAGTACATAGATTGGGAACAGTTCATGGTAACAAGTGCATTTCATCCTCAATAAAGGAAGTGTCGGATGGAAAGATTATGTTAGGATAAATTATTATTGTTGTTGCTAAGTGCCTTCGAGTTAATGCTAACTCATAGCTGACTCATAGGGTTTTGAGGAGCAGCTGGTGAGTTTCAATGGTTGACCATATGGTTAGTGGTCCAGTACTTCTCCTACAGCACCAAACCAGGACTCCAGGTGTGATTAAAGGAATATAGACTTTGTTAGGATATGTGAGAGATTTCTCTTGTTTATATTTTCTTAATAATGAAGTCAAATATGGAAGGTTTGCGAATAGGTGATAAGAAAATATGTACAATAATTGTTTTAGTGAGTGGGAAGATTATTTCAATGGAGAATTTTAGTAAGACTGATTGGTTTGAGTGAAGGTTCGCTTGAGATTTATAGGTATAATTCTAAAAGGAAGTTTGTGATAAGTTTGTCTCTAATCATCTTCCATTGCTCAGGTGTAGGCACAAACTAGATACTTGGTTTGTGTAGGGCTGGAATGTTAGCTGAAAAGATGATAAAAGGGAAAAGGATTAGAACGTTTGGTTTATACTTAAGGAATATTTAAAGGGTTACATCATAGAATTTGAACTTCTGGTGTGGTGCTGTAGGATCAGCACTAGGCTGTGAACTAGAAGGTCAGTAGTTGAAATCCACCAGCAGCTCCTCAGAAACTATACAGCATTTCTATGAAGTGATTCAACAGCGCTTAAACAACAACAATAACTACAACCATGGAATTTAAATGAGCTCATGCATGCTCTAGAATATGGCCCTTGCCACATTTACTGCAAAATCTAATTAAGAGTCCAGGTGTGGTGCTGTGGGCTAATGTTTCAAACTGAAAAGTCATTAGAACTGTAAGGTTGGTATTTCAAGCTCACCAGCTGCTCCTTGGAAACCCTATACAGGATTGCTATGGGTCAGAATCGACTCAATGATGCTTAACAACAACAACAATAATATGTTAGGAGTGCTGATGTGGTGCTTGCTGTAGGATAAGCACTTGACTGTTAACCATAACATCAGCATTTCAAACACACCAACTGCTCCTTAGAAACCCTATATAGGATCACTTTGAGTCAGAACTGACTTGACAACACTAAACAACAACTACATGTTTCAGATAGGAATCCCTGAGTGATAAAAATGCTCTACTAACTTAAAGGTTGGCAATTCAAATCTCCAAAGACACCTCAGAAGAAAGGACTGGTAAACTTCTTCAAAAGTTTACAGCCATGGATGCCCTATGGAGGGCTGAATTGAAATCTACTCAAAACCACCTGGCTTGGATCTTTGTGTATATGGTTGAGGTAAGGGAATGCAGAATTCAAATTGCAGTAGAGTCAGGGACTGTGGCTTTCTTTATAGTATGCATATCTCTCAGATCCCACATTTCTGCAAATCAGTATTTTGGGAAAAAAAATCTTGTTAAGAACATCTAGCAAGAAAAATAAAACAAAAAAGAATCATCAAGACTTTACCTGTGGGTTTACATTTTTGATCGTTCCTTTTTTGGAGGAATGGGTTTTTTACAGTGTGTCTTCCTAGACTCTCCAACAAACTGAACATAATGAAAATGAAACTCTCAGTTTTGAGGGAAGAACATTACTCACCTATCACGACCTGATGCCTTTCAGGGAATCATGTGCATACATTACCCTTTGCTGTTATTGTTAAGTGCTGTTGAGTCAGGTCTGACTCATAACGACCTTGTATAGGGATTCCAAGGAGTGACTGCTGAATTTGAACTGACAACCTTGTAGTTCAAACCAACTTTGTGGTCCAGTGCTTTATCTGACAGTCCCATACCAAAACTCCTTAATCATGACTATATTTCTGAATTTAGACAGCTGAGGTAGAGAGAGTAAGTAATATATGAAAGATTATTTTAAGACAGTTGATAAACCTGGGGAGCAAACATGGTGCTACAAGTGTCTCTTTCTCTAAAATAGTTTAGGAAGCTCTTCACAGAAGCACTTCACTCAGAAACAGTTAATCAGCATACTGATGTCTGAAACATGTTTCCTTTGGTAACCTAAGTTGACTCCAAGGCTAAGCCTTGGAGTCAGTTCCAACTCTAATGATCCTGTATAAGGTGTCTGAGGAGTGACTGGTGAGTTTGAATAGCTGATCTTGTGGTTCAAACCAACCTTATGGTCTAGTGCTTATCCTACAGCGCCACTCCAAGACTCCAACCTAAATTTAGTTTGCTCCTTTTTTAAACCTTACAGTTGAACTGAGACATGTGACTAAACCATCTTGACAGTTTACTAGTTAAAACTGTGGCATGACTTAACGTCTCTAAAGGAATTTTATAATGAATTTGTGTCACAAATCTTCACACAAGGGGTGACAGTTACAGGAAGTTTTTGGATAACTTACTGTGCCATTAGTAGTATATCTGAGTTACTTAATAATGACAGAAAATGAAAGAAAAAAATCTTACTGACACATGAACTTGGTTTTTGCAAATGCTCATTGGAAAAATGTTTTGTAAAAAAGCCACTACAGCATAGCATTAATGCAATCTTAAAGTCTGCCTTATTTCTCCATACCACTAATTTGAGTTGCATGAATCTATCTGGCTTAGCCACTGCTGAAGAAAAGCCATGTTATGAGAGAATAAAATGAATCTGTATGTTTATGAGTTTATGTAGCACAAGGAGGCTTAAAAAACGTTGTGTAAAAATGGAGATAAAAATAATGGAATTTTCCCCAAAATCTTTTGAAGAATGGTCAAGTGGCGAAACATCATTTTTATATGTAAATAACAGTCAAACATCAGCAATTTTATATGTTTAATTGAATATACATTTCTGTATATATTTTGACGGGTAATACTTGTTGTTGTTCAGTGCCATTGAGTTGGTTCCGACTCAGTGCTCTGTATAGGGTTTCCAAAGAGCAGCTATTGGGTTTGAACCACTGACCTTTTGGTTAGCAGTCCAGTACTTATTCTGTAGAACCACACCAGGACTCTGAGATATAATAGAATTGTTATATATTATCATAAGATATATAGTATTACTATATTGTGATAATGAATATTTTGCATCCATACAAAACATACTATTAGACATAAGTGATCTTTTTTTGTAGCTTAACTTTACCCTCAGCAAAGTTCTTAGTTATTATACCCCATCTCCATGGTAACATTATGAAAACTATTCCTTGAAAAATAAAATTAAAAACATCACCCAACCTATGTATTTGATTTTACTAGAATGAATAACTATATATTTTTGGAGATAGAAATATAGGAAGTTGGTAAAATTCCAAAATATTTTCCTAAAAAAAATCAACAATAACAGCAAAACTCTGTACTTACAAAACATTAAAAAAAAAATTATATGAAGAACTAAAATTGTGTCATTTTTTATAAGACTACATTGACATCAAATGTTGCCCCAAATATAGAGAAAGTCACCTAGGCCAGGCCTAAAGAGCAATAGATGAAGTTGACTTTGCTCTTCTCTTCCTCCCTCTTTTCACCTAATACTGCTCTGTGACTGGTATGCATAAGGCAGGCAACTCTAAAGTACATCCTGAATTTTAAACATGATTTGATTGAAGCTCAGTTGACTATCTTAGGTTTTGTCTACTATACTTGTAAAACTTTAGGGTTGTTGCTAAGTGCCATCAAGTCAATTCCAACTCACAGCAACCCTGTATAGGGTTTCCAAGGAGTGAGTAGTGGGTTTGAAACAAGATCCTTGTGATTTAACAGTCTAGTGCTTATCTACATCACCTACAAAAAAATCAAACTAAAAAGACCAACCATATTTTTAGATTTTATTGCTGTTGTTGTTGTTGTCAGGAGAATGTTAATTTGTGCGATATATACAAAACGTTAATTTGTGTAATATATACTAAAACTCTTTATCCTTGTTGTTGTTGTTAGGTGCCTTTGAGTCAGTACTTACTCATAGCAACCTTATGCACAGCAGAATGAAACACTGCCCGATTCTGGGCCAACCTCACTATCGTTGTCATGCTTGAGTCCATAGATGCTGCCACTTGACCAATCCATCTCACTGGGGTTCTTCCTCTTTTTTTCTGACCCTCCACTTTACCAAACATGATATCCTTCTCCAGCAACTGGTCCCTCCTGACACTATGTCTGAAGTATGACAGATGAA
>NW_006408543.1:24724949-24725445 GCF_000296735.1 Chrysochloris asiatica | reverse complement strand
TGCCATCAATTCAGTTCCAACCCATAGTGATCCTGTATAGGGTTTCTGAAGAGTAGCTGGTGAGTTTGAACTATCAACCTTCCAAGTTCAAATTGACCTTGTTGTGTAGTAATTATCCTACAGAGCCACAAGAAGATTGTTGTTCAGTGTTTGGCTAGTTTAAACAGGTCTTTCCTTTTAATTTTGTTATCTACATAGCTCTTTTCTTTTAATTTTATTAGTTCTAGTTAATATACAAATTTATTTCGCAGAATGTTGGTGAGCACCTCTTGTATGCCAGAACATATGCTTATAGATAATTAACAGCTGATTCAGATGTCTTCGTTTCAGTCTTTCTATCTCATCCTGGACTCTAAATCCACTTTATTTTTCATCATGACATTTGTTACATTCTTTGTGTAACTTAAGTTACCTTAAGATGCAAACAAGAGCAAGCATATCTTTATTTTTGAATTCCTCATAATGATGCTCACAAAATAACTGTATAAATCATTAA
>NW_006408543.1:24705229-24716842 GCF_000296735.1 Chrysochloris asiatica | reverse complement strand
CTTCAAGTTCCACTAGCTATAAGCCTTCAAACTTTAAAAATGTTCCTATCTCTGTGGTTCCGAGTTTTGGAGCTCTGTTCTGGATCTACTTTGCCTGGTATTCTGTGTAATGGCTGATGGCAAACTTTACTACACCTCCACCCTTGCCACCATCAAGCTCCATCTCTTCCAAATTTATTTTATGATGTGAGCACAACTTTCGTAAATACAACCTTCATAAACAAAAACAGGCAATGACATCACTAAAAAAGAAAATTACAGACCAATATTCCTTATGAACATGGATGCGAACATTCTCGACAAAATCCTTTCCAACAGAATCTAATAATATATCCAAAAAATAATATTTCATGGATACATGGGATTCATACCAACTATTGAGGATAGTTCATTTTTAGACAAGGAAAACAACAACAACATAATCTACTCCATAAATAAAGAAAAAGAACAACATGATCATATCAATTGATAGAGAAATGGTATTTGGCAAAATCTAATACCCATTCCTGATAAAAATACTCAACAAAATAGGTATTGAAGGGAAATTGCTAAACATAATTAAGCACATATATGCAAAACCTAAGAATTCTGGTGTGGCATTGTAGGATATGTATTAGTCTGCTAAGCACAAGGTTGGCAGTTCAAATCTAACAGGCTGTCCTCAAAAAACTTATACAGGGTTGCTATGTACCAGAACTGACTCAACGGAATGTAACAACAACAATATAATAAGACCAATATTACTCCCAATGTAAAGAATGAAAGCATCCAAGTTGACAAAGAAGAAGTAAAATGTCTGTATTTACAGATGTTGTTGTTGTTGTTATGTACTGTGGAGTTGACTCCAACTCATAGTGACCCTGCACAGGGTTTCTGAGGCTGCAAATCTTTATGGGGGCAGAATGCCTCATCTTTATCCCATGGAATAGCTGGTAGTTTTGAACTGCCAACCTTGAGGTTAGTAGCCCGATTTGTAATCACTACGCTACCAGAGCTCCTTATTTGCATATGATATGATCTTATACATATAAAATCCCATATGCTTAACAAGAATATTATTAGACTTCATTGAAAAATTCAGCAAAGTGGAAGGATACAAATTTAACTTAGAGCAAACAGTCAGATTCCTTTATTCTAATAAAGACAGCTCTAAAAAGGAAGTCCTGATGTGATGGTTGAGTCCTGGTGTGGCACTGCAAGATAATGTGCTTGTCCACAAGATTGGTTTGAACCGCCAGGTTGGTGGTTCAAAGTCACCAGCTGCTCCTAGGAAGCCCTATACAGGGTCAGTATGAGTTGAAACCTACTAGACAGTACTTAGTAACAACAAAAAAGAAATCAGAAAAGCAATACCATTTACAGTAGGTACCCAAAAGGTGAACTACTTAGGAATAAATCTAACCCAAGAAACAAAAGACCTATACAAAGAAAACTATGAAACACAATTACACAAAACCAAAAGAGAGTTATAAAAATGTAAGAATATACCATACCCATGGATTAGAAGACTTCATGTTGTGAAAATATCAGCACAACCAAAAGCAATATGCAATCCCAATCCAGACTCCAACATCATTCTTCAAGTAGATAGAAAAATTGGATCATTAACTTTATATGAAAAGGAAAGAGACCCTAGATTATGTAACATTACTAAAGAAGAACAACAGATTAGTAGGCATCTCATTTCCTGATCTGAAAATTTACTACACAGCCACCATAGTCAAAACAACTTAGCACTGGTACAACAAATGACACGTCAATCGTTAGAAGAAAATTGAGAACCCAGAATTAAGTCTATCTACCTATGGTCAGCTGATCTTTGACAAAGGACTAATGCATATTAAATAGGGAAGGAATCATCTTTTTAACCAAAAGTGCTCACAAAACTGAAAATTCATTTGTAAAAGAATGAAACAAGACCCATATGTAAGACCATATACAAAACCAAACCACGTAGATTATAAACATAATTGTAAAATCTAAAACTATAAAGATTATCAATGGAAAAAATAGGGACAAACTTAAGGGCTAGCATGCATGGTATAGATACACTATCAAATATAACAAGAAAACACAAACATCAGAAGAAAGGCTAAAAGACTAGGACCTCCTAAAATTTAGACACTTAGTAACACCAAAAGATTTCATAAAAAGAGAACTGGGGAGAAAAATAGACTGGGGGGAATCATTCACAATGGCATATCAGAAAAATCATTAATTTGTAAAAGAAAACTTCAACACCTCAACAAAAAAAGTACAAATAATTCAATCCAAAAATTTGAGGACATGAGCCAACATGTCACCAAATTAGGTGCCACACTATAGAATAAGCACTGGGTTGCAAACCACAAGATTGGTGGTTCAAGCTAAAATACAAAAAAGAAAAAAAAAAAATGCTGGTGGGTGGGGGACTATGCCTTTGTTTATTTATAATTTTACTGAAGACAAAGTACAACACATTTGTTAATCCCAAGACAAACCTTAATATCATACAGTTTCTCCATTGATATCTTATGGTGTGACTTAAAAGGTCTGTAGTCAGCATCATTTCCTTAAAGATGTGCCAAATTTGTCAAGAAGAGCTTGACTTTGAGGCATTATTTCATAACTGGTAGTTATATTGATTTGTACAATGGAAAGGGGACCTAATCCAAATATGTTGTTGTTGTATGCTGTTGAGTCAGTTCCTACTCAGACTGATCCTGTATATAAATAATGGTTATTCCCACATTTCTTAATAAGTGCAGGATGAATAAAATTACCTCTACCTATTCTTTTAAGAAGTGTGACTTCAAGTTTTCTAAGACTGACAAGTATTAAAGTACCTTACACATTAAAAGAATTCCTTATCATAGTGAGTAATGAACACTCACTCATTACCTGCTTGAATGTGGCTGACAATGGTAATTTTTGATCTCTCACCTTATAGTTCAAACTGGCATATAGTTTTATGAGTCTCCTGAGCAAATAACACTGTTGAATCCATTAACCTCCCTCCTCAAACATCCTTGTTCATCCTTTGACTGAACTATGAACAAATGACTTGGGACTGAAAGAGCTTCCACAGAACTACTCTGCTCTTTCTCAACCTGGCATATATAACAAAGGTTTATGGCACACATATGAGACTGTTTATTGAGTGTTATAAAGAGAACATTTTCAGTGTAACATGATAGGGAGACTAATATGTTAGATATGCTATGGCTTGATGTGGTTACCAAGTCATATGTGTTGTCAGTAAAATAATTCCATAGCTTGCTTGTAAAGAATGAAAAGATACATATATTCTTTAGTTCTCTCTTAGTGAGTTTGTAAATTAGTACGTGAAAATCCATATAACTTGTCAACGTATAGGTTAACATAACTCAGGAACTGTTGTAGAATACACACTGGGCCATTTAAATCATTTAAAACATTGTTTGGCAAACGGTTACACTGACTTGACAAATTGAGATTGCTTATTAGTTTTAGTGTTGTTTTTGGCTCCAGCTTCCCACCATCCCTCCACTCCTAATTTCAAGCAGTAGAGTATCAGTCTTGAACATATTAAAACGGTTGTATATGGTGGAAATTGGGGGTGGGTTAATATAAGCATATTGTTGCGTATTAAGTTTTAAAGTATATTAGCTTGTCCCTCACTGAACAGTGTAGGATATGCCTGATATTTTATTTTATTGAAAGTTTGAAAAATGGAAGAATAAGTAAGCAGGAAGTTGCTGACAATGAAGTCCCAGCTAACACAGGACATGGTACAGCTACCTATAAGCAAGCTATACTTATAATCTCCAAATATGGTCTGTTCCTGAGGGCACGCAACCATCATCCTAAATCATTCCAGTACCAGTAAAGTCAGTTTCTGACATCAACAGGTCAATTATGGCCATAGTCACCATAATTGGTGACTTTCTGGAATGTGGAAAGGAGAGACCTTTACACAGAGGGGAGTTTTAGAAATCATTATATCTAGCTTTTAATTTTATTTAATTTTTTATTTTAGAGATGGAAATATAATCTCAATGATGTGAAGTTATTGACATAAAATCAGACAATTAGATGCAATATGTGTTTCTGTCTTCCGGTATGTGCTGTTAATATACATTTAAAATAAGTTCTACTGAGACTAGAATTCAAATCTCTTAACAATATATTAACTTTTCTTTTGCATGATGCTCTTTCCAGAAATCAGAAGCCAAACTGTTCCTGTGAAAAAACAAGTTTTTCTGATATTTTTTAAAACATACTCTACTTAGATATTTTATATATATTTCACAGTCAAATTAATATATGTCATGTTGTTGTTGTTGTTGTTAAGTGTTGTTGAGCCGATTCCGACTTACAGCGACCCTGTATAAGGTTTCTAGGAGCACCTGGTGGATTTGAACTGTCTATTTTGTGGTTTGAAGTCCAGTGCTGATCCTACAGCACCATGCCAGGGGTCCAATAAATATCATGGTAGTTGTTGTTGTTGTTATGTGTTGTGAAGTCGGTTCCAACTCATAGTGACCCTCTACAGGGTTTCCGAGGCTGCAAATCTTTGCGGGAGCAGAAAGCCTCATTTTGTCCTAAAGAACAACTGATAGTTTAGAACTGCTGACCTTGAGGTTTGCGGCCCGATTCGTAACCACTATGCTACCAGAGCTGCTAATATATATCATATATATACTACTATTGTGTGTTGGTGGTGGTAGTGGTTGTGTGCCACCGAATTGGTTCCTACTCATAGTGACGATGGATAGGATTTCTGAGACTGTGAATGTTTACGGGAGTGTGAGCAGAAAACCTCCTCTTTCTCCTGCAGAGTAACCAGTTGATTCCAACTACTGACCTTGCTTGCATCAGCCAAGCTCGTAATGCAGTACACTACTGGGACCACTTAAGTGTGTTTAGGTTACAAGAAAATATACATACAATCATAGTACTGGGTGTTTAAAATTCTAAGAAAAGAAATAGGTAAATAATTTATATTATAAGACTTAAAGAGAATAAATAAATTGCATATACTCAGCATCTTACAGAAATATAAGAGTACAAACGGGAGGGGCTACTGAAATTCAGAACAAAATCAAGTAGAGATGCACATAAAAGGATTCATGGAGAAAGTGAGTATGTAATAATATCCTAAAATGAGGGGGGGAAAAAGAGCCATTCACCTCCTAAGTAACTGAAAGATAGATGAGAGAGAAAAACCTGTGAAAAGTCCTTTTTAACTGAGCAGTTTAGAGTACAGTGGACATTTTAGCGTGGAGGGTAATAGATGAATAGAGCTTGAAGCCTTCAAACAGGCATCCTTTTACTTTAGGTTAGAGAGTTTGCCAAAATTGACAGACTTGAATGAAGAGCTTGAACCATTTCACTCTTTAATATAATGATTTCATACCTATTTCTAAAACAAACAGTAAACAAAATAGTGGTGGGGACCATCAGTCCCCATAGTGATTGCTGGGTTACTTGAAGCATGCAACAGTTAATTTCAGAAGTAGAAAGAGCCTCTAGATCATAAGCAATGAACTCTGGAAATGGCTGAGATGCTGGCCCTAGAGAAAAGTCTCTCTTCCAGGCTGAGCATCTGAGAGTGGTGCATGGCTGACTGTAGGGAAAAATGGTGCCTATGGTGTGGCACTGTGGGGATAGCATTGGACTTCATTGGACTTTGAACCACAAGGTTAGCAGTTCAAATCCAATAGCTTCTCCTTGGAAACCCCATATAAGTTTGCTATGAGTCAGAACAGCCTCAACAACACTTATCAACAACATTGGTACATCTAGAAAAACAAAGGAGAAAACTAAAATTTCCAGACCATAATTATATTTTTGATGTGTTCTTGTGAAGTGACGTTGAGTTGTTTCTGACTCACGGGGACTCTGTGTCGGGTTTCTGAGGAGCCGCTGTAAATTTGGATAGCTGACCTTCAAGATATTTAGGTGATGTGTCAGGTCTTCCAAAGTAAGGATTTAATATTTTTTTCCTTCCAAAACAGTGTTTAGCTGGTGATGATTTTTAAAAGTAATCACTTAAAGTTCATATTGCAAAAATGGAGACATATTTAGTCAAGAAAAATGGCTACATCTCATTAAGAACAAGAAAATGTAAGCTGTATCAGAAGAGCAGGCTGTTGTTCATCTGCATGCCACCCTCCTCACCCGAGTCCAAGACTTTCTTCTTCTTCAGAGTCTTCACTCAGAGGACACAGTTCAGCAGGTAAAACAGACCAGGAAGACAGGCAGACCTTTTATTACGCTTCTCTTTAGGACACTTTTAGATATTGTTTTTTTGTTGTTGTCGTTGTTGTTTTTAATTGAAGGTTTGTGTCAATCCTTCGTCAAGCCATTTTCCAACAGCATGAGGTCACTTTGTGTCTCTATGTCACATTTTGGTAATTCTCACAATATTTCAAACTTTTTCATAAAGCTACTGCACACTTAATAAATTGCAATATGGTGTAAACATGACTTTCATAGGCATTGGGAAACCTTAAAAAATTGTGTGACTCCTATTATTCAGACTAGTGATTTGGAATCAAAACTATAATACCTCTAAAGTTTGACTGTATCCCAACTCAGTTAGCTCTTAGGTTTCTCAGAAGAGGGGCCAGAAAGCAAGTCCAGGGGTTGCCAAACCTTCCCCTTAGTGTCTAGTGATGGAGTAGTTGTACCACTCCCAAATCATCCTTAGGGATGTCCATTCTTGCCTATTTTATTTAATGTGGTTCTGAAAGTTTTAGCTGGGGCAATTAAAAAAGAATTATAAATTTAAAAAACATACAAATTGCAAAAAAAAATATTTAGTCAAGAAAAATTTCTAATATTTATATAAGAGGATGGCATGATCTAATGTTTAGAAAATTCTAAGATACTAAGAAACTAGTCAAACTATTAAACAAGGTTACAAGATACAAAATCAATGTACAAAATCAATTATAATCTCATACATCCCTGGTAGAAATATAAAATTATAAAGCCATGGTGGATAATAGTTTAGTGGTTCCTGCAAAAATTGAACACAGTTATAGTGATTGTGTACCATCAAATGGATTCTGACCCCCTAGTGACCCTGCAAACCAGAACAGAAAGCCTCATCTTTCTCCTACAGAGCAGCTGATGGATTCTAACTGTTAATCTCACATTTAGCATCCCAGTGTGGAACCCACTACACCACCAGTTGAACATAGAGGTACAAAGAGTTGAACATAGCAATTCCAATCTTAGATATATACCTAAGAGATGTAAGAGGAGCAACATGAGCAGATATAGGTATATGTTTACTGTACCGCTATTCACAATAGCCCCATAGTAGAAGCAACCAAAATGTCCATCAAAAGATAAATGGATAATCAAATGGGATATATACATCAGTGGACTAGTATGTAGCCACAAAGAGAAAGGGATTTCTGATGCATGCCATAGCACAATTAATCAGTCTTGAAAGCTTTATTCTGAGTGGAAATAAGTCAGTCATACAAGAACAAACACTGCAGGATCACACTTAGATGGAATAAGCAAATATATAAACTAAAGGAAACATCAAAACTGATGCCAGTGAAATATATAGAAGCCAAATATTATTTATGGTTACCAGTGATGGGAGGGAATGGAAAGGAGGATTTTATTTTAACTTTGGGAACGTTGAGTTTATGATAAATGTGATGAAATATTTTGTTGCCTGTATCTTTGAATTATAAATATGGGGGCTGTTGTTTGGTGAATATTTTAGCGTGTGTATCACTGCAATAAAAAATCAGTTATTGTTCTATTCTCTAGCAATGAACAATCAGAAAATGAAATTACAAAGACAATTCCATTCAAAACAGCATCAAACAAGAATAAAAACAATTAGGAATATTTTTAGGTAGAGAGGGCAAAGACTTATCCACAGGAAACAAGAAAATGTTCTAGAAAACAATTTAAATATTCAAATAAATGCAAATATACCCATCGTCAGAAGTGGTGACACAATATTGCTACAGTGACAATAGTCTGCAAGTAGTCCTACAGATTTGATGCAATCTATATCAAAAGCTCAGATGCTTTTTAATTCCCTTTTGGAAACTGGCAAGCTAATACTAAAATCCCTGTTGAAATTCAAGATGCCCAAAATTAAAAAGTAAAAAAGTAAATTTGAGAAGATAAAGCAATGTAGGAGGATTCACTCTTCTGTTTCAAAACTTTGTGAATAAGTTTATATTCATCAGTATGTTACAGTACTGGAACAAGGATTGCATATATGTTGATAGAATAAAAATTGAGGGTGCTGATTGAATAATATTGAGAGTCATGCAATAAATACTTGTGTTTATGGTCAGTAGAATTTGGACAGGATTGTCATGATAACTTCATGGAGAAAAAATAATTTTCAATCAATGGTTGTTCAATCAATATTGTGGATCACTTGGATACCCACATGCAAAAGAATGCAATTGGACTCCTCCTTCCCACCATGTAAAAATATTTTCAATGAATTAAAAACTGAAATGAAGAGGTATAACTATAAAAGACTTAGGGAAAAAATGAGATTGTATCGTCATGGCATGTGGCTAGGGTTAGTTCTTTAGCTAAGCTCAAGATACAAGTAACATGAGGAAATACAAAAACTTGGGAGTTTATCAAAATTAAAGACTTGGTGTTTGAAATGATACCACCAAAAGAGTGAAAAGATATCTCAAATAATAGAAAAATGTATTAAGAAATCAAACGTTGAATGTTGTTTGTTGTTACTGAGTCGACGCTGACGCAAAGCAACCCAATGCATTATAATGGACAAGGAATTCTGCCCAGCATATATGTTGTTGTTCCTATTCATAGCAACCTTATATAGGGTTTCCAAGGAGCAGCTGGTGAATTTGAACTGCTGATCTTCTTACTAGCAGCGTAATGGTTATCCTATAGCACCCCACCAGGATTCCTCAAGCACATATAAAGAACTCTAATGGCATAATACAAAGAAGGAAAAACATTAATTTTTAGAAATTGACAAAGTATTTGAATATATATGTATTCCTTAGTTATGTTATTTGTTGTTAGATGCCTCTGTTTTTGTTGTTGTTGAAGTGCAGTCAAGTTGATTTTGACCCATAGCGACCCTGTATAGGGTTTCTAAGGAGCAGCTGGTAAGCTTGAACCACCAATCTTGGAATTCGAACAACTTTGCAGTCTGACGCATTAACGTACAGTGCCACACCCCAGCTCCAGATGCCTATGAGTAAGTTCTAATTCATAGCAAACTTAGGTACAACAGAATGACATACTGCCTGATCCTGTCCCATCCGCACAATTGTTATATTTGAGCTGATTGGTATAACCACTGTGTCAGCCCATCTCACTGAGGGTTTTTCTTTCACTGACCAGACACTTTACAAGCACAGTGTCCTTTTTCAAGGATTAGTACTTCCTGAAATAATTTCTAAAGTACATGAGATAAAGTCTCCTCATCCCAAATTCAAAGGAGCATTCTGCCTGTACTTTAACAAAGACAGATTTTTGTGTTCTTCTGGGAGTTCATTGTATAGTGAACATTTGTTCACAAAAGCCACAATTCAAATGCATCAATTCTTCTTTATTGATTCTTGAGCTTTCACATTCAGAGGAAACAAATGAAAAATACCATGGCTTGGAACAAGAACACAACAGTCCCTAAATTGACATATTTGCTCTTTAACACTTTAAGGAAGACTTGACTTTCTCAGGAGATCTTCTCAATGAAATACATATTTTGTTTTCCTGATTACTGTTTTCCATGAGCATTGATTGTGAATCCAACTAACATAATGCCGTGTTCTTCATATAGTTTAGCTCCTTGGATGCTTTCCTCTGCATGCTGTTATTTCAGTTAGGAGTCATTGTATCAGTTCACACGTATATACAACAAACAAAATTCTGTTTGGTGCTGAGCCATCCCCACAATTGTCATATTTGAGCCAATTGCTGCTGCCACTGTCATCTTGATGAGGATCTTCCTGTTTTTTGCTGATCCTCCACATTTTCAAGCATGATGAATTGCTCTATTTGACAATGGGACCAAAGTATGAGAGACAAATTCTAAACATCCTCATTGATGAAGAGCATAATGACTGTACTTCTTCCTAGACAGATTTGTTTGTTCATCTGGCACTCCATGGTACTTTCAATATTTTCCATCAGCACCTTAATTCAAATGCATCAATTCTTCTCCAGTCTTCCTTATTCACTGTACAACATTCACATGCATATGAGATGACTGAAATTACTGTAACTTGAATCAGTCCTGCCTTAGTCCTCAAAGTGAAATTTTTGCTCTTTAAAACTTAAAAGATGTCTTTTGCAACAGATTTCTCTAAATTAGTACAGCACTTGATTTCTTGATTGCTGCTTCCATAAACATTGATTGTGGACCAAAGCACAATGGAATATTTTACAGTATTTATAACCCTAATCTTTTCTCTGTTATCATGATGTTATTTATTGGACTAGTACAAATTTTTATTTTCTTTACACTGAGGTGCTAGCCATACTGAAGATTGTAGTTATTAATCTTCATCTGTACGTATTTTAAGTCCTCTTCAAATACTAGTCAGCTGTGGCTGACTGGTGGCAGAGTGGCCAATATGTGTCAGAATTTTAGACATGGGTTGAATACTGAAGTGAGTATGTTCAGATTCTTAGTTAAATTTATTATTAAAAATATAAAAACTGTAATGCTATGTTCTTTGTTCTAATACAAAAGGACTTGAAATCTCTCAGCTTTCCATAAGCCTTTAAGTTGTCTGACAAAAGGGAAAAATAATGCCCATCCTGTCACATACCAATGAGATTTGACATAATGCCTGAAAGGGATGTGATTTTCCCAAAGAATATATACAGCTGAGAGAGAAAATTAGCAGGATCAGAAAGCTATAGCAGCAATAACGCTGTGTAACAAAGCAACCCCAAACTCAGTGGCTTAAATAAAAACAAGCATTTGTTCTCATGTTCACAGGTGAGCAGAGGCAGTCCTGCTTCAGGCTGTGGCTCTCTGGTGCAGTTGGCATTTGGTTTTTGGAACTGAGCTCCAGAAATTCCTTTCAGGTCATTTCTGCTCCATCTATCTCTTATTTTCCTGAGAACCACAAATTTTCCAGGTTGTATTGGAAATAACAAAAGCAAAAAATTGCTAACTCATGATGCTGCTCAAGTCTCAGCTCAAACAGACACATTGACACTTGAGTCAAAATTAATCTAATGGCAAGCCCACACATACATCAGCAACATTTATATTGCCTCTAATGGTCTAAGTATTTCTAATCATATGGAAAAGTCAGGGATGGAGACATACAACAATAATTAACTCACATGCTTTAGAAATTATACTCATCCAGGTACATCAAATCTGATGTTTGCAATGTCTAATTATTTCTGTTGAGAGATATTTCTATTTGAAATGTCTTTCATTGCATGAGACTATAACAAGATGGCAGTTCAAGTAGATGTGCAGTGAAGAGCTCTGTCAGCAACACAGAATACCGGATCAAGGAGGCTCAGCGGATGGTGCCAGAACTCTGAACCACATATAAAGGAATATTTAGAAGCTTGGAAGGCTTACAGCTAGGGGAATTTGTAACAGAATCAAGAAATCCAGTGCTTTCTAATTCAAGATGCTCAGCT
>NW_006408543.1:24700389-24702143 GCF_000296735.1 Chrysochloris asiatica | reverse complement strand
CTGGAGAAGGATATCATGTTTGGTAAGGTGGAGGGTCAGAGAAAAAGAGGAAGACCCCCAACAAGATGGATTGGCCAAGTGGCAGCATCTGTGGACTCAAGCTTGGCAACAGTAGTGAGGTTGGGCCAGGATCGTGTAGTGTTTCGTTCTGCTGTACATAAGGTCGCTTTGGGTCGGTACCGACTCGATGGACTATATATATCTATATAGATATATCTATAGATATCTATATATATGTGTGTATACACATACACACACACACACACACACACATATATATATATATATGGAATCCTGGTGTGGCACTGTGGGTTAATGCGCTGGATAGCAATGTTGTTCAAGCTCACCAGTCACTCCTTGGAAACCCTATACAGGGTTGCTATTGGCTGGAACTGACTCCATGGCACTTAACAACAACAACAACATAACAAACATAACAATATGTTAGGTCACATTTTCTAGGAATTTATGAAGGAGAAAAGAAACTGAGCAAATGGTATAGCATTGTGAGCCTGTGACCTTATTTGTCATATATTCCCCCTCAACTTCTGTATGTTGAAAATAGACAATAGTTAGGTTTTTTTCAGCAAATATTATGAACTTCCTCTCAGTTCCAGTTTCATATTGCTTTTTCTTCTTCTGGATTCCTGTAAGAACTATTGTCTGTGCTTCTTTCCCCCTCAACGATACATAGTAGTTGCAGTAGTAATTAAATATCATCAAATCTGTTCCAACTCGTAGGGACATTGTATAAGATTTCCAAGGAGTGGCTCGTAGGTTTGAACTGCCTACCTTGCAGTTCGCAGTCCAGCATTTATCCTCATGGCATCAGTTCTTACTCACAGTGACACTGATTGAGGAGCAACTTGTGAGTTTGAACAACTGACTTTAGGGTAAGCAGTCCAGTGCTTATCCTATAGCACCACATTGTTAGAGCCAAAAAATAAACAAATAAAAAAATATGAAGTGGAGACCATTTTGGT
The DNA here is from genome assembly GCF_000296735.1 of Chrysochloris asiatica. Lineage (NCBI taxonomy): Eukaryota > Metazoa > Chordata > Mammalia > Afrosoricida > Chrysochloridae > Chrysochloris > Chrysochloris asiatica. The sequence continues at coordinate 24,701,160 of NW_006408543.1, read as the reverse complement.
TCTCTGATAAGACTAATGTGTTTTTGCTAGGACCAAGTGTGAATACCTTCTTGAAAATGTGACCCGAGAACACTATTTTCGTCAAGTGGCATACATTTTAGAAGATTTCATATGACAACTCAACATTACAAGTACTGTTCCACAGGTGGGTAGAATTTTTGTTGTTATCAACCACTGACCTTGTGGTTAGCAGACCAGTGCATATCCTAAAGAGCCACTGTGCTTCCTTTTAAGACTGTAGATAAGAATAAAAGAGACTCTAGAAATTAGGTATCATTGAGCTCAGAGAGTTTGAGGTATGCATACTTGGGAAGCTATGCATCCCTTATGTTCAAATGAGCTTTAACAGAAAGAAAAAACTGTAGCTTTATTAAAGAAGAGAGGAAATGGTATCCAGGGATATGTGTGCAGGGCGTCCCTGGGTGGTGCAAAAGGTTAATGTGCTCAGCTTCTCACTGTTTGGGTCCTCCTAGAAGTGCTTTGGAAGAAAGGTCTGATATTTTACCTTTGGAAAATCAGCTGAAAACCCTGTGGAGCACATTTGTACTCTAACAGACGTGGGGTCACCGGGAGTCAGAGGCATGGTGACATCAATTATTATTATTTTAAATTTGCATGTAGAACACATTTTTTGAGGTAGACAATCGATATTCTTCTTGGAGTACCCAGTTTTTCATATTCAGGGTAAACAAACATTAGCCTAGCAAGTTGATTATTTTTTTTCTAAGCACATTGGGAAGGAAGAAAAAAAACCTATATATATATATATAT
>NW_006408543.1:24657493-24699954 GCF_000296735.1 Chrysochloris asiatica | reverse complement strand
CGAAACTACCAGCCGCTCCGTGGGAGAAGGATGAGGCTTTCTACTCCCGTAAAGATTTACACCCTCGGAAACCCTGTACAGGGTCGCTATGGATCGGAACCGACTTGATGGCACTTAACAACAACAACATATTTAAAGGAGCTTCAAAAGCTTGATAGATGATGGGATTAAAAATTAATAGACCTCAAGGTCGGTTTGAACCATAAGGTCAGCCATTCAAACTCACCAGCCATTTCTCAGAAACCCTCTACTAGTGAGTCAGAACAGACTCGATGGCACATAACAGCAACATCTAGTGTGACACTATAGGATAAGCACTGGACTTCATAAGATCAGTGGTTTAAATCCACCAGCTGCTCCTCCAAATCCCCACACAGAGTCACTCTGAGTTAGAAATGACTCAATGGCACTTAACAACAATACAACAATTGTGGTTATATGCAATGATTTTCTTGTTTTGGATGAAAGATACTAAAGAAGTTAGGCGTGATGAGAATCATGATTAACTGCTTAAATAGTTCAAAAACAAACAGTGATAATGCCTGTATAATATTACCAAAATCATGCCGGCTCCCTGCATCATTCCTGACTCTTGGTGACTTCATGGGTTGCACTGGAGAATTGTGCTGTATGGGGTTTCATGGCCATAACTTTTCAGCAGCAGATAATTAACTAGTCCTTACTTCAAAGATGCACTGAGTGTGTTCAACTGCCAACCTTTTGGTTAAATCCCTGCGGACTTAACTCAGGGACTCCTCGTGTGTATATGTGTGTGTTGTAAAGTTGTTGCTGTTGTTGTACACTGTCATCCAATTGGTTCCAACTCATTACAACTCATAGGATTTCTGAGGAGCACCTTCTGGGTTTGAACTATTGACCTTGTGGTTAGCAGTCCAATGCTTATCCTACAGCACCAAGGTCAATGGGTGTCTGGGTCAAACTCTGTCCATGTGTTCATTGATGCATTTCCTCCTCTTCCACTGACAAATAGACCAGGGTGGTCACCAGTGAGCTTACAAGACTACTCGTGTGTTTCCTTTGAGTTTCAGTCTTAGAAGGGGGTTTACCCTGATGAACTGACTTTTATTGCCTTGTTGGCTCCAAGGTGAACAGCTTACTTTATCTTGTAACAGCCAAACAGCTGATATTTTAAATTTTTATTTATTTTTCCTGCTGATCTTTCTCTCAAGAAATATCTTCTATTCCTGTATAGCTCTGGGTTGGTGTACATGTTCTTTCAAATGGGAATGCCCTACCTCAGAAGGTTCTCAGTGGGACTCAGTATTCCACTGAAGGCCCCATAATCCACAAAGGCTTAACAAGAAGTCTGTTTCCCTGGACAACTTCTAATACACCTTTTAACTAATTAAATCAGTTATAGGTTAAAGACGGGCTTACAAGTTTTCTGTAATCATATACCCCAATATTCCTTCCTATTCCATTTAAATGTCTATTTTACAATAGTAGGTAGAGGAAACCAATATCCACAAGACAGTCAAGCACCTTAACATTATTTCCCCTCCTTTTCAAATTCACACTATGTCTCCAACTCTATATAATAGAGTCTTGTTCCAAGGTTGAGTACACATCACTATTTACCTCTATCCCATTTAACACATGCATACCTTCCTAAGTCTTTCACTAACTTCCTTCTTATTCATCTACCCCAGCCCCTTCTTGTGTATTGCCCCTCTTCTTGTATATTGCCTTCCCCATCACCTAAGCTATCTTGTGTCCATCCCCTAACCTGTGTTACTGCCTCCACCTTCCCATTCCTGGTAACCATCAAATAATTTTTCTTTTAGTATGGAAAACTTTTCTTAAGCTTTTTCAATAATAGTCCTGTGTGAATGACTCATTTCACTCAGCATTATGTCCTCAAGGCTCATCCATATTATGAGGTTTTTTGCAGCTTCATTATTCTCCAACGTAGCATAGTATTCCATTGTATGTATGTTCTAAATTTTGTTTATCTATTCTTCTATTGATGGGCACTTAGGCTGTCTCTATCTTTTTGCTATTGTGAATAGTGCTGTGATGAATACTGGTGTGAATATATCAACTCGTGTTGTATTTCTTGTGGATCTATACCAAGTAGAGGATTGCTGGATCATAAAGTATTTCTATTTCCAACTTTCTGAGGAAGTGCCATACTGTTTTCCTGAGTGATTAAACCATTTTGCAGTTCACGAGCAATAGGAGGCTCCCAATCTCCCCACACCTTCACTAGCATTTGTTGTCCTCTTTTTTTTTTTTTTTTTAACTTTGCTGTTATTGCTGGTGTGATATGATTACTTCTTTGTTGTTTTGATTTGCATATCTTTGTTGTGCTGTGGGTTGATGTGCAGGACTACAAAATCAGTTTGAACAACACAGTGGGCTGTTAAAGCTCATCTGGTGATATCCACATGTATAGTCGTCTCCTTGGAAACCCTAGACAGGGTAACTATGGGTCAGAACCAAGTTGATGGCATTTAGCAACAACAACAACAATGGCTAATGATTATGAACATGTCTTTATATGTTTGTTGCCTGCCCAGATGTCTTCCTGGTGAAGTGTCTCTTCACTTCCTGTGCCCAGTTTTTAATTGTATTATGTGTCTTTTTCTTGTAGAGGTGTTGTAGTTTCCTATAGATTTTAGAAATTAATCCCTTGTCTGATATATCAGTGCAAAAGATTAATTCAGCTCCCTTTTTACCCTTTTAGTGAAATCTTTTGACGTACTTAAGTTTCTAATTTGCAGTATGTCCCAATCATCTATTTTGTCCTCTTTTGTTTGTGCAATTCTCACCATGTTTGATAGCCTATGTGTGTCCTGTATTAAAGCCCTTAAATTTGTCCCTATTTTTTCATTGATGACCTTTATAATTCTGGGATTTATATTTAGTTCTTTAATCTATGCTGAGTTAGTTTTTGCATATGATGTGAAATAAAGGTCTTGTTTCATTCTTTTGCAGATCAATTTCCAGTTTTGCCAGCACCATTTGTTGAAGAAACTCTCTCATCCCCATTTAGTGTACTTTGGCCCTTTGTCAAAGAGCAGTTGACTGTATATGTATAGATTTTCTTCTGAGTTCTCAATTTTGTTCCATTGACCTATGTGTCTTTCATTGTACCAATACAGGGTTATTTTGGCCACTGTGACCATGTAGTAAATTTTGAAATCAGGGAATGAGAGGCTTTCAACTTGTTCTTCTTAAGCAGTGCTTTGCTTATCTTAGGGCTCTTTCCCTTCCATTTGAAGCTGATAATGGGTTTTGGGGGGAGTTTTTTTGGTCCCTTTAAAGAATGTTGTTGGAATCTGAATTTGGATTCCATTATGTGTATAGATTGCTTTTGGTAGTATTGACATTTTCCCAATATTATGTTATAGTTTCCAGGAGCATGGCATATTCTACTATTTTTTTAAAATCTCTTTTGGTTTATTGTAGTGGTGTTTTGTAGTTTTCTTTATATGGGTCTTTTGTTTCTCTAGTTAGATTTTTCCCTAAAGGCCAAGGACAGACTGTGGAACAGATCACCAATTGCTCATTTGCAAATTCAGAATGAGGCTAAAGAAAGTTAAAACAAGTCCAAGGGAGCCAAAATATGACCTTGAAATAACTCACCTGAATTTAGAAATCATCTCAAGAGCAGATTTGATTAATTAGATGCTAATGATCAAAGACCAGAAAGGTTGTGGGATGACATCAAGAACATCATACATGAAGAAAGCAAAAGGTCATTAAGAAGACAAGAAAGAAGGAAAAGACCAAAATTTCTCAAGAGATTCTGAAACTTACTCTCCAGAGTAGAGGTGCTAAAGGACATGGAAGAAATGAGGAGGTAAAAGGATTGAACAGAAAATTTCAAAGGGAAACTCAAGAATAGTCAAATAGTATAATGAAATGAGTGAAGACCTGGGATCAGAATACCAATTATAAAGTTGAATATCTGAAGAAAAAAAAATCAAGTCTCAAATTATAATATTGAAGGATTCTGTGGATAAAATATTGAATGATATAGCATCAAAAGAAGATGGAAAGAATACACAGAATCATTGTACCAATAAGAAATTGTCAATGTGATTCCATCACTTCAAGAGGCAGCATGTAATCAAGAACCAATGATACTGAAGGGAGAAGCCTCAGGTGCTTTGAAGGCACTGGCAAAGAACAAGGCTTTGGAAACTGATGGAATACAATTTGAAACCTTTCAAAATACTAATGTAACACTAGAGGTACTCACTCATTTGTTACAAGAAATTTAGAAGCCCTGGCCAACTGATTGGAAGTGATATATGTATGTGCCCATTCCTAAGAGAGGTGGTCCAATGGAATGCAGAAATCATTGGACAATATCGTTAATATTGCATGCAAGTAAAACTTTTCTAAAGATAATTTAAAAATGGCAGCAGGAATACATTGTCAGGTGTTCAATGGATTCAGACAATGATGTGCCAAATGTGGAACCAGGGATATCATTGCTTATGTCAGATGGATCTTGGCTCGAAGCAGATAATAGTAGAAATACCTGTGCTTTATTGACTATACAAATGCTTTCAATTGTATAGATCATGAAAAGCTATGGACAATTTTGTGGAGAATGAATATGTTAGAAGATTTTATTGTGCTCATGAGGAACCTCTACATAGACAAAGAGGGAGTTGTTTGAACAGAACAAGAAACTGTATGGATTAAAATTAGGAAAGGTATGTCTTATTCTTTCACCATACTTATTCAATCTGTATGATGAGCAAATAATCCGAGAAGCTGGATTATATGACGAAGAATATGGCATCAGTTTTGGAGGAAAAACTCATTAACAACCTGTGATAAGCTGCCGATACAACTTTGGTTGCTTAATTAAAATACTTACTAATGAAGATCAAAGACCACAGCCTGCAGAATGGGTTGTACTTCAATGTAATAAAAACAAAAATCCTTACCACTGGACCAATAAATAATATCAAAATAAATGGAGAAAAGATTGAATTGGTGAAATACTTCATTTTGCTTGAATCAACCATCAACACACATGGAAGCAGCAGTCAAGAAATTAAATGACTTATTGCATTAGGCAAATGTGCTGCACAAGACTTCTTTAAACTGTTGAAGAGCAAAGATGTCAGTTTTAGGACTAAGGTGTATCTGACCCAAGCCATTGTATTTTCAATAACTTCATGCACATGTGAAAGTTGGGCAAAGAATGAAGATGATTGTGGAAATATTGATGCATTTAAGTTATTGTGTTGTAGGAGAATATTAAAAGTACCATCAACTGCCAAAAGAACAAACAAACCTGTATTGGCAAAATGTGTAGTTGGAATGCTTAGAAGGCAAGATGACATCTCTCATATTTAGTACATATCGTCAGGAAGTGCTAATACTGTGAGAAAGACACCATGCTTTGTAAAGTGGAGGATCAATGAAAAGAAGGAAGACCTCAAATGAGATGGATTGGCATAGTGGCAGCAACAATGGGCACAAGTTCCCATTATGAGGTTCCCAAAGGAATGGGAAGTGAGTGTTTTGTTTTGTTGTGAATTTGGTCCCTTTGAGTTGGTATCTCAACAGCACCTAACATCATCAAAAAGAATGAGTTGGAACCAACTCAATGGCAGTTAACAACAACTTTGATTTGAACAAAGGGTGTGATGGATCTATGGGATGAGTACTGGACTGCTAACTACAAGGTTGACAGTTTGAGACCATCAGCCACTCTGCAGGAGAAACAGTAGGCTTTCTATTCCTACAAAGATGAATAACCTCAGAAAACCTAAGCAGGATCTCTGTAAGTTATAACTGATTCATTGGCACCTAACAACCATAACATTTGACTGAACACATAAATGTTCATTTAAATATTTCCAAATTGATTATATATATAAAAATAAACACCTTGAGTAGTTGAAATTTAAGCAAGGATTGCTATATTGTTTTAACATGCAAAAATGCATTAATGTAATTTACCCTATTAATAGAATAAAGGACAAAAATAAACAAGAAAACAACACCAAAAAAATAGATGATTGTCTCAAGGATTCCAAAAAATGCATATAACAAAATATAAAACCAATTCATAATGCAAAACTCCCTGAACAAATTAGGAATATGTAAGAACTTTTTCTGTCAGATTAATGGCATTTAGCAAAATTCTATAGCTACCAACACACTTTAATTTTGAAAAACTAAATTTTCCCTAAGGTTCGGAGTAAGACCATTTGAACCATTTTATTTCATATTTGTAGCCAGTGTAATCAGGCAAGAAAATATGCAAAAGAAATCTAAATTGGAAAGAAACAGGTAAAATTATATTTATTCACAAACAACAGTATGTAGAAAATTTTAAGAAATACACAAAAAGTAAAAGAGGAAAATTCTACTAAAACTAGTAAGTTCAGAGGTGGCAGGATTCAAGATCTATTTATAATGTATTGAGATATTAACAGATTCTTATAACTCTTTAAATGGGAAAATGAACAGAAATGAAAGAAAAGACACAAGGAGTCACAGGGGAAAACTGTAAAGTCAGTAATGTTTCCGGAAATCAGGACTCAGGCCCAAAATATGACCTGCACATAATGAGAGGTGGGTAGGTAGGTGGGCATTCCTGTTTATTAAAGCAAAGACTTAGAAAGTGGCATTTGCTCCTCATTTTGTATTGATATAATTTAAAATAATAAGACAGACTTGATTTGAAATGAAATTCAACATTATAGGAAATAATGAGATTTTTTTAAAAGTATGTGTAGATTGTTATGCATAAAAAAAGAAAACATTTTATTCCTTTGGTAATTTTTTTCTAAGGCAGTCTGCCTTCCTGCTATTTCTCTTGCATCTAGTAAGAAGTCTGGCTCATTTCAAATTCAACAACCCTAGGGAATTGTAGTGAAGAAAAAGGAGAGGGAGTCAGAGTAGATTTAATCATTTTAAGTTATACCATTCCTTGATACATGATAATTTTGTCATTGCCTCACCTTTCCTCTAATAAGCCATGAGGCTGGGGCAGGAGGGCACTTTTGGATCCAGTGGGTACAGCTGAATGCAGTTAATTTAGGGGTTATAAAATGACTACTTCTCCTCCCAAGAACTGTATAATTTTTTTTTAGAACGATCAATAGTGACAAGACTGTTTCTACATAAATTAATATGTAATGTTATCTTAGCCTATTGCTATTATACTTCTCAGTAATTTAGCTAATTGTTTTTTTATTATAATACTATGGATTTAAGCAATTCTTTAATTATGTTCTGGCTTCTCATGTACTAGCCAGATGATACTCCATTGACTATTATACTTTAATTGTAAATGAATAAGTGGCTGTTGCAGTGTTTATACAAGTAACCAGAGAACAACATCTGTCTTCTGATAGAGAACAGCTTCCAAACTCCTGAGTTCTGAGGCATGCTTTAAAGTGGAAGCTAATAAAGCCCCATGTTTACTTAATTCCACTTAATGGGGCAGTGATAGCCTGTTATGTTGTTATTGTGTGCCACAAAGTCATTTCTGACTCATCGTGACCCTCTATCGGGTTTGTGAGAAGAGGAGTGCTTGGTATATTTGAACGGCTGGCCTTGTGGTTAGCAGTCCAATGCTTATCCTACATCTTATCATACATCGACACACAAGGACTCCTAGAGCACACCAATTCTTTGGAATGTCGTTAAAGATTTTAAATAGAGGTACTATATTTGAAAAGAGCTCTGGTAATATAGTGGTTATGAGTCGGGCTGCTCCTAGTCAGCAGTTCGAAACTAGTAGGGGTTCCATGGGAGAAACACGAGGCTTTCTACTCTAATAAATATTTACAGCTTCAGAAACCCAATGGAGGGTCACTGTGAGTCGGAACAGACTGCACAGCACATCATCACAACCACTACCACCATATTTCAAGGAACCTGGTAGCATTACAGATTCAGAGCTGGGCTGCTAACTGGAGGGTCAGCAGTTCAAATCTACCATTCCCTTTGAGAGAGAAAGATGAAGCTTGTGAGAGAAAGATTTATAGTCTTGGAAATGTTATGCAGTGTCACTGTGTGTCAGAACTAACTCGGTGGTATACATCCACCACCACTGTAGAGGTTTGAAGGAACCCTGGTAGCGTAGTGTGGTATGAGCTAAGCTACTAACCTCCAAGTCAGTATTTCAAATCTACCAGTTGCTCTTCAGGAGAAAGATGAGGCTTTCTGTTCCCATAAAGATATATACCACCTTGGAAACCTTATACAGAGAACCGTTTCAGTGGCACACAACCACCACCACAGAAATTTGAGGAAGAAGACTAAAACAATCAGAGACAGTGAAAGGAAATCGAAACACAGCACTGCAGTCATGTTTACTAAAAATGCAACTAGGGAATACAAGAGTTGGGTGTCTGTAGAATCACAGGATGGACTAGACGAATACCTTCTAAAGTGGGTATCCTGAGGATTTCTGTTCCTGAATTGTAACCTGTTAACTTTCCTAGTAAAACCTATACTCACGAGTATGGTCTATGAGTTCTGTGTGGCTGCTATAGTGAACAAGAGGAAGACCCCCAACGAGATGGATTGGCCCAGTGGCAGCATCGATGGAATCAAGCATGGCAACAGTAGTGAGGTTGACCCAGGATCGGGCAGTGTTTCATTCTGCTGTGCATGAGGTCGCTATGGGTGGCTACCAACTCGATGGCACCTAACAACAACAACTATAGTGAATTCACCGAACCAGCAGACAGGCAGAGAAAGCATGGTAGGAACAATTGGTGTCAGAATTGGCAAAAAAGGTTTGAGGGAGGAGCGTGACTTACCTCATTGGAATTTGCCTTGGGCTGATGTGGACTTTGGTTATTCTACACTCTTGTGAGAGTACTGGTTTAGCACTGTACAATAAATTCTGGGCCTCAAAGTCAGATTGAACCACAAGGTCAGTGGTTCAAAATCACCTGCTGCTCTTCAGAAATTCTGTACAGTGTTGCTATGAGTTGAAACTTAACAACAACAATGGCTCTTAACAACAACAAGAATCCCCCTGAGAAGTCAGAAGAGGTCAGGAAGGACCCCCATGCCATTTGTAAACCCATTACCATGAGCTTGTTTTTGTTGTTAAGTGCCATCAAGTTGATTCTGACCCATAGTGTCCCTGTAGAGGGTCGCTGGTGAGCTTGAACCTTGGTTGGTTAGTGTGAATTAGTCTTGGAAATCTGGTCTAATCTTGAAGTAAAAATTGAAAACTACTCCAGTGAAGAATGGTATGACAGGTCATGTTAGATATATACCTCTCTGTGAGGGAAATTTACTGTAAACTAAAAAACCTAGCTGTGCCAGAAGTCAAAGACACTTCACAGAAGAGCTAAATCCAACCTGAGGTTTTAATTGAATTGTTCTGGTTTCATTATCTTCAACTATGTCTTTAAAGATGAAAAATCTCCATCAATTTAAAAGACAAATGTTAACTAATGTATGCTGAACTTACCAAGGATGACCACCCCACCCCCATTAAAATCCTTGCAACTTTTCTAACTCCATTGGAGAACAGGAAATGAGGAATGTGATAGAAGCCATGTTTGGGGAGCCAATGTCTTTTGATAGGTATCTGCATACTAGGCATCACCTTTGCCTCTTTCCCATGTGAACCAGGCATGAAGTTGTACCACACAAACCTTCAAAGAAGAACCTTACCTGTAGCTGTGATTAGTGTAGTTAGTGCCTGCTTTAGTCTGCAGAAATGTTGAGATTTGCCATTATATTTGAGCTAAGGACACATAGTTCCCAGGCAGCTACAAGCCAATAAATGAACATGGTTATTAGGGCGTGGCCAATTCTGCCAAACAACTAACTGCTGTGATATGCAATCTTGCTTTCTGTGTTGGTTAAATTTCTTGTGTGTTCACCATCCAGTGAATATCTCGCATTCCTAACTCTGTCTCAGTGTCAACCCAGAGGATCTGAACTGACATTCAATGGGAGACGTACTTGCTCTACATTATCAAGTATGATGAAGATGACAGGATCATCTTGCATGCGTGGTGAGCAGGGGTATTTGATGTATGAGGTGTACTTCCACTGACAAACTAGAAACCTTGTAAATATTTTTTTGTTGGCCAAGTGAGCTTATGAAATTTGGCCAGGCCTGGAGTGTCTTATAGGCTAGAATGTTCAAGGGATTGCTGCCAGAAGCCAAGTGGCTTCAACATAAAGATGCTGAAGGTATCTTTTTAGATGCAGAGGCTCAATAGGAAAAAGGTCATAAATGGTCAACTAGAGGTTTCTGGACTCATACCACGGAAGGGCATTGTAGAAGATCCTTAAAGGAAGCACAACTAAGAGACCCATAAGCCAGTGCATGGGAGAAAATGCACCCTTGGGCTTCTGACAATTGAGAGGATACTTGCTAAAGAATATGACTGTGTTATGAATGTAAAACCTTTATAGCTGCTTTTTCCCTACACTTCCCTCCACTGTAGAAAGACAGCATGGTGAGTGGGAAAGTAGGAAATAAGAGAAGGGTGAGAAAATAGAATAAAACAAACTGTACCTCTCTATCCCACAGCCTGTTTCTGAGCCTTAATTTGACCCATGTGATACAGAGAAAAATTTTAAATTGCCCAAAAGACTGATAATTATGTTACTCGTTTGAACTCACCTTTTTATACCTTAAAGTGAACTGAAAAGTAATCTCCCTGAGAGTTATGTAAGGGCAGAGGAGAGTATTCAGTTGAACAGGTTTTAAAAGTCAATATTAAACAAATTAAATAAATAAGTATGGTTATTTCACATTTAGTTTATTACTCAAATGATAACCTAAATGTATATATGTATGATAAATGCATTAAAAATTGGCAAATTAAATAAACAAGCCATATTCAAGCCACTATAATAAAACCAGTATGTTGCTACAGTTCTCAATTTCATCAATTTCTCTCCATTTAGTTTTCTATGAATTTGTAATTATACTGTACATCCAATTTCATAAGATATGTTTCTACTTAAAATTTCATAATAAGACATTTCTATATGAGTAGATCATATATATTATGATTTAAGATAATCAGGTCTGGAATCCTGGTGTGGTGCTGTGGGTTAATGCGCTGGAATGCACGCTTGGTTTGAACCACATTTGAGGTGGCTCAAGTTCACCAGCCACTCTTCAGAAACCCTGCACAGGTTCACTATGGGTTGGAACCAACTCAATGACACTTAACAACAACAACAACATATATAGTCTACTCACATGTATGAGTATATCATATATGTCAACTCAGTAAATGTACTGTAGCTTAACAAATCATGTTTCTACCATGGGTTATTTAAATTTTTTCACATTTTTCAAAATGAAAGAACCATATGTCTTAGTTAGAGTCCCAGTGTGGCACTGTGGGTTAATGAACTGGATTGCAAGTTCGGTTTGAACACAAGGTCGCAGGTTCAAGCTCACCAGCCACTCCTTGGAAACCCTATACAGGGTCACTATGGGTCGGAACTGACTCAATGATTCTTAACAACAACAATTATAAACCTAGCCTAGATTTGATTACAAATTAATAGATTCTTCCCAGAGAAAGTCTTATTACACTGTCAAAATATCTGCAAAATATGAATTGCAAGGACACAATGATATTGACATACAAAACACCATATATTAAAGTATGTTGTTGTTAAGTGCCATCAAGTTGATTCTGACTCATAGTGACCCTGTGTAAGGTTTCCAAGGGATGGTCAGTGGGTCTGAATTGCTGACCTTGTGGTTCAAACTGACCTTACAGTCTAGCACCTTATACTGCAGTGCCATACCAGGACTCCAGGTTTATGAAACAGAACAGAAACTAGGGGTTTTCCATCTATGTAACCAATTGTTTGATCAGTTCCAACTCCTAGTGACCCCTTGTATGTCAGAGTAGAACTGTGCTTCAATGACTGGCTGTTCAGAAGTAGACCGCCAGACCTTTCTTCTGAAGTACCTTATGGTGACCTCTAACCACCTTTCTTTCTGTTAGCAGTTTAGCACTCAACCATTTGTGTCTTCCAGAAACTTCCTCAATATAAAAATATTGATAAATGTCTATTCAAGAGAAAGTCCTGATGTGGTGCTGTAGGATAAGCACTAGACTGCTAATCGCTAGGTTGGTCATTCAAACCTACCAACTCTTCTTTAGAAATCCTATACTGGTCGCTATGAATCATACCAGACTGACTAAACTTAACAACAACGAAAGCATTTAAGAGTGAAAACTATAACTTTCACATTTGAAGAATAAATTATTTGACACTGGCCTAAATAGCATACATATAAGCATCATTGTTGTTGTTAAGAACCTTTAATTCAGTTCTGACTCATAGTGTCTCTGTATTGGGTTTCTGAGGAGTGACTGGTGAGTTTGAACTGCTGCCCTTGAGGTTCAAACCTACCTTGCAGTCCAAAGCACTGACAGTACCACATGAGGACTCCTATTTAAACAATGGGATTCACAGAATATATAGCTGATATATCCCATCTGCCACCACTGTCAATTTGTGTAATGTGTTTCTGTGAAATATAAGATATATCACCAGTATTTCAAATACCAGCAGGGTCATTATGGTGAACGGGTTTCAGCAGAGGTTTCAGACTAAGAACAGACAAGGAAGAAGAGACTGGGAGTACACTTCTGAGGGAGTAGCTCCCGGAAATCTTAAGAATAGCAGTGAAGTATTGTTTGATAAAGTGCCAGAAAATGAGCCCCTCAGATTGGAGGACATTCAAAATATAACTGGGGAAGAGCTGCCTCCTCAAAGTAGAGTGGACTTTACTGACATGAATTGAGCAAAGCTTTTAAGACCTTCATTTACTCCTGGGCTATAACTCATAATGAGAAGAAACTACTGCAAACATTTATTAACAATCAAAACATGGAATGTAAAAAGTATGAATCTAGGAAAATTGGATACTGGTAAAAATGTAATGGAACTCATAAAGATCAATATCCTAGGCATTGTTGTTGTTGTTAAGTGCCATCAAATCATTTCCAATTAATAGTGACACTGTATATGGTTTCCAAGGAATGGCTGGTAAGTTTTGAACCACCGACCTTGTGGTTCAACCCGACCTTGTGATCAGTGCCACACCAGGACTCCATCCTAGGCATTGTGGTTGTTGTTAAGTACCGTGGAGTTTGTTCCAGCTCATAGTGACCCTGCACAGGGTGTCCGAGGCTGCAAATCTTTACGGGAGCAAAAAGCCTCATCTTTCTCTTGCAGAACAGCTGGTAGTTTCAAACTGTGGACCCTGAGGTTAGCAGCCCAGTTCGTAACCACTACGCTACCAGAGCTCTTTATCCTAGGCATTAGGGAAATGAAAAGGACAGGTACTGGCCATTTTGAATCAGTCAATCACATGGTTTACTATGTTGAGAGTAAACAATTGAAGGAAAATGACACTGGATTTATCATCAAGAACATTTCAAGATCTATCTTGATAGGATAATAGGATAAAAGTAAGTCCATTTAATACAAGTGCTATTCAAATTTACGTACCAACCACCAAAAGTCAATGATGAAGAAAATAAAATGTCTGCCAACTTTTCAGTATAAAATTGATGAAGCATGTAATCAAGATGCATTGATAATATTAAATGGATAATATTAATTGTAATATTAAAGTTGGAAAAAAGGAGAGGGATCAGTATTTGGAAAATATGGCCTTTGTTTTAGAAATTATGCTAGAAATTACATGATAGAATTTTACAAGACCAATGACTTCTTCATTGTAAATAACTTTTATCAACAACATAAACAGTAACTATACACATAGATCTCACCAGATAGCTAACTGACTGGAAGAGTTCCTTATTTGTGCTCATTCCAAATAAAGGTGACTGAACAGAGTGCAAACATTTTGTAACAATATTATTAATATCACTTGTAAGTAAAATTTTAGTGAAGATAAGTCAAAATGATTGCAGCAGAACATTGTCAGGGAGCTGCCAGAAATTCAAGCTTGATTCAGAAGAGCAAGTGAAATGAGGGATATCATTGTTGACACAATATAGATCTTGACTGAAAGCAGAGAATACCAGAAAGATGTTTACTTGTGTTTCATTGACTGTGCAAAGGCATAGACTGCATAGATCATAATAAATTTAGATAACACTGTGAAGAAAGTCAATTCCAGACACTTAATTGTGCTCATGTATAACATAGACAAAGAGGCAGCTATTGATACAATTCAAGAGGTTACTACATATTTTGAAATCAGGAAAGGTGTGTGTCAGGGTTATATCATTAACCATGAATATTCAGTCTGTATTCTGAACAAATATTCTGAGAAACTAGGCTATATGCATCAAGAGCAAAGATGTCAGTGTGAGGACTAAAGTGTGCATAACCCAAGCCATGATATTATCCATAGCCTCATATACATGTGTAAGTTGGACAATGAATAAGAAAGAGTGTATAAGAATTGATGCATTTGAGCTATTGTATTGGTTGTTGTTGTATTGGAGAAGACTATTAAAACTACTGTGGACTGTCAGAAGAACAAACAAATCTGTGTTGGAAGAAATACAGTCAAAATGCTTCTTAGAAGCCAGGATGGGGAGACTTTGTCTCTTATCTTTGAACACATTAACAGGAGAGACCAGTGCCTGGAGAAGGACATCATGCTTGATAATGTGAAGGGTCACTGAAAAAGAGGAGACCTCTAAGGAGATGGAGGAGCACAGTGGTAGTGTAACAATTTTGAGGATGAACAGCATTGGGCAATGTTTCATTCTGTCATGTATAGGGTTGCTATAGTCTTATCCAACTCACTGGCACCTAACCACAACAACAGAAGACTATATGCAGAGGAATTTGGCATTAGGATTGATAGAAGGTTTATTAACAACCTGATATACATAGACGATACATTCCTGCTTGCTGATGGAGATGAGAAATTGAGGCACTTCTTGATGAAGATCAAAGAATATAACTTTCAGTATGGATTATACCTCAATATAAAAAGAACAAAAATCCTCACAAATGGACCAATAAATATCATCATGATAAATGGTGAAAAATTGAAGTAGTCAAATATATGTTATTTTACTTGAATTCACAATCAATGTTTAAGGAATCATTAGACAAAACACCAAGCAACATCTGCTACAGAGGATCACTTTAAAGTATTCAAGAGCAAAAATGTCACTTGGAGGACTAAGGTGCCCCTGCCCCAAGCCAGGCTATTTTCAATGGTCTCATTTGCATGTGAAAGCTATCCAATGGTTAAGGAAGACCTGAGAAGAATGATGCATTTGAATTATGATGTTATTGAAGAATACTGAAATGACCATGGACGGCTAGAAGTACAAACAAATCTGTGTTGAAAGAAGTACAGCCAGAATGCTCCTTAGAAGCAAGAATGGAGAAACTGTCTCAGTACATTGGACACGTTATAATCAGGAGCCAGTCCCTGGAAAAAGACATTGTCTGTTAAGGTAGAGGGTCACAGAAAAGGATGAAGCCCCAACCAGATGTACTAGCACAGTGGCTGCAACAATAGGCTCAAACATAACAACAATTGTGAGGACAGTACAGGACTGGACACTTTGTACATAAGGTTGCTATAAGTTGGAGCTGTCTTGATAGCACCTAACAACAACATACACCTTCAGATCTTGAATTTCTCGGGATAATTACATTTAACTGTAGCAAAACATAGCTCAATCTCACAGAGTAGGAATAAAACCAAGTATTAGGGTCCTCATACAGCTTTACAGCTTTAGAAGATTTTCCTAAAACCCTGAGCTAAAATAGACACCTGTGTGTATTAGAAACGTTGCAAATAGCATTGTTTTCCCTTTTTTTCTAGTGATTGTTCTTCCAGTTTTGTTTATAAAGGAAGGTATAAAATCACTTCCAATTTTAGGATATCTAATTTGGTGGTGAAAAGCGCTCAGACATCCATTGTAGTTTTCTTTGATCTAATACTGAAGTCCTATGAATCAATATAGAATTTTTTTTTCTCCTAAGTTCAACTTGATAGTAAGAAAATATCAAATAAATAAACAGGAATTTAAAGAAAGAGAAAGATAAAATAGGCAAACATGGAGGAAACTAATTAGGTTCTTCTATTAAATTGTATACCTAGAATTTTTATTACCAGCATCACTCCGATAATCATGGTTCCTTGCCATGAATTCAACTCTCTCTTACCCCCTCAAGTTTAAGAATAGAAAATAAAGTGTACCATGTGGGCTTCAAGCTATAATTTCCATTGAAGTTGTTGAAGTCATAAATTGCAAGTGGGAACCTAAAGATGAAATTACAATCTTTATAATGTTCCAACCAGGTATCCTTTATTTTTATATAATGGATGTTTCTGCCAACTCCACCAACACCAAATTTGCACACAATTGTCATTTAAAATAGCTTGTTTTTTTTTTTTTTTCATTTATATAAAGAAAAAAGCAAGAACAACCACTGAGTTTAAATCTATTGCGGCTTTCAAATCTTGTTTCTGTCAAAAATGATTCTCTTTTTCTAATTAAAATGGAAACCAAAAGCAATAGCAAATAAATAATAACAATTTAAAGCAACAGTCTTTCAGTTACCACACATGAGAGGAACTAAGTAAATGTTTCCTAATTGTTCTGCTTCAGGGGGAATTGTTTCTAAATGATAGTGTGAGATAAAATAAGGAGAGAGTGTCTATGAATGAATCAAAAGTATATTTTAAAAGAAACTGCTTTACATTTTCTTATATACTGATGCAAATATTATTTCCTCCCTCAAGATGATGGTATTTTAGGTCATGATTGTGAAAAGCATTAATAAGAAATACTATTAATATTCTATCAGCAAAGATGTTTGGTTTTATTTAATACCCTAATCAGTAATTCCCAAAACTGAACTAAATGACTTGCACTCAAAAGGAAAGTAGAAAATAAATATACTTAAGTCTTTCCATTGGTTTACATTTTTCAAATGTGTGCAGTAGAGTTGTATCCTGTCATCTTAATTACTCAATCCACACACTTAACAAATAATCTGAGAAGTTGAAGTATTTGAAGAAGAATGTGGTATTATTAACAGCAGGTGATAATATTTTTGATACACCTATGCTTACCAAAAGTAAAGGCACCTTGGAGCATATACTAATGAAGATAAAGAACACAGCCTTCAGTATAGTTTACACATGAGCATGAAACATAGGAAAATCCTCACAACGTCATGATAAAAAGTGAAGAAATAGAAGTTCTTAAGGACTTAATTCCATTTGTAGCAACAATCAATGCATAAGGAAGCAGTAATCAAGAAATCAAATGATATATTGTATTGGGAAAATCTACTACAAAGACCTCTAAAATTTTAAAAAGCAAAGATACCATTTAATGAAAAATGTGCACCTGATTCAAACCATTTTATTTTCAGTCCCCTTATTTGCACACTAAAGCTGAACAATGAAAATGGAAGGCTAACAAATAAATGATGCATCTGAACTATAGTGTGAGCAAAGTATGTTGAATATGCTATGAACTGTTAGAAGGAATTGGTCTTGGAAGAAATACAGTCAGAATGTTTTTGAGTTTGAAGATGGCAAGACTTCCAATTGCTTACCTAGTACATACCACCAAGAAAGACAAATCCCAAGAAAAGGATGTTATGCTTGATAATGAAGAGGGTAATGAAAACAAGGGAAATATCACTTGTATGAACTCGCACAATAATCTCTACTATGGACTCAAACATACCAACGACTATGAAGCTAGCCCAAGGTCAGGCAATGATTTGTTTAATATATGGAAGGTTGTAATGAGTTGGAGTTGACTTCAAGGCAAATGGCAACAGGTCACTCAAGTTGAAATTATACTTTGGGAATGGATAAGCTGGTCAGAGATGTCTGTGTTGTTATTAAATGACTTCGAGTTGGTTCTGGCCCATAGCAGCTCTGTGTATAGGGTTTCCAAGGAGCAGCTGGTGAGCTTGAACCTGTGACCTTGTGATTCAAATGATTTGCAGTCCAGTATATTAACCCAGAAATGAGAATAGGTCATTAGAGTACATCCATGCTTAAGGGGCTGGAGTAAATAGAAATACAAGAATAATCATATTAAAACGGTAGAATTAATGATACAGAAAAAGAATATAAAAAGTTTAGTTTGGATTCATAAGAATCTATACAACAGGAATGAAACTGTATGGCTATACAAAGTTATGTGTGTGAATATCCATAGAACATTGTGGAATTGGCTAACAGAGTCTTGGCATGGAATTGTAGGATAAGCACTGGGCTGCTAACCACAATGTGAGTGGTTCAAACCCACCAGCTGCTCCTCAGAAACCCTATACAAGGTCATTCTGAGTCAGAACTGACTCAAAGGCCCTTAGCAACAACAGCAACAACGGATGAACATTTTCCAGTATGTTTATATGTTGTTGTTGTTAGGTGCCATCAAGTTGGTACCAACCCATAGTGACCTTATGCACAGCAGAACAAAACATTGCCCGATCCTGGGCCAACCTCACTACTGATGCCACGTTTGAGTCCATAGATGCTGCCACTTGGCCAATCCATCTCATTGGGGGTCTTCCTCTTTTTCTCTGACCCTCCACCTTACCAAATATGATATCCTTCTCCAGCGATTGGTCCCTCCTGACAATATGTCCAAAGTATGAGAGATAAAGTGACCATCTTGGCCTCTAAGGAGCACTCTGGCTGTGCAACAACTCACAAGCCACCATAATACGACAAACTGACAGATGAGTGGTGGCCATTTGGTTTTAAGTGGAAACTGTCACTTTAAATTTTGAGGAGATCTGTGCACATGCGTAGTAGAACCCTCCAGTGGTGGGAGTGGGGTGTCCATTCGCTCAGGCATCCCCTCTAGTCACCAAAATGGAGGTGTGCAGACAGTGAGAGACCAATGAACAGATACCAGAAAAAGAATGCCCACAGTTGTATCTCCCCAGTTCTGTCAGCTGTTCGTGGCTATTCTGATCCTTCCCCCACTCCAGGAGTAGCTGAGCATCTTGAATTAGAAAGCAACGGATTTCTTGATTCTGCTACAAATTCCCCTAGCTATAAGCCTTCCAAGCTTCTAAATATTCCTTTATATGTGGTTCAGAGTTCTAGCACCATCCCATGAGCCTGCTTGGTCCAGTATTCTGTGTTGTTGGTGATGGAGCTCCTCACTGCACATCTACCCAATCTACCATCTTAGATGTGTCTTACATGTGTCTTAGGTGTTTATATAGTGGAATATTATTTGGCCAAAAAAAAACAGCAGAGCCCTAATACATGCTACCACATGAGTAAATTAAACTGAAAAATCTTACTTGAATAATACTACATACTGTATGAAATAATTTGTTTTAAATGTTCAGAAAAGGCACACTTCCAGAGATAATAAGTCTGGTAGTGTTTGCTGGGTCTGGACATGGAAATAAGAAATTAGAATAGTCTCTTTACAGAGTAATAGAAATGTCCTAAAATTGGATTTTGGTGTTGGTTGCACAAATTCTTTAGTTCACTGAAAATCATTGAATCATACAGTTAAAACAGATCAGTTTTATGATGTTATAATCAGCAGAGGGAATGTGATGGGTCCACAGGATAATCACCTGTGAATGGCAAGGTCAGCAGTTGATACACACCAGCCACTCCATGGGAGAACGATAAGGCTTTCTGTTCCTGCAAAAGATTTAGTCTTGGAAACCCTTAGAGGGTCGCTATAAGTGGAAATTATATTATGCTGAGCAAATAATACGAGAAGCTGGGTTCTATGAAGAAAAACGTGGCATCAGGATTGGAGGAAGACTCATTAACAACCTGCGATATGCAGATGATACAACCTTGATCGCTGAAAGTGAAGAGGACTTGAAATATTTACTTATGAAGATTAAAGAGCACAGCCTTCGATATGGATTACATCTCAATGTCAAGAAAACAAAAATCCTCACCACTGGACCAAAAAACAACATTCTTATCAATGGAGAAAGGATTGAAGTTGTCAAGGACTTCATTCTTCTTGGATCAACTATCAACACTCGCGGAAGTAGCAGTCAAGAGATCAGACGACGTATTGCACTGGGCAAATCTGCTGCACAGGAACTTTTTAAAGTATTGAAGAGCAGAGATGTCAGCTTGAGGACTAGGGTGCGCCTGACCCAGGCCATTGTGTTTTCAATAGCCTCATATGGATGCGAAAGCTGGACAGTGAATAAGGAGGATCGTAGAAGAATTGATGCCTTTGAGTTGTGGTGTTGGAGGAGAATACTGAGGGTGCCATGGACTGCCAAAAGAACCAATAGATCTGTTTTGGGAGAGGTGCAGCCAGAGTGCTCCTTGAAGGCCAGGATGGCTAAGCTTCGTCTCTCCTACTTTGGACATGTAGTCCGGAGGAAACAATCGTTGGAGAAGGATGTCATGCTGGGTAGGGTGGAGGGTCAGAGAAAAAGAGGAAGACCTCCAACGAGATGGATCGGCCAGGTGGCATCATTGATGGACTCGGGGGTGGCAGCGGTGGTGAGGTTGGCCCAGGATCGAACATTGTTTCGTTCTGCTGTGCATGGAGTCGCTATGAGTCGGTTCCGACTCGATGGCACCTGACAACAACAACAACAACATAAGTGGAAATTGACTCCATGGCACTTAACAACAACAAAATAGTCATTATAGTGGAAATACATTTGGTAAGAGTTTAGAAGATATTAGTTGTAGGAAAATCAAATGAAAGCGACAGTATTTCAGAAACATTTCAAAACATGTGTAGTGATAGTGATGGTGGTGGTGTGTTGTGGAAACAGTTCTGACTCATAGCAACCCTGTATGGGGTTTCCAAGGCTGTAAACATTTATGGGAGCAGAAAGCCTCATCTTTTTCCTGTAGAGCTGCTGGTGGATTTGAACTGATGACCTTGTGGTTAGAAGTCAAACACTTAACCCACTATGCCACCAGGGTTCCTTAAAACATGGGTAGTATTTTTTTTTTTTTAAGGTTTTATTGTGAATTGAGTGAGTGAAGGTTTATAAGACAGATCATCAGTTTTGCAACGATTACAATTCTCTCATGCACCTTTAGCTAACAATATTTACCTCTATTATCTCTCTCTCTTTTTTTTTTTTAATGTACACATACCACATTGAAAATATATATTCATTTAAATGACCAAAGGGCACATTTTGCAAGCTAGTCTTCTTCCCATAGGCACACTGCCTTTCTCAGCCCATGGGCCTATAGTCCTCTACAGCTCCATTTCCCTATGCAGTGGCCTCTGCCACCATCTCTGTTGTCCCTGCTTTTCTGGTTAGGATTCCTTGCTTTTTCACGCTATCACCTCTTAATGGTCCCAGGGTCCTCTGTTCCTGAAATGACAGATGAACTGTTTCTCCCTTTTAGTTATACCTTTTCTACATTTACAATTGTGACGGTCATCATGAGACCTAATAACAATTACAAGTGATTCATAAAATCCTATCCCCCAAATCATCAAACCTATCTGGACAAGAGGAAAACTATTCAGTGGGTTTCTATCTTACTTCCCTTGTTCTGACACTAAGCACCCTCATGAAAACTCATGAGCCAGCCACTGCGTGTCTTTATAGTCCCCTCCTCCTTCCCAAATTTTGATGGAGTTCTGGTGAAGTGCTGTGGGTAAATGTGGCAGACTGCAAAGCCATTTGACCTGCAAGGTCGGCAGTTCAAGCTCACCAACTGCTCCTCAGAAACTCTATACAGGGTCACTATGAGTCAGAACCAACTGGATGACACTTAACAACAACAACAATTTTGATAGTTGAAGTCTAAGTTGCCTGTCCCTATCAATATTTGAGGATATAACCTTGACACACACCTTTCCTAATTTTAAACAATGCAGTATCCATTTCCTTGTTCCATTTGAACAAATGCCTTTGGTCTAAGTTCCAAATAAGCACAATTAAGCGTTCTGGTATTCCCATTCTTCATAATTTTGTATGATCCACACAACTGAATGATTTTGGTAGTCAATAGAAAAGGTAACCATCTATTCATATGTATTTTCTTCTGCAGCTGCTTTTGAATAATATTAAGCAAAAATTTCATAATATGGTTGGGTCTCCTTTCTTTGGAATAGGCATGGACATGGATCTTTTCTTAGAAATAGACAAGTCAGTCAATATTTTAGCCAATATAGCAATTCAAGGGTTAAATTTTTTCCTTCAGTTTTTCCAGCTTGAGAAATATTGAGTGCGTTCTTCCTTTTTGGTTTTAATTCAGGTCTTTGTACATTTTATTATAATACTTTACTTTGTCTTCTCAACTTCACTGCCTTTCCTGCCAACACACACACATACACACTTTGCAATCTTCTGTTCAACTTTTATACTTTATCATTCCTTCCATTCATTTTAGTTCCTCTATGTTCAAGAGCAAGTTTCAGAGTCTCTTTTGACATTTATTTTGGTCTTTCTTCTCATTCTCATTTCTGTTTAATAAACGTTTACCTTCTTCATGTATGATGTCTTTGATATCACCCCACTACTCATCTGGTCTTTGGTCATCTGTGTTCAATACATCAAATTGACTCTAAATTCATATGGTATACATTTAAGGTCATACTTTTGTCCTCATGTACTTTTACATTTTTTGTTTAGTTTCACCTTGAACTTGAATGTGAGCAATTGCTGTTCTGTCCCAGTCAGTCTCTGGCCTTGTTCTGAGTGATGATATTAAGCTTCTCTATTGTCTTTTTCCACAGTGTAGTTGATTTGATTCTTATGCATTCCATCTGGCTAGATTCATGTGTATAGTTACCACAAATTGTAGAAACAAAAGGTATTTATAATGAATACATCTTTGTTTTTTAAAAATTCTATTATAGATTTCTGATGTCTTTCTATCACTAAGATTGACTTTTCCAACTACTGATCATTCTTTGTTTACAATTTTTATATTCTGATCAACATTAATACCAATGAATCTTGATGGCATGTTTGTTCAATATCAGCTGGCAGAATTTGCTAAACATCTTCTGTTTCTCTCTTATTTGGCATTAGTGGCTAGTGCATAAATTTGAATAATAGTCATATTAACTGATTTCATTATAAGCATATGTATATTATCCTATCAGTGTTGTATTTCATGGTAAATCTTGAAAAGTTCTTTTTGATGACGAATGTGACACCATTTTTCTTCAATTTTCAATTGTGGGCATAGTAGACCATGTTTCTCCAATTAAAAATGGTCCATGCACTCAGGCCCATTGTCTCATGGGACATCATGGTCAACTGGCATATCAGAGTCCACCAAGACAATGTTCTTCATCCTATTTTGGTGAGTAGCATCTAGGAGATAAAGCTCATGAGTGGTCATCTAAGTTGCAACTATTGGTTTCTCCCTTTGCAGAAGAAAGAAGAGTGATGGGAACTGAACATGTGTGAAATAAATTATTTCAATGAATTAATGAAACATGTGAACATCATTTTCTGTAACTCGGAAAGCAGAAGACAGTGCCCAGTTGTCCCTACCACTGCTTTGAAAGGGATCACATTAGAAGGTCCTGGATACAGTGGGTGGCAATGTGGATCCAAACTAAAAATTATTTGTAAAATACTGGGTTACTGTGCAGAAAGAGAATGGAGGAACCTAAGATGATGGCCCTAGACCATCCTTCAGAACTGGAAAGGAACTCACCCTTATGATCCAATTTTTCGCCAAGTAGTAAATAGGTATATGAAGGGGACAACAACACTAGTAAGCTATGCTCACTGTAGTGTGGGGTCAATCATTCAAAATCTAAAGCACAACATTTACCCAAAGACAACATTAAAAAGGGATGGGATGGTGGGTGGAGTGGAAATAGGAATCACAGGGAGGAAGTAGGATAACTGTTGTTGCATGGAGGGGATTGCAATCATTGAGATGACACAAAATGTATGATTTGCTGCATATAAAACTGAAGAGCTTGTCTGTAAACCTTCACTCGATGCATAATAAAAAATGTAAAAGAATAATGAAATTTAAACAGCCAATGAAAGTCTATTTCTGCTCATTAATTTCCAGGATATTAATCTTTATACATTTTGTTTAATTTTTTGATGATTTACAATTTTCCTAAATTCTTAATTTGTAAAGTCCAAGTTCTGCTTATTAATGTGTTTACACAGCTCTTTCTTCTCATTTTGAATAGTGCCACATCAGCAGATGAACATCTTGAAAGCTTTACTCGATTTATATAATTAAGATCAACTGTACTTTGTGAGACCCCACTTCCCCAGTTGTATTTTGAGTACCTTCCACCCTGAGGAGCTAATCTTTCAGCATTGTATCAGACAATGTTACTCTGCTAATCATAAGGTTTTTGTTGACAGTTATTTTCAAGAGGAGACTGCCAGGTCCTCATTCTTAGTTTGTCCAAGACTAAAGACTTATTCACCGAAAATACCTTTTTTTTCTACCAAATTAATGTGAATCTAGTCAGATGGAATACATAGAAATCCTGTGCACTGTGGGTTATCTTGCAGGCATTTAAATATAGGTATCATATCTTCCAGTACCACTGCAACATGAGAGCCATCACAATATGATAAACTGAGAGATGTGGTTGGGATCAGCAAGGGAAGACATTTCAGCAAGAGGATATAAATTGGATTTTGTATGTTATGTGTGGATCATAGTTCTGTAGTAGCAGCTATAGTTTATTGATTTATTATTTTCTCTTCCATATGCAATAGGACTAAAGTATGCCTGACCCTAACCATAGTATTTTCAGTAGCCTTGTATGTATGTGAAAACTGGATGCCATGGTATTTTCAAGGTACACATGTATGTGAAAGTTTGACAGTGAATAAGGGAGACCATAGATGAACTGATGAATTTGAGTTACAGTATTAGAGGAGAATATTAAAAGTACTTTGTTCTGCCAAAAGAATAAGCAAATCTGTATCAGAAGTATAGCCAGAAATCAAGATGGCAAGATTTTGTCTGTCATAATTTGGACATATTATAAGGATGAACCATTCACTGTAGAAAAACATCAAGCTTGGTAAAGTGAAGAGTCAGCGAAAAAGAGGAAGACCCAATGAGCTGGATTGGCACAGTGGCAGCAGCAATGGGCTCAAGGGTACCACTGACTGAGAGGTTGGCGCAGGACTGGGTGATGTTTCATTCTGTTGTGTGTAAGTTTGCTATGAGTCAGACCCGACTCAACAGTGCCTAACAACATCCTAACAACTGTGGGCAATGTTTAGAAACCTTGGTGGAACAGCAGGTTTAGCATTGGGCAGCTTCCAAAAAGGTCAGTGGTTTAAACCTATCAGTAATTCCATGGGAGAAAGGTGAACTAGTCTGTTTCCATAAAGATTTACAGCTTTGGAAACCCTACAGAGCAGTTTTATTTTGTCCTATGGGTTCTCTGTGAGTCAAAATCAACGGAATAATAGTAGATTGGTTATGGTTTTATGCTGAATGCTTTTAATGCATTATCTCATTTCATCCACATAATGACACTATAAGGTAAAAGTATTATTATCATTTCATTTTAAAATGAATTAATTAATGTGATACATTATCCATTTATGTAGATCAAAGTTTATAAAATTGTTATATTTGTGAGCTGAGACTTAAAACGGGCAGATTTACCCCAGTGTACACAAATCTAACTAGTCAACCATATTTCTCCTTTCATTTGCTTAATTAGGATGCTCTTTCAAGGGTGTAATAATTATTACCTTCAAGCATGATATTAACTGCCTTTAATGGTTTTATTTCCATATGTGCCTTGCACTCCCTAGCTGTACAATAATATTCAACATTTTTCTATGTTTACTTCTGTGGTGCCTTGAATTTACTTAATGTGGCTTTTCTATCTAAAGTCTTCTTAATTCCCAGCAAGTGATTGGGCGAGACCATGCAAATAAAGTATATAGGACTCTAAAGCTGGGATTGGTTGGTTTTGTCCTTGAGCTAGGCTTAAAAGGAGCCATTTCAGAAGCAGAAGTGGAAGCTCCCAGGACCATCAAGAAGAAAGAACATGAATGGAACATGAGATGACAGCAGTGATGACAGCAGACACAACAGCAGAGGTGGTGACATGCAGAGACAGAACTGTTTCTAGCTCTAGACCAATGGACTGAGTAAAGCTGAGGGCCTTCAGGCAGAAAACTGGTTTGCAGAGTGTGCCCTTTAGGCATTCACAGACTGGCTAAAAGAACATTATAATGCATACTGGAGCTGGGCAGAGGCCAAGGGACCACATAGTTAAGAGGTTGCAAACAGGAGTGAGCTGTGCCTGCCGTATGGCAGACAAGACCTTCGTGACTAGAGTACTGTTGTGTCCCAAGTTGGTTTAATCCTGAGTTGTCCCCTGTTCACTTCCCTAATAAACCCCATAATTTTTTGTTGAGGGTTGTTTTGAGTTCTGTGTGGCCATTGAAATGGATTATCAAACCCAGATGTGAAGCAGAGAGTGCTGTAGCGATAGCAGGGACCTACCAACCTAAACAAAATGGAGTTAGTTTAGTCATTGTTATTGTTGTTATTAAGTGCTGTCGAGTCTGTTCTGACCCATAACAACCCTGTATAGGTTCTCTGACGCTATACATCTTTACGGGAGCAGAAAGCCTCATCTTTCACCTGCGGAAACGCTGATAGTTTCAAATCACTGACCTTGTCGTTAGTAGCCCAACTCATAACCACTACACTACCAGAGCGCCTTAGTTTAGCCATTAGTCTTGATAAATGAAGGCCCCCCAAAATAGGAAATTAGTTTAAATATTAGCCGATGACTTCATGGTCCTAGAAGAACAGGATGTGTTTAAGCCCACCCAGATAGTTATCTCAGAAACTAAGCATCTTGGATCCTAAAAGGTGGAATGTTTGAGAAGGATTATTTCCTGATTGTTTCTTTTTCCCTAAAGGCAAAATGTTTGAAGAAGTTTATTGCTTTATTGTTTATTTTTTCAAAAAAATGCTATCTTGATGTTAAAATAGATTAAGCGTACATTCAAATGTAACTTACCCTATATAATGCGCTCACTCCTCATAATGGACAGGATGGTCTTGAGAAAGTATTCTCCCCATCCTCCAGACTGCTGGCTTTATGTTAATGAAGCTTGGATTGGTCTCTCCCATCTCTGTGAGTGACTACAGTGACAGGCAGCAAACCCTTGTTTCAGTTTGGCAACAGTATGAAGGATGGATGGTACCAGAATAGGGTAAAGAAAACTGCAGGGTGGGAGCTTCACAGTCAGCCTTGGGTTGATTTTGAGTTTGATTCTCTTTCCCCCTTGTGAAGCCAGGGCAAGTCAGATGTGGCTCTCATGTGGTTTTAGCTACTTCCAATCCAGGATCTCCAGCCATTACTGCATACCTTCTTTCAGCCAAGGCTTGTGGTTCAATCCCAACCATTCACTTTCCATAGCCTCAACAGTGATGTCTGCTCACCAGGATTCGTGAAATAAATAGTTCCTAATATTAACCACCTATAAGTGACAAATTCATCATGATTAATTGGTTCAGATGTATACCTTTACATTTTAATACAGATACTCTGAAGCTTAAAAATGCAATATAATTTTTGTGGAGGGTTTAATAGGGAGCAAATCTACCATGTTTAGCCCACCGAATGCCACTTTGAAACAAAGACACTGTAAGACTGTGAGGACACCCATTTTTTTAGGATCATTATTGATTATTCCCAGATTTCAAATCAGAACATTCATGAATTCTTTCATTGCAAGGAAGCATTATAGGAAATATGCTAAGAATTCCTATAATCTTTCCATATTTTATGAGAAGCAGTATCTAAACAAGAATAAAAGATGAAGAATCAAATATTGGCATTTATCTTGGCTCCTCCCACAATGCGTCCTTAACAAAACAAGCCAGTTATTTTTAAAATGATAGGCATATAAGATAAAAGAGAATAGGAAAGGTGAAATTAGTGAGTAAGAGTAATCAACAATTTTAGAGGGGGAATTAACATCTGTTGAAAGAATGCTATATGACTTGTAAGAAGATACTGAAATTAAAATATGTATAGGAGCCTGGTAGATCTCCCCATATAACAGGGGAAATCTCTGAACTTGAAAGATCCAGTACAAGAAAAGGTAAAAGTGATTCACATTGATTCCCTGAAAGCATGGCAATTATTTTAAAGAACGTGGAAATGTCAATGATTATATACAGGTCTGGTAGCGTAGTGGTTACGAGTTGGGCTGCCAATCTCAAGGTCAGCAGTTCGAAACTACCAGCAGCTCTGTGGGAGAAAGATGAGGCGTTCTGCTCCCGTAAAGATTTACAGCCTCAGAAACCCTGTGCAGGGTCACTATGAGTTGGAACCGACTCCACGGTACTTAACAACAACATATACAGCAAGGTCTCAAATTATTAGCTCAGTATATATATTCAATAAGTATGGTGAGAAAATCAAAGTCTGACATACACCTTTCCTAATTTTATACCATTTAGTATTCTCTTGTTCTGTTCAAACAATTGCCTCTTGGTGTACACACAGGCTTCTCATGAGCACTGTTAAGCATTCTGGAATACCCATTCTTTCAATGTTATTCACAATTTGTCTCAATCCACATAGTTAAAAATCTTTGCATAGTCAATAAAATGCAAGCAAATATCTCTCTGGTATTCTCTGCCTTCCGCAAAGATGCATCTGATGTCAGTAACAATATTCTCAGTTCCACACCCGCTCCTGAATCTGGTTTGAATTCCTGGCAGTTTCTTGTCAATGTACTATTGCAATCATTTTTTAATGATCTTCACCAAAATTTTACTTGCATGTGATATTAATTATATTGTGTCTGATGATTTCTGCTTTCCATTGGGTCCCCTCTCTTTGGAATGGGCACAAAAATGTGGCGCTGTAGGATAAGTGCTTGACCATAAGGTCAGTTTGAAAAACAAGGTCGTAGGTTCAAACTCACCAGCCACTCCTTGGAAACCCTATATGGCATTGCTATGAGTTGGAACTGACTTGACAACACTTAACAACAACAACTAATCATTTGGCCAGAGAGCTGTCTTCCAAATTTCTTGGCATAGATTAGTGGATACTTACATTGCTTCATGAGTTTGTTGAAAGGTTTCAATTTGTATTCCATCCATTACTGGAGCTTTGCCTTTCAACAATAGCTTCAATGCAGCTTGAACTTCTTCCTGCAGTGCATTCAGTTCTTGATCATATGCTGTCTCTTGAAATATAGTCAGAATGCTCCTTAGAAACCAGAATGGTGAGACTTCATCTCTCATACTTTGGATATGTTATTAGGAGAGAAAAGTCCCTGCAGAAGGGCATCGTGCTTTGTGGAGAGTCAGTGAAACACAGGAAGACCTCTAAAGAGCTGGATTACACAATGACAGCAATTGATGGTACATGGTGGGGATTCTAATCATGGATTCTCCATCTTCTTTTCTTTTCTTTCTTTTTTATTAGAGGAGTTTATTGGATATTAAAATGGTAATAGAATGATCCCAGTCACTTGTTTTTTAGGAAGGATTCAGTTGTGATTATCAATTCTGAGATTAGGTTGTTGTTGTGTTTGTGTACCACCAAGTCCATTCCAACTTTAAGTGACCCTATGCACAACACAATGAAACACTGCCCAGGCTTCTGTTAGCCTCACAATTGTTATTATGTTTGAGCAGATTGTTGTTGTAACTGTGCCAATCCATCTGGTTACGAGTCTTCCTCTGTTTTGCTAGTGTCTACATGACCAAGCATGAAGTCCTTCTCCAGTGACTAGTCCCTTTTTTCTACATGTCCAAAATATAAGTAACAAAGTCTTGCTATCCTCACTTCTAAGAAACATTTTGCTTGTACTTTTGATACTCTATCTTTGTTATCCAATGCGGATATAACAGAAATACTACATGTAGCTGGCTTTAACAAATGGAAACTTATTCCCTCACAGCTGGAGAGGCTAGAAGTTCAAATCCAGAGCACTAGCTGTGCAAAAAATCTTTGTCCACTTTCAGTATATGTAGGCCCAACATTCTTTGGAGATCGCCATGTGTCTTCCCGCCCCCCAAAGTTTTTATTGTGAATTGAGTGAACGTTTACAAAGCAAGTCATCAGTTTTACATTCAAGAAATCATATACTTTTTTTCATTTCAATGATTATAATCCCCACCATGTACCACCAGTTAACAGTATTCCTGTCTATTCATTTTAGCTCTTTTTTTCTTTTTAAAACTGAGGCATATATAATAATTTACACTGCCAAAGGGCACATTCTGCAAGTCTACCCTCTGGCCACCAGCTCTCATTCCCTCTCTTTCCATGAATCTAGGGTCCTCAGCTGCTCCCTCTCTCCATGTCCTCATCTCTGCCTCCATGATTGGTGTCCCTGCTTCCCTGGATAAGGTCCTGCATTCCACTTGAGCTCTTCTCCCTTGATGGTCCTAGGGTCCTCTGTTTCTGGGCTATAAGATTAACTACTCACTCATTTCTGTTGTAAAATTTCTACCTTTACAGTTGTGACAGTCGCAATTAGTCATTATAACAATTACTCACTGTTGAATCATAAGAATCTTATCCCTGTCTCTTTTTACCAGACCCATCTAGACAAGATGAAAACTATTCAGTGGGGACTCTATCTTAAATTAAATGCCCTCTTAAAACCTTGTAAGCCAGTCACTTTGTGCCTTTATCGTCCCCTCATTTTAGGTAGCCAGTGTCTAAGCTGGCCATCCCTATCTACCCTATATACAGAAGGGATAGTGAAATTAGTATCCATAGCTTTAGAAAAACTACACAACATATCTTCCCCTTTGCCACATTCTTCTGAAACTTTTAATGAGTGAAATCACGGGGTTGTACATTGCACACACTCAGAAACAGAACTTCGTAATTGGTTAAAGGAGGAAAAGAGGAAACATTCTAATTTGTTTTATATTCCTTTTGTACAATGATCTGATGCTAAACTTCACATTTTTCTGTACACTTGTGTGCATCAAGTCCACAGCTAACACATTTGTTATGTAAGCAAGTTCCTGCCAAATAAAATGATCCTATAAAATATTGGGAATGAGACCCACTATGTTTATTTGAGGGGGAAAAAAAGCTATAGTTGTTTTATGACATAAATTTTTTTTAAAAATTACATCATTGTCTTCGTATGGTATCTATAGATGAAATCTGTGTATATGCATTCATATATTATATTTATATAACTGGAATACTGGTGTGTTACTGTGCAATAAGCACTGGACTACTAACCACCCATTCCTCAGAAGCCCTAAACAGGGATGCTATGAGGTAGATTGGATTTGACGCTTAGAAATAACATGGATGTTGCTGCTATCTGATTTGTTGTGTTCATTTTCTGAGAAAATGTTAACTTTAAGAAATTAATAATTCGTTTCTGAATATTTCAATTGTTTTTAGATATAGTTAAGAATTTTCCTATTATGCAACTATTAAAATGTTGAGGTTATTAGAAGATTGTTACACACCATACGTCTGTTAGTTTGTTGTCCTGGGGTGGCTTGTTGTTTCACTGATGGGGGAAGGTAGACCACTAAAATATTAAACACCAGAAAGTATGCCCATGGTGGACAGGTTTCAGCTGAGCTTCCAGATTAAGACAGACTAGGAAAAATGAGAAGCAGACTGCTTCTGAATGTGGTTGTTGGTGGTGATTATGTGCCGTGGAGTCGATTCCGACTCATAGCGACCCTCTACAGGGTTTCCGAGGCTGTAAATCTTTACGGGAGCAGAAAGCCTCATCTTTCTCCTGCGGAGCAGCTGGTAGCTTCAAACTGCTTACCTTGAGATTACCAGCCCAACTTGTAACCACACTACCAGAGTTCGTTATACCTAATCCTAGCACTCCGAATAATAATAATACTTAAAATATATTCATATTCTGATTAAATACCAGAATGTATTGTGAATCAGGTATGAACTCCAACTGTGTAATTTGCTAGTTGTGTGATTTCAATATTCTCATTTATACGATGAAGATAATAATTATAATTTTATGAGGCTATAAAGCATTAATGCAACGAAAGACCTAATAAAATGCTCATTGTTGTTGTTGTTATGTGCCGTGGAGTCGGTTCCGTCTCATAGCGACCCTCTACAGAGTTTCTGAGGTTGTAAATCTTTATGGGAGCAGAAACCCTCATCTTTCTCACTGTGCAACAGCTGGTAGTTTCGAACTGATAACCGTGAGATTAGCAGCCCGATTCATAACCACTGTGCTACCAGAGCTTCTTAATAAAAAATATTTTTCACTGAATAAACATTTTATTGCTTAGGATTTAATATATCATCAGAGAAAAAATCTTATGAGTATTATTACTAATATTATTTAAAATTATTACCTTTCCAGGAAACTATCTTGTTGTGTTATCAGGTGCCATTAAGTCAGTTCAGACTAACACTGAGCTTATGAACAACAGAAGGAAACACGGCCCAGTCCTGTGCTAGCTTCACAATTCTTGTTCATCTTGAGTGTATTGCTGCTGTCACTATGCCAATCCATCTCACTGAACCTCCACTTTACCAAGACTGGTGTCCTTCTCCAAGGGCTAGTCAATCTTGATAGTATGTCCAAAGTATAAGAGATGAAGTCTAGTCACCCTGGATTCTAAAGCGCACTCTGGCTGTACTTCTTTCAACACAAATGTGCTCATTCATCTAGCAGTCCATGGGAGTTTTAATAGTCTTCTCCAACACCATAACTCAAAGGCATCAATTCTTCTAAGATCTTCATTATTCATTGTCCAACTTTCACATGCATATGAAGCTACTGAAAATACCATGGCTTGGGTCAGGTGCACCTTTGTCCTCAAACTAACATCTTTGATCCTGAACACTTTAGAGAGGTCCTGTGCAAAAGATTTGCCTAATGCAACACATTGTTTGTTTCCAACCTTTGCATTCCAGTCAGCAGTATTTATGACTACATCTTGGTTGTACACTTGATCAATATCAGACTGAAAAACTGGTAGAATTCTTTAACTTCTTCATCACTGGCTTTAGTGGTTGGTGAGTAAATTTGAATAATAGTGGTGTTAACTGGTCTTCTTGGGTTGGAACCGACTCCACAGCATACCACCAACACCAGAATCGGGTGTAGCAAATAAAGTTGTATCTTTAAATTGTGTATTTGTAACCAGATTGAAACTTCAAACACACTCATTGTTTTGTAGTTAGGATTTATACTGAATACATGTTTTCTGCTTTAGAGTTATTTCTTTGTTTCATAACAGTTACTTAAACATTTGCACAAAAACAAAAGAGAAATAATTTTTTATAAAAGGCAAATTTGTGCACCTGGCCAACAGATATTTAAATTCTAAGCAGAAATTGTTATTTTATACTGTTTGTATTGTGTAAAAATGCAAATAAGTATTGTTACCATAACAACATCCATGCTTCTGATTTATTTCTTATTAATCTTTTTAGTCATTGGATTTATATCTCCAAAGAGCAATAAACAGAAGACTATTAGCTGATAATTATTTCCACCTGCTGAACTCTATTTTGAGGAGATTTGATTAATTAACAGCAAAGATCTGTCATCATTAGATCCTAAGCCTTTAATTTTTATTTGTCAACGCACCAAAATACTCCTTAACATTATTTTGGAACAGGGTCTTCCATCCATTTTCTGGGTCATTGCTCCTAAACTCATTATCCACATAATTGGAAAATGTGGCTACTGTTAATCAATGTGAAAATGTGATTTCCTTTATAAAAGTTCACAGTAATTTTGGAAAATGAAAAAGTAAATTTGAAAATGACGAAACAGTATAGTGGATGATTATACCAAATGTTTGGCTTGTTGTGCATTCAGAGGATGAAATATTTTTATTTAACTCAAATATGCTTTTATTTTCTGGAAGGAAATGTGATCATGTTCTGAGATAGTCGTCCTCACCATGCACTTTTAATATTGCCTTTTTGATCATAGGGATTGTACATGACTGTGTTTTAGGTCAATTAGATGAAGATTTCCACCTGATTTAGGATTGCATGGCAGTGAATAGCTATGTCTCTTGGCTCTCATTTCTCTTCTTTAAGATGAATGTGCAGTAGTGTTGAACAAACTTTCTAATCACAGCATACAATGGGCATTTCCTATTTCAAATCTTTATTGTGAAGCTAGAAGCTATAAACAAAGACCAGCATGAAACTTGAAGAGTAGCAAAAAGGCAAAGGATTACTTAAAAAACAAAACAAAACAAAAACCTAATGACCATGGCTGGTACCGGACCCAACTGTGAATCTTAGGTTAATTCATACATTTCATAAATCTGAATCGATACATTCAATCTGGTAAATGCTATATAAATCAAAATGAAGAATTTCATAATGCTTTCCATTTTATTTGGAGAAAAAGGAAAAACCAAACTTGTCCCCCGAACGGAGAAGTATATAGTGATGGACATTTACATTTCGGAATGCTTAGTATCCTCATTTTGGGATTCAGGACATGACATTTGCCTTTGTTGTTATACATGTTGGCTGAAAGACAAGCAGCAAAGTTTTCTCCAATCCACTGTGTGATTTCATTATTCTATCAGAATACATGTTATTCTTGTCCATTATGATAGCCAATTTTCAGGTGGGTTGTTTTGGAAGGTAAGGAAAAGTTACCCACAGCTCAGGTGTGCTCAGAGATGATCATCAGCTGGATGAAAGGACATTATTTTCAAATAAATACCGAAGTTCATTTCACATTTACGTGAGTTTTCCTTCATAATATGCTCTTTCTTGTGGAAAGTACTCACCCTTCTTTTTAATTTAAGGGGGATACCTTTTTGTCATGTCTAAATAATGTCCAATAATTCCCCTACCCATTTTTTAAAGATGAGGAAAGCTTAGAATTGAATTACCATTTAGATTCAATATGATTATTCTTCAATAGAGGAGGTAATCATATTGCTATGTGTTCAGCTAAATTAAATACACTTACACAAATAATAAAATGTGTAACATTAATGAGAAACAGACAAATTGTTAGCTTAGATAGCCCTACAACTCACTGGTCTATAGATGACAGTATGTACATGAATCTGCCAAACAACTTCTGAAGATTGCCCAATAATGTATTCATTGACTTTCCAAAACAGCCTTACGACTATATGAAATTATAGCTCCCATCTGTCTTCAATTGCTTGTTGTGGTAGTTAGAGTCTGCATAAACTTTATTGAGTCAGAATTCTCAGGTGTTTGGCAATTGATCATTAACTCTATGATAATTGGCTGTGAACAGGCATGGTTAGTTAACTCTATGATGATTGGCTATGAGCAGCCAATCAACTGAAAGGATGTTTCCTTGGGGGGTGTAACCTGCTTTCAATATAATGGACGTTCAAGGACTTCTTGCGTTTCACGCCCCACTGGGTCTGGGTCTTGCATATGGGCGTCCTCCAACCTCTGGTTCTTTGAATCTGAGCTAGTGTCTGTTGTACTGCTGGACTTGCCCGCCGAGTGTTGGAAAATCAGACTCCCACTTGAGGGCCCTGCATGCCTATTCCTATTGCATTGGCTCATTCACCCCATGGCAGCATGCCTGCCCAGACCTTGGTTGACCGTAGCCCTGCTGCCGTCTGTGTTCCAGTGCTAAGGTCCTGCTCTGTGCCACGACTTGGAACGCCTGCCTTCCAGAGCTGCCCACTGATCTTGATTCACCAAGCCTGCAGTTCTGACTCTCCTGTCCCTGCAACTGTAAGTCAAAATTCCTTGATATAAACTTCTCTTTACATGTATGGATATGCAAGGTTGGCAATTTTAACTCACCAACCACTCCTCGTAAACCCTATATAGGGTTGCTATGAATTGGAACTGACTCGAAGGCACTTAACAACAATAACATATATATGTAGAATGAGAGATTGCACACACGCGCACGCTGGTTTTGTATCTCTAGAAAACCCAGCCTACGACACTTGACTTAGCTATCGCACTCACTCTAAAGTAAACATTTTTCTTTCAATAATTCCACATTTAGGCATTTTTACAATTTTAACTTATTTTATGTGAAGGAAGAGGAGAAAGGAGAAAGAAAAAGGGAAGCCCATAAGTGTTTTTGTTAAGTGCCCTGCATAGGGTTTCCAGGGAGCGGCTGGTGAGTTTGAACCACTGACCTTAAGTATCAGACCAGCCTTATGGTTGAGTGCTTATCCCACAGAGCCGCACTGTAAGTCCTGTAGACAATATGGCTTATAGTTTAAGAGCATGGAATTTGGAGTCATTCTGTGACTCAGTTTTTTCATATGAAAAAGGGGTTAATTATCTAGCTTTTAAACTTTCTTTGAAAATTGTATGTGACAATCTCATGTAAATTTCTGAAAGCAGGGTCTGATATACAAAAAGTCTTTGATAACTGCTGGTTCTTTAACAATAATAGCGTTGTGATACTTAACTAACTGGGTCATGCTTAAATCTAAACTGAAGTCAATTCAGAACTTGGATTATCCCATAGAAAACAAACCTTCAGATTTTAGCATACTTATTTAAAAAGTGAAACAATTTAACTGAAAGGGGTCACATTTTAAGTTCATAATTTAAATTCAATTGTGGAGAGGTCTTAATATGTCTGGAGAAGAATTCTTTGACAAAGAAACCATTTCATGTACAATAATATCAATTTGCAATACTGTTATTTGGCCTCACAATTGATGTTACACTGTAAAATCCAGATGTCCAGCAAACCATATGTTCACATAGTCTTACTAATGCAAATGGTGGTAGAGCAGGTGCTGATGATGTTACTGATAACCAAAACAGAAGAGTAATACAATGTAGGTGGGATCGTATTTTGACTTTAGAGGGAAAAAAAATGATAAAAGATCACATATGCTTCATAATTTTGTTCTATGACCTTCCCATAATATCTTAACAAGACCGGAGTGAATAATTTAAGTAGAAGTAACCCAAGGTTGGTGGTTCAAGTTCACCAGCTTCTCCTTGGAAATTCTATACAGGGTCACTATGGATCAGAGTCAACTTGACAGCACTCAATAACAACAAAAGTTTAATCTGAACAATAAAACATATTCAATGTGAAAATAAAAGAGCTTTGAGGGTGCAAAAAGAGCAGTAATCATTGGAAAATCAGGTTTTGTCAGCAGTTAAGACTTTTGACTTCATAGTTCAAAGATAAACCTTGCCTCTTACTCTATAAACCTGAGAAAGTTACTTAAAAGCACCATATTTCAACTGAAAAGTGCCATGTTTCAACTTTCTTATCTGTAAAAAGGCAATATTAGTATCTTCTCAGTAAGGAATTGGAAGATGTTGATGAGCCTGTATACTTCGTTTTGTTGTGTATAGAGTCACTTTGAGTTAGAACAAACTCAATGGCACCTAACTTAAATGACAACAATACTTTCCATGAGGATTGATTGTGTGGATCCAAGTAAAATGAAATCCTTGAAAACATCAGTGTTTTCTCTATTTATCATGGCCCTGTCTTTGTCAGGTTGTAAAGATTTTGGTTTGCTCTACATTGTGTTGTTATACATACTGAAGGTCATATTCCTTGATATTTATCAGCAAATGCTTCAGGTCTCCTCCACTTTCATCAAGCAAAGTTGTGTCTTCAGCAGTGATAATCCCACTTTTCACTCCTTTTTCTGAATGTGGCTTGAGTTTGGGGGCAGCTCTTTGTCAATGTGCTGCTGCAATTGCCTTTTAATTATCGTCAGTAAAATTTTACTTACATGTGAGAATAATGATATTTTAGATAACTTTCACCTTATGATGGGTCACATCTCTTGTGTGAGAATAATGATACTTTTAGATAACTTTCACCTTGTGATGGGTCACATCTCTTTGGAATGAGGACAAATAAGGATCTCTTTTGGTCAGCCAGATAACTGTCTTAAAAATTTCTTGACAAAAACTAGTAAGAACTTCCATCACTGCATTGGTTTGTTGAAACATGTCAGTTGACACTCTGTCCACTCCTGTACCTTGGATTTTTGTGAATGCCTTCGGAGAAGCTTGGACTTTTTCCATCAATACTATTGGCTTTGGATCTTACACTACCTGATGAATTAATTGAAAGTCAACTAAGATTTTGGGTACCCTGACCCTCCCGTTTCTCTTGATGCTTCCTGCATGGCTCAATATTTTAGCCATGATGTTGTTGTTGTTAGATGTCATTAAATTGGTTACAACACATGGTTACCCTATGCACAACAAAGTATCCTTTAATATTTTACCCACAGAATCCTTTAATATTGTAAGCCGAGGCTTGAGTTTTTTCTTGGGTCATTTCAACTTAAGAAATGCTGAGTGTACTCTTCTCTTTTGGCTTTCTAATTCCATGTCTTTGCACATTTTATTATAATACTTTGTCTTCTCAAATGGTTCGTTGAAATGTTCTTTTCAGCTCATTTACTTCATCATTTCTTCCATTTAGTTACTCTACTTTCAAGATTAAGTTTCTGAGACTCTTCAGACATTGTTTTTTTTTTTTTTTTTTCTTTCTTTCCTGTCATTTTAATTACCTTTTGTTTTCTTCAAACATGATGTTCTAAGTGTTATCCCACATATCCTTTCGTCTTTGGTCATTAGTGTTCACTGTGTGAAATTTGTTCTTTAAAAAAAACCCTTGAAATTCAGGTGAAATATACACAAGGTTGTATTTTGCCCTTCAAGGACTTTTTAGTTTGTTTCAGCTTCAGCCTAAACTTGCATCCAAGTAACTGATAGTCTGTTTCACAATTGACCCCTGGCCTTGTTTTGCCTGATAATAGAGCTTCTACATTGTGTCTTCCACAGTTGTGGTCAATTTGTTTCCTGTGTAATCCATACGGTGAGGTCCATGTGTATAGTTGCCATTTATACTGTTGAAAAATGTATTTTCAATGAGTCAATTGTTGATCTTGTAAAATTCTATCCTAGGATTTCTTGATATAAAGGCAAGTTTTCTAACTACTCATCATCTTTGTTTCCAACTTTTCCAT
Organism: Chrysochloris asiatica; assembly: GCF_000296735.1. Taxonomy (NCBI): domain Eukaryota; kingdom Metazoa; phylum Chordata; class Mammalia; order Afrosoricida; family Chrysochloridae; genus Chrysochloris; species Chrysochloris asiatica. Next base: position 24,661,112 of record NW_006408543.1, on the reverse strand, counting down.
TTCAATCACCTTTAATTATCAAGTTACCTTGAGTGCATGTTTGATTAATTTCATACTGAAAAAGTTTGGTAGATTTCTTCAAGTTCTTCATTATTAGCTTTAGTGATTGCTGTATAAATTTGAATGATAGTCATATTAACCATTCTTCCTTGTAGGCGCACAGATAATATCCAACCACAGACAAACATTGTATTTCGAGATAGATCTTGAAATGATCTTTTAGATGAATGTGAAGCCATTCCTCTTGAATTTGTCATTCCCAGCGTGGTAAACAGTGATTGTCTAATTCAAAATGGCCAATGGAGCTCTGGTAGCGTAGTGGTTACGAATCGGACTGCAAACCTTAAGGTCAGCGGTTCGAAACTATCAGCTGCTCCGCGGGAGAAAGATGAGGCTTTCTACTCCGGCAAAGGTTTACACCCTCGGAAACCCTGTACAGGGTCGCTAGGGGTCGGAACCGACTCGATGGCACTTAACAACAACAATAACAATATCTGTACATTACACTAATGCCTAGGATATCTTTCCTATGTGTTCCATTTCATTTTTGATGACTTCCAATTTTCCTATATTCATACTTCATACGTTCCATGTTATGATTAATGAATCTTTCCAGCTGTTTCGTCTCATTTGGAGTTGTGCAATGTCAGCAGATTAAGGCCCTAAAAGTTTTACTCTGTTCATGTCAATGAGGTTAAATCTACTTTGAGCAGGCAGCTCTTTCTCATATTTGAGTGCCTTCCAAACTGAGGAGTTCACCTTGTGGCGCAATATGAGACAATTTTCCACTGCTCTTCATACTCTTTGTAATGAATAATCCCTCAGAAGCAGACTGCCTATTCCTTCTGAGTCTGTTTTAGTCTGGAAGATGTGCTGAACCCTGTCTATCATGAGGGTATTTGAAATACTGGTTGTATAACATTTTTCATAACAGTACCATGCAAGTTGCCACAGTATGGCAAACTGACAAACGGTAGGGGAAAGTTACTAGTGTTATTTAATATGAGTAGTGATCAGTACGTTTTGCTGATGATTAGAGGAAGAAATAGTTTTTTCAAATGAGGCATGCCTAGGAAAGCCTTCGTTGTTTCTGGTAGCTGACTCATATCCGTAGATAAAATCAACCTGATCTTGAAGGAAACATGCGCCTAGAGCAGAGAGAAGAAAGGCAGTGTTGTCTCTGATGGCAGCTGTCATGGTTAAGGCTGGCTTTCAAATTGGCAGGGCCAGCATGCTCAGTGGTTTGGCAGTTCTGATCATCCTCAAGATGATCTCTGATATCATGTAATCAACTGTGCAGGGAGATCTGCTCTGCACAACCAGTCAATTCAAAGTGAGTTTTCTCTGGGGTCTGACCTGTTTCCAATATATGTGAACATTGTGAAAAAGCTCACTTGCTTTTTGTGGGATTTGTATCATGCATCTGGCTCATCATGTGACCTCTGGTTCTTGCACTTGATCCAGTGGCCTGCCATTCTGTCAATGAATCCTGGGATTTGTTATCCTTTACAGCCTGTGAAACAACAGTCAGCCACCTCACCTGCCAACCTAGGATTGAGTCACCTCTACATTCAGCAGTGTGCTCTCTGACCTGCTGATCTTGGCTTCTCAGTCCCCACAGCTGTGAGACACAAAAGCCCCAGGTGACATGTGACCCAAGGACTTGCAACTTTCCAGCGTCTATAACTGTGCATGCCATTTCCTTGGGATAAATCTCTCTGTATACAAGGTGCTTCAAAAAATTTGTGGAAAAAAATGAATGAAAAGATAATGGGATTTTTCCATGAACTTTTTGAAGCCCCCTTGTAAATACTTACATAAGTTTTACTGGTTGTGGTTCTTTAGAGAATCCAGCCTAAAATTATATCATAGAATAATCAGGTAAATCATTTTTTTAACTGGAGAAGCTGTAGATCTTCTCTAATAACTGCTCATCTGTTCCTGTTCTCCTCACTCCTTTGGAACATTTGTGTAAAATGGTATAACTTGCCACTAAAAGCTTTCTCTCCAACTGTCACCACGAAGGTGGTGTGTCTCTCTCTTATTTAATTTCTTGCAGCTCTTTATTTTCAATTGGTTAAATATTTCTTCAAAGGAGCTCTGGTGATATAGTGGTTAAATACTTGTGGGCAACTAAAAACTTGGTGGTGGTTTGAACTCATGAACTGCTCCACAGGAGAAAGATGTGACAATCAGCTTCCATAGATTTGTGTTAGGTGCCATCGTGTCAATTCTAACTCATAGCAACCCCACATACAACAGAACAAAACACTGCCCATCCGGAAAATTGTCCCAGTATTTGAGCCCATTTTGTAGCCACTGTGTTACTCCATACTCCATCTCACTGAGGGAGGCCTTGTTTTGTTTGTTTTGTCTTTACTGACACTCTACCGGCCTTCTTCAGTAACTGGGTCGCTGGATCAGGTGTCCATGTACATGGAACAAAGTCTCCCCATCCTCACTTTTAATGAGCATTCCCTGTGCTTCTACCAAGGCAGATTTGTTCATTCTTCAGTCTTTCTTATTTATTGGTGAACTTCTGCGTGCACGTGAAATATTTGAAAATGCCATAGCTTGGACAAGATACACCTTAGGCTTCAAATTGAATTATTTCCTTTTTAACACTTAAAGGTGATCTTTAGCAGCAGATTTGCCCAATGAAATATGTTGTTTGATTTCCTGACTTCGGTTGAAATAGATGTTGATTGTAGATCCAAGTAAAACTAAATCCTTGACAATTTCTATCTTTTCTTCACTTATTGTGATACTCTCTATTGATCCAGGTATGTGGATTTTTGTTTCCTTTATATCGAAATGTAATCTACACTGAGGATTGTATTTTGTAATTTTCATCAGTATGTGCTACAAGTCCTGGTTGCTTTCATTAAACAAGTTGTGTCATCTGCAAAACCCAGGCTGTCAATGAGTCTTCCTCCAATCCTAATACTGTGTTCTTCTTCATATAGTCCTGTTTCATGGATTATTTGCTCAGCACAGAGATTGAATGTTGTTGTTGTTGTTGTTAAGTGCCTTTGAGTCAGTTATGACCCATAGTGACCCTGTATAGGGTTTCCTAGGAGCAGCTGGTGAGCTTGAACTGCTGACCTTGCAATTCAAATGGCTTTGCAGTCTGGCACATTAACCCACGGCGCCACGCCAGGACTCCATAGATTGAAAAATTATGGTGAAAAGACAAAGGAAAGAACAAAGAACTACAGTGTTAGAAATCTTACAGGACAGTTGTACTGTGTCCTGTTGGACTGCTGTGAGTTGAAATCAACTCCATAGAAGTAGGAAACAACTTTCTTTGGGTGATGTAAAGGATAGAAAGTTTGAAAATGCTATTTATAGGATAAATGATACTGATGCACTGTGGGTCAGTCTTCTGTTTACCTTTCTCCCTTCAAAACAACTCTAAGGAAGCAGCCCAACTGTGTCTTATCTGGGATGAACAAAAATACAATTTACAGATAGCTACTGAGCTGCTAATAGACATAATATAGAGGTTCTGCTCATTTGAGTCCACATTTTACCATTTTCATCACTTTGTCACTTGCACCTCAATCTACACATGTCAGAATATTGCACCTTTAATACCAAGATAGAGTCCTGGTGTGGC
>NW_006408543.1:24649387-24657393 GCF_000296735.1 Chrysochloris asiatica | reverse complement strand
GCACTTTACAATAACAAGAACAATGATACCAAGATTTTAAAAGATTGTGTCCTTTATCTACATGAGCCAAAGAAAATTCTTAGAAAAATGAAATGTGTGTGTGTGTGTGTGTGTTTTAAACCTGGAAAAAGTTGTTTCTGAAAGAATAAATGCAAAGGGATTTCCAGATTTTGCGGAAATTATTATGAAAGGTATTTTTGATCTTTGCATATATGTATTGGTGTATTTTTCTTGTTGTTAAGTACCGTGGAGTCAGTTCTGACTCATAGTGACCCTGCACAGGGTTTCCGAGGCTGTAAATCTTTAGGAGAGCAGAACGCCTCATCTTTCTCCCATGGAACAGCTGGTAGTTTCAAGAACTGCTGACCTTGAGGTTAGCAGCCAGATTTGTAACCACTACGTTGCCAGTGCTCCTTGTATTGGTATATATAGGAATGTATTGGTATATATAGGAGTGTATTGGTATATATAGGAGTGTATTGGTATATAGGAATGTATCTATTTGGACTCCTGGTGGAGCACTGTGGAATCAGTTCTGGACTATGAACCACAAGTTCAAACTTACCAGCTGCTCTTCATATACAGAGTTGGCTATGAGTCTGAACCAACCCATCAGCATTTAACAACAACAACAGCATATATATGGTGGTGGTGGTTATGTACCATGGAGTCAATTCTGACTCATAGAGACCCAGTGTAGGGTTTCTGAGGATGTAAATCTTTACAGGAACAGAAAGCCTCATCTTTCTCCCATGAAACTGCTGGTAGTTTATACTGTTGATCATAAGGTTAAAAGCCTGATTCATAAGCACTATGATATCAGAGCTCCTTGTGTATGTATATGGGATGTATATATATGTATATAGGAAGATCATTAAGGCTGAGATGTAAATGTTGTTGTTGTTGTTAGGTGCCATCAAGTAGGTATTGACTCATAGCAACCCTATGCACAGCAGAATGAAACACTGCCCGATCCTGAGCCCACCTCACTATTGTTGCCATGCTTGAGCCCACTGATACTGCCACTTGGCCAATCCATCTTGCTTGGGGTCTTCTCTGTTTCTCTGACCCTCTACCTTAACCAACCATGATATCCTTCTCCAGCGACTGATCCCTCCTGACAATATTTCCGAAGTATGAGAGACAAAGTTTGGCCATCTTGGCCTCCAAGGAGCACTCTGGCTGCACTTCTTCCAATAGAGATCTGTTGGTTCTGTGGGCAGCCCATGACACTTTCAATATTCTCCTCCAACACCATGCTTCCAGAGCTCCTTGTGTATATACCTAGGATGCATATATATGTATATAGGAATGTCATTAAGGCTGAGGTGTAAGTGTTAGAGGTATGGAAATAATAAAATGTAGATTGAAATGAGCAGAGCACCTATATTGCGCCTAATAGTGGTTGTGCAGCACACTTGAAATTGTACATTTGTCCTACACAGATACATAGTTGGGAAGCTTCCCTAGGATTGTTTTTGAGGGGAGAAGGAGATTCACAACCCACAAGGTCTCAGTGTAATTTTTCTTCTAAAGGGTATACAAAAACTTTGTAGCTTTTACATCACCCAAAGAAAGATGTTTTCTTTTTCTGTGGCATTGATTTCCACTCATAGTTGTCCTGCAGGACAGGTTGGTGACTCTAGAGGGTAAGCACTGATTCCAGACCAAAAGGTAGGTGGCTCGAGCCTACCAGCAGCACTGGAAGAGAAAGATGAGGCATTCTGATGTAGGATAAAGCACTGGGCCCCAAGGTTGGTTTGAACCACAAGATCAATGGTTCAAACCCACCATTTACTTATGGAAACGCTATACAGGATCACTAGGAGTCAGAACCAACTCGGTGACACTTGGCAATAACTACAAATATATATATATATATATTCTTTGTCTTTCCAACACTGTGGAACCGATCCTGGTTTTAGCAGCCACCAGTGGGCTTGCTGAAAGTGAAGAGGACTTAAAATAAGGTTGCTATGAGTAGGTAACGACTCGATGGCACCTAACAACAACAAGTGGGTGCTGCATGCTACTCACATGCTCTTTTGATCTGAGTTCTACTCTTCTTGCTGATCTTCCTGGAAATCTGTGAATCCCACCACCTACAGTCTTTCAGTGAGGCAGATGAATACTTTCTTAAACATGCCAATACTCTCCCATCGACAACACTTTTAAGATCAGCAAGTTCTGCAGGTGGATTATTTGGATTAAATATATAGTATGCTATAAGGAGCTCTGGTAGCGTAGTGGTTACGAATCGGGCTGCGAACCTGAAGGTCAGCGGTTCGAAACTACCAGCCGCTCGGCGGGAGAAAGTTGAGGCTTTCTATTCCCGTAAAGATTTACACCCTTGGAAACCCTGTACAGGGTCGCTATGGGTCGGACCCGACTCGATGGCACTTAACAACAACAACAAACAACAACAACAACATATTTGATATGGAGTCTTGGTGTGATGCTTTAGGATAAGGACTGGACTGCATGGTCACTTTGAACCGCAAGATTAGTGGTTCAAACCCACCAGTGACTCTTCATATACCCCATGCAGGGTTGCTATGAGTTGGAACTGACTCAATAGCATTTAATAACACATTTGATATAGGAAAGTGTGAATTGTACATTTTGATAATTCAGTCACATTTTTCATTGATAATATTAGTTGGTATGGCAGATACATCACTTTGGAGGATTTGTCTTTACAAGGTCTTTATATAGTTACTGGTAGGGCCCTTTGCCCTCAACAATTTCATTATTCAGTATTAATTGTGTCCTCTTTAGTATGTGCTAAAGGAAACCAAATTTTAGGCATGTCTGCATAGAATGAGTACTCCAGAATGCTAATTGTGCTCATAGGAACCTGTGGTAGACCACAAGGCAGTTGTTTGAACAGAACAAGAGAACACTAAATGGCCTAAAATGAGGCCAGGTGTGCGTCAGAGTTACATTCTTTCACTATGCTTATCCATTCTGTATATTGTTGTTAAGTGCCATCTAGTTGATTCCAATTTATAGTGATCTGCATAGGATTTCTGAGGAGCATTTGGGGAGTTTGAACTGCTGACCTAGCACTTCAAACCAACCTCGCAGTCCAGTGCAGTAGCTTACAGTGCCACACTAGGACTCTGATCTGTATGCTTAGCAAATAATCCAAGAATCTGGGATTATATGAAGAAGGACATGGCATCAGAATTGGAGGAAGGCTCATTAACAACCTGTGATATGCAAATGATATAATCTTGCTTGCTGAAAATAAAGAGGAGTTAAAATACTTAACTCAGGAAGATCAAAGACCACAGCCTCTGGTATAGGCTGTACTTCAATATAAAGAAAGCATAACTCCTTACTACTAGACCAATAAATGATATTTAGATATATGAAGAAAAGATTAAAATGTCAAAGTCTTCATTTTGCTTGGCTCATCAATTTACACTCATGGAAGCAGCAGCCAAGGACTCAAGAGACTTACTGAATAAGGTAAATCTATTGCACAAGATCTCCTCAGAGTGTTCAAGAACAAAGAATAATAGTTTGAAGACTAAAACTAAGACTGTCTTTTGCCTAAGCCATGGTTTTTTTCCATAGCTTCATAAGCATGCGAATGTTGGACAAAGAGCAAGGAAGACCATAAAAGAATGGATGCCTTTGAGTTACGGTTTTGGAAAAGAATATTAAAAGAACCACTGACTGTCAAAAGAACAAGCACGCATATGTTGTTGTTAGGTGCCACTGAGTTGGTACCGAGTCATAGCAACCTTATGCTCACCAGAACAAAACACTGCCCGATCCTGCGCCAAACTCACTAGTGTTGCCATGCTTGAGTCCATCGATGCTGCCACCTGGCCAATCCATCTCATTGGGGATCTTCCTCTTTTTTCTGTGACCCTCCACCTTACCAAAAATGAGATCCTTCTCCAGTGACTGGTCCCTCCTGACAATATGTACCCAGGATATTCATACTTGGTCTCTCATACTTCAGATATATTGTCAAGAGGGCCCAATTCCTAGATAAGGACATGAAGTGGAGGGTCAGTGCAAAAGAGCAAGATCGCGATCAGTTGGATTGGCACAGTGGTGGCAGCAGTGGGTTCAAGCATAGCAACATTTGGTGCAACACCAGAAAGTTATTCATTATGTTGTGTATACGGTCACTATGATCATGATCGGCACCAACTCGAAGACACCTAACAACAACAGCAACAACAGGCATAATCATGGAGTTTTGAGTTTTGTTAAGGAAATGATAATAACTGATACTATATCCTGGTGTTTTGTTTTTTTTTTTTTAAATGTTTCTAACTCAACAACTTGTATCTGCTACGGGATAGAGAGCATCCAGGAAAAGCTTCGTAAATGTGGGGATAGGAAAAGTTCAAGTTCGAATATGAGTGGAGTGAATCAGGTGATGGTATTACAGATTAGAGTGAGGGAGTGGAAACTAGACCATAGAACTGAGAGTAAGCATAGTGCAGGTGTATAAAGTGAAAGTGATAGTAATGATCACAGAACAATTTAGGGAGTGCTCACATGGTGCCCTACAGTCTGCAAGACGTTTTTCCTATAATGGAAATCAGCCAGGTAAGTTTTCATTCTTCAGTTATGTTCCACAATGAATTGACTATTTTGTAAAATATGTAAAAAAAATACATATGCATTATGAAAGAATTCTATGAATTCACTTATAAGAAATTAAAACCATGAGATAATTACTATTAGCATTTCTATGCCATTCTTTCATAACTCTTTTATACATTTATAGTAAGATAGGTAAAGGGATTCCACTAAGTACTGTAGTGTAGGGATGTGTGTGTTTGTGCTTGTACCTTTCATAAAAAGAAATCTAATTGGGAAATGGATAGGGCAGGATGAAAAAAAACTGATTTGCCTTTCTCTTTCAAATCTTTCTCACTCCCTTCTCAGTTAACCTTTGCTTTAATGCCTTCTAAATCTTTCTTCATGTTCATATAAACAAACACACACATACAAACTTACAAACATATTTGTATATGAAAGATTTAGAAGTCAGTTAACATTTTAATACAAGTTGATAATATATATATATATCCCTTAATTTCTTGATTTACCACATATTGTGCATATCTCTAAGTGAGCTTCTATAAATCAAATCCATTCTGCTAATGACTTCACCCTCTAATATGGGTGGACTCTAATTTTTATAACCATTACTCTAGCTAACAGGCATTCCCGCCATTTTAAACTTTTTATGATACAAGAAATACTGTGAAAAACACCCTTGCTTATGGCAAAAATCATGGCAGGGACCATATCTGACTTCCCCTTGCTTCACAAGGAGAAACAGAATCAAACTCAGTATCACCCCAAGGCCAATTCCCATGAAGCAGAGGAGAGACACGCTTCCACCCTACAACCTTCTTTACCGCATTCTGACACCAGCCATCCCTCCCACAGCACACTCTGCTTCACATCTGGATTTTACAACCCACTGCAAGGGCCACACAGAACTCATAACAATACTCAGGATTATGAGGTTTATTAGAGAAGTGAACAGGGTGCAATTCAGCATCAAAACTAACAGTGCTTCTCCAGGCAGAAATGCCTCTTGTCTGCTATCCGGTAGGTACGACTCACTCTTGTCTTTGGACTCTCAGTCACGTGGCCCCTTTGACTCTTCTGCAGTTCATGGGACTAGATCTTGCAGCTGTTCTTTCTCTTCTTGCTACTGCTTCTGTCTTTGCCTCATGCCTTCTCACACACCACTCATGCTCTTCCTTCTTGATGATCCTAGGATTGTCTGTCTCTGATTCTGAGGTGGCACCTTATAAACCTAGCTGGAGAGCAGAACTAATCAATCTCTGCCATAGACACTATATACCTTATTTGCATGGTTCCACCCAGTCATTTGGGGTCCTTGTGTGCACTGGATTACAAAGTCTGTTTGAACTGCAGTGTTGGCAGTTCATATTCACCAGCTGCTCCTAGGAAACCCTACAGAGGGTCCTTATGAGTCTGAACCAATTCAACAGTACTTAATAACAATAACAACCTGATCACTTGGTGGGAATTAAGATTTTGGCTAGAAAAGGCATATCAAGTAAATTCAAGGTACCACACTTACTCTTGAATTATTACCTAATGGTGATTTTCATTTTGTATGATAGATTCCTTGGCTCTAAATTAATTCTTTAAGCCAAGATACTTTTAATAACCTCATATGCATGCAAAAGTTGAATAATTAATAAGGCAGATGGTAGAAAAATTGATGCATTTGAGTTAATGGTATTGGAGGAGAATATTGAAGGTACCATGGACTGCCAAAAGAACAAATAGATCTGTGTGTTGGAAGAAATACAGCCAAAGTGCTTCTTAGAAGTCAGGATAGCCAGACTTTGTCTTTCATACTTCGGACATACTGTCAGGAGGGAATGGTGAGTGGAGAAGGATACCATGTTTGGTAGAGAAGAGGGTCAGAGAAAAAGGGGAAGACCCCCAGCAAGATGGATTGGCACAGTGGCAGCATCCATGGGCTCAGGCGTAGTATGATTGTGAGGTTGGCCAAGGAATGGGCAGTGTTTCATCTGTTGTGCATAGGGTCGCTATGAGTCAGTAATGATTGGATGGTACCTAACAGTAACGAAATTAATTTATAATGAGCTCTGGTAGTTTAGTGGGTTATGAGAGGGGCTGGTAACCACAAGATTAGCAGCAGTTTTAAACTATCAGCCTCTTCAAGGAAGAAAGATGAGACTTTCTGCTCCTGTAAAGATTTATAGCCTCAGAAACCCTATACAAGGTCGCTATGAATGGAATCAAATTGATTCATTGATGAGTTAACAGTGTCTATGTCTAAGTTTAATAAAAAGTCATTCACATCATTTTAACTTAATTATTAAATATTAAAATACATTTTGACAGATTACATTTCACGATGTTGCAACAATTCATATTTACACCAATCGGCAACATGTTTTATCTTTTTATTTTTGTTTTTGCCTGATCACAAGTTGTTGTTGTTGTTAAGTGCCTTCGAGTCGATTCTGACCCATAGCGACCCTGTATAGGGTTTTTGAGGAGCAGCTGGTGAACTTGAGCCACTGATCTTGCAGATCAAACGGCTTTGCAGTCTGGCGCGTTACCCACAGCGCCACCCCAGGCCTCCACAAGTGGGTGCTGTTAAAAGATTTTAAAAGTCCAAATGTAGGGCACTGGCTCTAGGGGAAGTCTCTTGATGTTCTTAAGGGGAAGATTTCTTTCACTTTCTCCGGTGCTGGCATTTCTTGGTTCTTTGATGTTGTCAGTCTGGCATGACTCTTCCTCTCAGTTTGTGGCAGCTTACCTCTGTACCTAATTTTTGTTCTTTTTCTGTATCTCAAAAGTGAATAAATTTAAAATACACCTCACATTGTTGTTGTTAGGTGCCATCAAGTTGGCACCGACTCATAGTGACCTTATGCACAGCATAACGAAACAATGTTCGATCCTGGGCTAACCTCACTACTGTTGCCACACTTGAGTCCATCGATGCTGCCATCTGGCCAATCCATCTCGTTGGGGGTCTTCTCTTTTTCTCTGACCCTCCATCTTACTAAACATGATATTCTTCTCCAGCGACTGCTCCATCCTAACAATATGTCCAAAGTATGAAAGATGAAGTTTGGCCATCTTGGCCTCTAAGGAGCACTCTGGCTGAATGCCTTCCAAAACAGATCTATTGGTTCTTTTGGCAGTCCGTGGCACTTTCAATATTTCCTCCAACATTGTAACTCAAAAGCATCAATCCTTCTATGGTCTTCCTTACTCACTGTCCAGCTTTCGCATGCATACGAGGTTTTTAAAAATACAATGGCTTGGGCCAGGCGCACCTTAGTCCTCAAGCTGACATCTTTGCTCTTCATCGCTTTAAGAAGTTCCTGTGCAGCAGATTTGCCTAATGCAATAAATACATCGTCTGATCTCTTGACTGCTGCTTCCGTGAGTGTTGATAGTTGATCCAAGAAGAATGAAGTCCTTGACAACTTCAATCTTTTCTC
>NW_006408543.1:24646871-24648398 GCF_000296735.1 Chrysochloris asiatica | reverse complement strand
GAAGCTCTGGTAGCATAGGGGATATGAGTCAGGTTTCTAAATCCAAGGTCAACAGTTCAAAACTACCAGCTGTTTTATGGGAGAAAGATGAGGCATTCTCATCTTCCGCAACGATTTACAGCCTTGGAAACCATATACAGGGTCACTATGTGACTTGCTTTCTCAAAGATTTACAGCCTTGGAAATTGTACAGGGTCACTATGAGTTGGAACTGACTCCACAGCTCATAACCAGAACCACCACCACATACCTGATTAAAGGCAATATTAAAGAAAATACTTCTGCTGGGTTTTCTGTAAGGGTTATGTTTGTTGTATAAGGTTTCCAAGGAGCTTCTGGTAGGTTTGAACAGTTGACCTTGTGGTCAACAGCCAACGTGCATCCTACAGCACCTTACCAGGTTTTCTGTAGGTGCTTATTACTACCAAAGAAAGTTTTATCCTATTTCTAAGTTAATGTGCTGGGTTTGTGTTAAAAATTTCTGCATCCAAATTTATCAGTAAATTTGCTCTTTATATTTTCTGATTTGTTCTATGAGAAGTATTGATGTTGACATTAGGCTTAGTGCATAAAGTAAGGCTTTCTTAAGGGTCCCTTTTGTTCATAGTTTAATCCTTTTGTGACCTGTTGTTTTCGGTCTTTTATATGTTACTGCCTAGCAGGGACCTATATAACTGAGTGAGTCTGAAGAACTGGACCTCATACCGCCAATCTTACCAACAGAACCCACTTGGTACATGTGTTTTCCATGGAACTGTATCAAAATCTGTATTATCTCAAATATGTCTCCTTGATGCTATCATGCCTTCCATTATTTTTACTTAGTTTTTCCTTTTTTTTTTTTTTTACTTTTTATTGTAAATTGAAGAAAGGTTTACAGAATAGATCTTCAGTTTTACATTCAACAAATCATTGATTTCAATCCCCTCATTGGAACATCATTGATCTCACTTCCTCCCCCCTGTCTTTCTTGTTTCCAGTCCTTCTTTTCCCCCAACCCTTCTTGATAGTGTACTTGGGAAAATGCTGCCATTTTGATTTCCAATGGTTGACTATTCTGTGGTGTGCGTATCCCATTAGTATTGTTGTCTCTTCTCTATACATATCGTTTGGTTGAAAATTCAGCCATGGGGGTGAGCATGCCTTTCTTTATTGAAAATACATGGTATCAACGACAAAAATAAAGGCAAAGTAGAAAATAGTGAAAGTCATGAAAAGATTAGATAGCTTCACTATTCCCTATTACTTGAAGTTTCAATATTATAAAATCACTCCGTGTAATTTTTCAGTCTTAGCAGTCCAGTCGCATTATCAATTGCATTATAATAAGGCCATTCGTGCGCTTCATAGTCTTGAGTCCTATTTATTAGTGTATATTGGAAACCCTATACAGGGTCACTATGGGTCAGAACCGACTTGACAGCACTTAAAAAGAACAATATATATACATATATATGTTGTTGTTGTTGTTATGTGCTGTGGAGTTGGTTCCGACTCATAGCGACCCTGTACAGGGTTTCCGAGGCT
>NW_006408543.1:24630674-24646666 GCF_000296735.1 Chrysochloris asiatica | reverse complement strand
TATATATATATATATATATATATATATATATAAACATGGTTTCTGATATATGCTAATAAATCTGAATCAAGACTATGAAGCACATGAAAGGAGTCTTGGTGTGGTGCTGTGGGCTAATGCATCAGACTGTAAAGTTGTTTGAACTGCAAAGTTGGTGGTTCAAGCTCACCAGCTGCTCCTCAGAAACCCTATACAGGTTTGCTATGGGTCAGAATTGACTCAATGGCACTTAACAACAATATATATATGTGTGTGTGTGTTTACCTGGAATATTGAGTGTTTCACTTATAGTTTTCAAATACATGGTCATGGACTAATATATTTTTTTCATATAAACCTTGAAGTTATTCATATTTGTGGCTACATTCTCATTCTCATTCCTGATTTTTAAAAATTGTTTTCTTTTACCTAAAATAAACATGTTCTTGATGCTTATAAAATGTTACTCATTTTACTGATTTTTCTCAGACAAATAGATTGACTGCAAACCACAGGTTAGCAGTTTGAGCTTACCAGCTGCCCCACAGGAGAAAGATGAGACTTTCTGCACCTGCTTAAATTCAAAGTCTTGGAAAGCCTATACAGAGTCTCTAGGAGTCAGAACTGACTCAAAGGCATTTAATGATATGTGTGTGTGTGTGTGTGTGTGTATGAATGAAAGTGGGGGATCAGTGAAAGTGAGGAAGACCTCCCTCCCACGCCAGTGAGATGTAGTGCCAGCAGCAATGGGCTCAGGTGTAACAACGGTGAGGATGGCGCAGGATCAGACAGTGTTTTGTTGTGGTGTACATAGGATCAGTATGAGTCAGAGCCAACTCTTTGACATGGAAGAACAATATATTTAATATTTTAATTTTGTTTAGTCTTTATACTGTTAATTCCTGCTATTTCTTTCTTTTGAATGCTTGTTTAGTTTCTTAAAAAAAAAAAAAATTGCCTCCAATCTTTTATTTTCAATAGTAAAGGCATTTATTGAGTGTCATTGAGTTGGTTCTAACACCCAACAACCCTGGCATGAGGTTTTCAAAGGGTGGCTGCTGGGTTAGAGCCACCAACCTTGTGTTTAGCAGTCTAGTGCTGATTATACATTTTCCCCTAATGGCAGGTTTTACCGGTCTCCACACGATTTCTGTGAAGTCCACTCTTGCCATTGATTTCTAGTTGGCTTATTTTTCAATTTCCATTTAATTCAGATGATTTTATCCACTTGTTTTTCTAAATCTTAGTACTTAGAATATTTAGAATATTTTTATTAACTTATCTCATTTGAATTTGTTTAGAGAAAATTAATGTGATATCTTTGTTTTATTTGCAGACCCAAATATTGCCTTGGCCTGCATCATTCCTCATGGTCCCTGAAATATTCTATTCTTGTAGCTATTGTGCCAAGCCATCTTACTGAGGGCAATGCAGGCTTTAATTGGTCCTCTACTTCATAAAACATGGTGTCTTCTTTTGGAATTTAATCCCTCCTGGTGATGTGTACAAAGTAATGATCTTTTGTGATATATAAGGTTTACATTGCTAATTTTCAAAAGTAGATTCCCCAGCCTTTTTTCCCCACTTTGTTTTAGTCTGGAAGTTATGGTGAAATCTGTCCATCCAGAGTGACCTTGTTGTTATTTAAAATGGCAGTAATGTTGTTTCCAGAATCATAATAGAATGCAAGTCACTACCACAAAAAAATTAACAGGTAATGACTAGGTGCTGTATATTATTGCTAAGTACCATTGAGTCAGGTCCCATTTATAGCAAGCCTAGATAAGGTTTCAAGGGCTGTAAATCTTTGTGGGAGCAGAATGCCTCATCGTTCTCCCACAGAGTGACTACTGAGCCCAAACTGCTAACTTTGTGGTTCACATTCCAGTGTTTATCCTACAAAGCCACTGAGCTCCCCATGATTATGTAGGTAACAGATATATAATATCTCTTTCAGGATATTGGGAGGGAAAAAAACAACAACCCAACAACAACAACTTGAGATTTGGTTTAAGGGGGTAGTCTCAAGCTGTGAAATCTATGTGTATCTCTAACCCTCGGGTTCGTCATTAAAAATAAATAAATAAAAAAAAAGAGGTTATAATGTCTCCTTTGCTGTATGACTGAGGAACAGTTATGTAGCATATGTGCAAGTATCTCGTATACTCTCTGGCACTTGGCTGACACTTGATATTTGAATCATCCGTCATCTTTTTTTTTTTTTTTACCATGTACTTATGTGATTAAAAATGTAATTAATCCAAGAACCTGTTAGGAGCTTTGGTTGCTCATTGGTTAGGCATGTAGCTGCTAAGTGAAAAACTGATGGTTTGAGAACACCAGCGCCTGTTAAGGAGAAAAATACAACAGTTTGCTTCTATACTAGTTACCGATCTGGAACTTGGAGGGGCATACCTATGCTGTCATACTGGTTTGATATGAGTCTGAATCGATGGGCTGCAACAGGTTTGGTTTTAGGTTAAAGAGCTTGTTAAATTGATTCAGAGATTCTACATAAAGCAGATTCACTTGAAAAAGGTAGAATAAAACAAAACTAGGTTTGCTTGGCTCCTATCCTAACAGAAATCATTTGATTGTAAGGAAACAGAAATCAATTCAGACTAGTTTAAGGAGAGCAAACAGGAAATTTTTAGAAGTTTATGGCATTTTCACCAACACAGAAAATGTGGTGAGACTAAGGAAGGGCTAGTCACAGCAGCTGATCCGTCATTGGTTATGAAAGCTACCTGCATACCTCACCTTCTCCAGGCCAGCTTGTTCTTACTCCTTTCCCAGTCTCTAAAATTATGTAGATTTGCTCATTCAAAGCCCACAGTTAACTGATCTAATTCTCCTGCCCAAAATTACCTGGCCTGCTTCTGACTGGATGAAATGTCTATCTCATTTTCAATTCTCCCTGGGCCAATTGGGCTGATGCTAAGAGGAATGGGAAGAAATTGCAAAGGATTGCATGGTAAAAAGGATTCTTCATCCAGGACTGTGAGTTGGGCACAGTCTCTAGAAAGGGAATTTGGGGCAAATATGACATATTAAGGACACTCAAACTCAAGGTCATTTTGAACCACAAGGTCAGTGGTTCAAACTCACCAGTCATTCTTGGGAAACGCTGTACAGGGTTGCTTTGAATTTAAGCCAACTTGTCAACACCATGGCATACTAACTTTCTGTTATGGTAAGACATACCTAAGAGAATTCCAGTAATTGACTTCCCTTCCCAAGAGAAATAACACAGCTGCCATTTTATATGGCATGTTATCAGCATGTAACTTAGACTATGGCATTTACAGGATGCTCAGGAATCCTGGGATGGCACTGTAGGATAGACATTGGACTGCTAACCATAATAAGGTCAGTGGTTCGAACCCACCAACTGCTCCCCAGAAACCCTATACAGGGTAGCTATGAGTCAGGACTGACTCGATGGCACTTAAAAATGAAAACAACAGAGTATAACTGTTTTGAGTCCAAGATTTTTGTATTGTATCTGTTTCTTCCCTTGATAATTGGAAGAGGCAAAATATAAATGATTTCATCAGGAAAATTATTTTTACTCACCTGAGTCCAGCAATTTATGTAGAAAAACACTGAAGAAATAGAAGTACACTCCTATAATACTTAACTACACTTCCCCACAAAATAAATTTAAATATCACTATATTTAAATGAGAGTATATTAAAATGCATATTGAAAGATACTACTAGTAGGGTATTCTGGGTTGCACATATTATAATTTTAAGTAGTTTCAAGTATATTAATATAAAATCTAACAAAAGATATTTTCTCCAGCACCTCAGTGATGAGCTAATCTATGAAAGAAAAATGCAACATCTGCTAGAGCCATAAAACAAATGAAAGATTAATTAGGTATTTGAAGATCTCTTTTTGAGACAATGAAGTGTAGTCGTGTCTTAAATCTTCTCATGGCTTAAACTGTGTGTTCAGTCTGGAAAAGATCTTTCCTTGTTTCCTGATGACTGTGTTTTTAGATAGTTTTCGTCTTCCTTGCCAGCCTGGAAGTTTTGGTTAGAGGAGTTGTAATGCCCTTCGTTAAATTACAAATGCTTCCTCAGCACTGAGAACGCTAGCTAGGCACAACTCTGTCTTCACTACAGTCTTGACTCTTAAATCTTGCAGTATGAAAATAAATTTTGAAAAACTATATTCGTTTATTTTACTTAATACATGAAGAGTATCTATTTTATATGTGATAATATGTTCACTTGTTAAAGCCAATCACAAATGGTTGTTGCTTTCATTTAAGTGTTGTTTTTGTTTTATGTTGTTGCGTCACTTCTGATCCATAGTAACCCTGTATAGGGTTTCCAAGGAGCAGTTGGTAGGTTTGAATTGCCAATGTTGTGGTTAGCTGTCCAGTGCTGATATTAGAGTGCCACACCAGAACTTCATTTTATTAGTTTTTATTTAATGCTAATGTATCACATGTCTAGACAAAATGTATGTATTTTAAAAAGTGCATACTAACTTTCTTTTTCCAAAATATTTTTATGTACCTCAGTGCCAGGATTCGACAAATAAAAAAACACAGCTATCTGAGTTTAGAAAATGTGGGCAAGAAAATGTAAATTTTTTTAACTTGAACAGTATGATGGAGATCTGTGTACAGTATGTGGAGGCTTTCCTTTGGAGAGTCATGCCACTCATGTGTAGAACTTGGGGAAGGGCCTTCTAGGAAGATGAGACTCCTGAATTTGTTGGAAAAAAATTAGAGAAATTAATTAATCAGAGTTGTTAGAAGTTGTCTCAGGCAGTTCAAGTACCAGGGACAAAAGGTCTGTGTTGCGAATGACATAATACTTCTTGGAATAAGAATTTTTGTATAGCTAGTATAAGTGGCTATGGCAGTTGATGGTAAATTGGTATCAAAAGAAGAGAGGCAAAGAAAATAATCTGAACCTTTTACTGACAGATGTCAAATTTTTTTGTAGGCTGAAAGGATAATTAATTCTTCTGATATACACTTAAGAATAATACCTCTTTTACATTCTGTAGTTTTAACATGTATTCCTCAAAGACTGTAACCATCTCATTCTACCACAATTGTAACTAAAATCGTGGGCATCTTTTACATTTTGTGTGTGTTATATATCCTAACCTCTGTGTCTTTAGCTAAATTCCCATTTGAGAATAGACTGTGTTTACTATGTTCATAAGACAGATTTTCAGAGGGTCTATTGTGAATTAATGTCTTTTGAGATAAAAAAATAGTAAACAAGAAAGCTAGCGAACAAAAATGGAGGAAGAAAGAAGCCAAAACATATGAAGATTGTCTAGAAGTAGATGCTCAGAAGGGATAAGGACTTTCTTCCAGAACCAACACAGAGACTAAGACTTTCACCAGAGTTTACACCCTAAATGCTGATATCTAGCATAAACAGTTAAAAAATAAATTCCTATTTCTTAAAGCCATTCACCTGTGGTGTCTGTGATACTGTTGTTAAGTGCCGTCCGTTCTGACTCATGTTGTTGTTGTTGTTGTCGAGTGCCGTGGAGTCAGTTCTGACTCATAGCAACCCTGTACAAGGCTTCCAAGGCTGTAAATCATTACAGGAGCAGAAAGCCTCATCTTTCTCCTGCAGAACAGCCGGTAGTTTCAAAGTACTGACAGTGAGATTAGCAGCCCGATTGGTAACCACTGCGCTACCAGAGCACCTTGTTCTGACTCATAGTGACCCTATATAGGGTTTCCAAGGAGTAGCTGGTAGGTTAGCAATGCTGACCTTGTGGTTCAAACTGAACTTGTAGTCTAGTGCATTATCCTGCAGTGTCACATCAGGACCCTGTTACAACAGTACTGAATAACTAAGATAAAGGTGAAATGACCAAAGACTAGAGGGGTTTGAGATTGACAGCAATGACATCATAAATGAAGGGAAAAAAGGCCAGTTTGACAGTTAAGGCTTTGTGTCAACTTGACTGGGCCAGGATTCTCAATTTTCTCTGGTTTAGCAATTAAGATGTAGTTATCACCTCCATGATGACATGTAATATCATATAATCAGCCCTGTGAGTTGGTCTACAGTGTATTGCAAATCCACACTTCTGTGATGTTAATGAGCTTGCATGCAAGCTACATGATTGGATTGTGTCTTGAGTCAATTCGATTGTATCTTCTTTTGTGATGTAAAAGAAAGAGAAGTTGGGACCTACTACCACCAAGGATAGAAAAGCCAGGAGTGGGGTACGTCCTTGTGCATGGGTCCCTGCACTATGAATCTACTATATCCTGAGGAAAATTGATGGCCAGACAGGTGGAGAACTCCAAGAAATGCTGGGTCCACACATGCTAAAATGAGACAAAGACATTTCTCCAGAACCGGTGCTCTGAATTTGGACTTGTAACATCTTAAACTATGAGAGAACAGATTTCTGGTTGTTAAAGCCATCTACTTGTGATATTTCTGTTAGAGAAGCACTAAATAATTAGGGCAGAATTTGGTGCCTGGAGAGTAGGGTGCTAATCCAATAGATACCTAAAATGTGAAAGCAGTTTTGGAATTGGATAATGAGCCAATGCTGGAAGAGTACTATACTACTTAACAAACAGTACGAACCTAGATTGCCTAGGTGAGACATCTGGAATTATGGATGTCAAAGGCAATTCTGATGAGGGTTCAGAAGAAAGTGAGAACTTTAAGACTAGAGGTGGCACAACTTTGAGAAGCTGTAGCAGAGAAACGACAGCCCCAGAACCAGAAGGTGAACACAAGATGGTAGGGAAGCTGACTCACAAAACAAGAGAGCTGAGAGCCTTCATGCAGGAGGCTTCTGGTAGAGTGGGGTGCTTCTGAGCACTTTTCTGCAAAGTTAGGCTCTCTGAGCCACAGGGGGAAAGAGCTAGGTAATGCCTTCAGGCCAGTGTTTCCTGATGCAGTGGTGTGCTTCTGGGCACTTATATGTAGAGATAACGGAGCTTTGTGAAACTTGTTTGAGGAGATACAGGTATGATTAGCTAGAGATTAAGGAATCAGGAAGCAGAGGCTGAAGATGTTAGGAGCATGGGAATCAGACTTGCCTCAGTCTCAAAATGTTAGGACCTTAATGTCTGGTGTCTCAAAGGGTATATATAATCAGTTTCCTAAGTTTCCAAAAGTAAGATCTTCTTTCCAACTTGGTTCTTGAGTTTGGGCATGCCATTAAGATGGGATCTCTGCCCAAACCAAAGGCTGACCATGCCTGAGGGTACAAAATAATGCGGCCTGCCAGGACCAAGGGGTTGAGATTACTGCTCAGATGGACTAGGAGAATGGGTTTCTTAAAGCCAAGGGAGCAGAGGTGCCATCCCAGTGGACCTGGAGAACAGAGGTGAAGTCCAAGGTCTAAGGACCTTAACTCTGAATTCAGAGTCCATGACTAATATCCATAGTATAATGGGCCCGGCGTTGCCTAGATAGTCTTGGATAACAGATGATACTTTCAAACCTTAAGAGCTAACGTAAACTGTTCTGCTGAATTTTTAATATAATTGTCATCTGTTACTCCTTCAGTCCCTCCAAATACTCCCGTTTGTGCTGGAAATCTCTACCTTTTGCCTACTCCACCATTGTATTTGGAAGCGAATAACCTGTATTCTGCATTCACAGATGAAAAGGAATTCTATCCCTGGTTGAAATTCTGACATGAAGAATTTTGGGATAATATAATGAGGTTAGTGTGTTGTATGCACATTAGTTGCATCATGCTAAGCACAAGGATCACTTTGTCTTTATTTAGAGGTACCACATTGACAAAGGTATACTATGATAGTTAAGGTTTTGTGTCAACTTGGTTGGGCCAGGATTGTCCGTAGTTTAACAATTTAAGATGTAGTCATCACCTCTGTTATGATATCTAATAGAATACAATCAACACCATAAAATAATCTGATGTAATCACCCTGATCTGCTATAATTATTCACATTATTGCAAATCCTCAGTTCTATGATGCTAGTGAGATTGGATGCAATCTACATATTAAGTCATGCCTTGGACCAATCTATTTTGAGAGATACAAAAGGAGAAATGAGAAGAGAAGGAAGAACCAACCATCACTAAAATAGAAGACCCAGGAGTGTAGTATACCCTTTGCAGTTGAGTTTCCTGCACTGTATAGTTAATATGTTTAGAGGAAGACTGATACCAAGAAACATGGAGAACTCCAAGGATTGCTGGTCCTGCAGATGCTGAAAGGAGACCTTTCTCCAAAGCTGGTGTTCTGAATTTGGACTTCATGCCTCCTAAATTTCTGTGTTTTAAAGCCATTTACTTGTGGTGTTTCTGTGATAGCAGCACTGATAACTAACACAGTCAATAAAAAGGAAGGCAAGAAATGACTAAAATGTATATCAGAGGGTACTCTGAAACTTGCTCTTGAACACAAAGTAGCTAAAGTGAATAGAAGAAATGATGAAATTAAAAGAACTGATGGTTTCAAATGGTGTTCTGAGAAGATAAAATTTTGGTTTTTTTGTTTTACTACTTAGGTTTTGTCAATATAATTTATTTTTTTTAATAAGATTTTATTGTAAATAGTTTACATGGGAGAACATTGGTTTTACACTCATTGCTTCATTGCAATGATTACAATCTCCTCTGTGTATAATCATTCAACAGTATTTGCATCTATTCCATTTTTTTTGGGGGGGGCGGGGTTGTATACAAAAACACTCAGGAGTATATAATTATTTAAATTATCAAAGGGCACATTCTACAAGCCTACTACCTGGCCACCAGCACGCAGTCCCTCTCTTTCCATGAGTCTAGAGTCTTCAGCTGCTCTGTCTTTCCATGTCCTCATCTCTGCCTCCATCTATGGTGTTGCTGCTTCTCTGGATAGGGTCCCATGTTCCACTCATGGTCTTCTCCCTTGATGGTCCTAGGGTCCTCTGTTCCTGGACTGTAAGATTAACTACTTCCCCCATTTTATTACAAATCTTCCACTTTTACAGTTGTGACAGTCACAGATAGTCATGATAACAATAATTCACTGTCAAATCATAGGAATCGTATCTCCATCTCCTTTCACCAGACCTGTCTAGACAAGATTAAACTATTTACTGGAGATTCTACCTTCCCACACGTACTCTGAAACTAAAATCCCTTTTGAAAACTTTTAAGACAGTCACTTTATTCCTTTATACCCCACCCCACTCCCATTTTAAGTAGCACATGTCTAAGTTGCCTATCCCTGTCAGCCCTGTATAGAGAGGATGTAGGATTTACACTTGATGTGAAGACTCCTTCCCTCTCAGTATTTTGAGCTACTACATCCATAAATATAGGTCAAGCTCATCAAATTGTAGCAATTTACACTTGTTTCCTTTATCAAAAAACATTAAAAAAAAAATCTTCCTCTAGTTGAGATCTGATTATCAAGCTATCAAAGCTAGGTCGAATGAGTACAATCTACAACTGTACGTGTTCTTGTGCATCTTCCCTCAGTTAATATCAGCTGGACATTTCACTCTAAGTTTTAGCCTTCTGTGGCTATGTCTTTGTCCATGGCTTCCGGAGTCCCCAGGTCTCACCACACTTTGGACCAATCAGCCCTTGCTCTTCTCTCTCTCATCTCCAGGTCAATGGGAGTCTGTGGAATGTGGTCAAACTCAGCCCATATCTTCATTGCTGTCTTTCCACCTCTTCACTCACCAGCTGACTAATGCAGTCACCATCAATCTTACATGCCTGCTCATGTGTTCCCTTTGAGTTTCACTTTTGGAGGGGGGTTTCTCCTGAAGGGACTTGATTGCTTCTCTTGATGGCTCTCTGGTAAGCAACTTGCTTGTTCTTGTAATAGCCAATCAGACTGCCATTTTTGTTACGGATTTTTCCTGCTGGTCTTCCTTTCAAGAAGTATCTTCTGTTCCTCTAGGTGTTCCAGGCTGGTCTACTTGTCCTTTCAAGTGGGAATGTCCTACCTCAGAAGGTTCTGGATGGGGATCAGGATTAAACCTAAAGTCCTGTACACTACAAAGGCTCTGCAATAAGCCTATTTCATTGGCCACGTTCTAGAATCCCTTTTAGGTATTCCAATGAGTTATATAGGCTGAAGATGGGCTTACAAGCTTTCTGTAGTAGACAAGGGAAACCAATATTCATAAGACATTCAAGCATCATAACATTATATCCACTCTTTTACCCATTTGGACTATGCCTCAATCTCTGTATCAGAGCCCTGTTGCTCCAAGATTGAGCGTTCATCATTATTTACCTCTGTCCCATTAGCCCATGTAAACCTGCCTCAGTGTCTCCCTATCTTCCTTGTTCTTCCACCCCTGCTTCTTGTGTATTGCCATCCCCAACACCCAAACTATGATGTGCCTATCCCTTACCCTGTGTTCGTTCTACCATCCCTTCCCCTTCTCCCCTCCCATAACCAACAAAGATTTTTTTTTTTTTCAATTTTAGTATGGGTATTTCTAATTAAACTTTTACAGTAATGGTTTTACGCAATATTTACACTTTAGTGACTGGCTAATTTCACTCAGCATAATGGCCTCAAGGTTCATCCATATTATATGGTGACTAGAGGCTTCCTTGTTATTCTTCAAGGTAGCATAATATTTCATTGTGTGTGTACCAAAGTTTATTTATCTCTTCTTCCATTAATGGGCATTTGGGCTGTCTCCATCTTTTTGCTATTATGAATAGTGCTGCTATTAACATTATGTGCATATATTAACTTGTGTTATGGCTTGTATTTCTTGTGGATATATGCCAAGTAGAAGAATGCTGTATCATAAGGTATTTCTATTTCCAACTTTCTGAGGAAGCACCATACTGTTTCCAGAGCGGCTGGACCAATGTAGGAGCATCCCAGTCTCTCCACATCCTTGCCAGCATTTACTGTCTTCTGCTTTTATGAACTTTGTTGTTATTACTGGTGTGAAATGATATCTCATTTTTGTTTTGATTTGCATCTCTCTAATGGCTAGTGATTGTGAACATTTCTTCATATGTTTGTTGGTTACCCTTGTCTCTTCCTCGGGGAAATGTCTGTTCATGTCCTGTGCCCATTTTTTAATTAGGTTATTTGTCTTTTTCTTGTAGCGGTGTTGTAATTTACTAAGTTGTTGTTGT
This sequence comes from Chrysochloris asiatica, assembly GCF_000296735.1. NCBI lineage: Eukaryota > Metazoa > Chordata > Mammalia > Afrosoricida > Chrysochloridae > Chrysochloris > Chrysochloris asiatica. Next base: position 24,635,589 of record NW_006408543.1, on the reverse strand, counting down.
TAAGTGTTGTAGAGTTGACTCTTAACACATGGCAAAACTCCATAGGGTTTCTGAGGAGCAGCTGGTGAGCTTGAACCACCAACCTTGGAGTTCAAATGACCTTTCAGTCTGGCGCATTAATGCACAGCACCACACCAGGACTCCATAGTATAGATTTTAGAAATTAGTCCCTTGTCTGATATGTTACTGCAAAAAATTTTTTTTCCATTCTGTGGGCTCCCTTTTTACTCTTTTGGTGAAATCTTTTGATGCACTTAAGTTTCTAGATTTAAATATATCCCAATGACATATTTTGTCTTCTTTTGTTTGTACAACTCTCACAATGTTTAGTAGTCTATGTGTGCCCTGGATTAGAGCCCTTAAATTTGTCTTAATTTTTTCATTGATGACCTTTATAATTCTGGGATTCACATTTAGATCTTTAATCCATCCTGAGTTGCTTTTATATATGGCATGAGGTAAAAGTCTCGTTTCAATCTTTTTGCATATCGATTTCCAGCTCTGCCAGCACCATCTGTTGAAGATACTCTGAGAAGATAAAATTTTATACTGAAATATTTAAACACCTGGCATTGGCAAACCAAAAATGAAAAACACATTAGACATTTTTTGAGCTGAAAGAACTGAAGAAAAATTGAGCATTGTATTGCAATATTGAAATAGTCTACAGAAAAAAATATTGAATGACAAAGGAAGAAAAAACAGTAGATGGAATAAGCAGAGCCACTTTACCATAAAATAATTGGTCAGTGTTCAGCCATTGCAAGAGAAAATGTATGATCAAGAACCAATGGTAATAAAGGATGAATTGCAAGCTGCGCTGAAGCCATTGGTCAAAAATAGAATTCAAGAATTAGGGAATATCAATTGAGAGAGTTCAGAAAATGGATGGAATTGTGAAAATATTCACATCTGTAGGCCAAGAAATTTCAAGTTCCATATTTCTGTCCAGTCCAAGAAAGGAGACTCAGCAGAACAGATATTATCAAACAATATCATTAATATAACATACAAGTAAAATTTAGTTTATGATAATTCAAAAAACATTTTCATCAGAACCTCAACAGGGAACTGCCATAATTTCAAGCTGGATTCAGAAGATAACATGAAATTAGAAATAATATTGCTGATGTCACGTGGATCTTGCCTGAAAGCATAGAAGCCCAGAAAGAAGTTTACTGGTCTTATATTGACTATGCAAAGAAATTTTACTTTGGGATCATAACAAATTACAAAAATATATGCAAATAATGAGAATTCCACAATATTTAACTGTGCTCATGACGAATCTGTTCATAGACCAGGAGGCATGCAGCTAGTCTGTGGTTTAAAATTAGCATAGGTATGTGCCAGGGTTGTATCCTTTCATATTTATTCAATCTGTTTACAGAGCAAACAATGAAAGGAGCTGGACTACATAAAGAACATGGCATCAGGATTGGAGGAAGACTTATTAGCAGTGTGCAAGGCGTGGATGACACACCTTGTTTGCTAAAAGGAAAAGGAATTGCAGCACTTACAGACAAAAATCAAACACTACGTACAACCTTGAGTTGTTGCTATTGTTGTTAAGTGTTGTGGAGATGTTTCTGACTCATAGTGACCCTGTATGGGGTTTCCCAGGAGTGACTGGTGGGTTTCAGCCATCGACCCTGTGGTTGTCAGTCCAGTGCTTATCCTAGAGTTCCACACCAGGAGTCAGTATGGACTATACCTTAACATAAAGAAAACACAACTTCTCACCATTGGAACAACTAGCAGCTTCATCATAAACAGAGAAAAGATGACATTTGTGAAGGATCTCATTTGATTTGACTCCACAATGAATGACCACTGAAGCAGCAGTCAAGAAACGAATAACTATATTGCATTTGGCAAATCTGTTGCAAAATACATCTGTTAAAAACTGAAGATGAAGAAGTAACCTTGGTGACTAAGGTGTGCCTGACCCAAGCCATGTTACTATATCAGCTGCCTCATATGCAAGGAAATGGTGAACAATGAATAAATAAGACTGAAGAATTGATGTGTTTGAGTTATGATGTTGGCCATGCAAATTGAATATACAGTGGACTTCCATAATAACAACAAATCTGTCTTAGAATAAATACAGCCAGAATTTTCCTTAGAATCAAGGATAGTAAGAATTTGGACATGTTATGAGGAGGGACTCTTCACTGGAGAAAGAAAAAAGGTTTGGTAATGTAGAGGGTCAGTAAAATAGAAGAGACCCTTAAGGAGATGGAGTGATACATTGGCTGCAACAATGGGCTTAAACATAGGACTGACTGTGAGGATCGTACAAGACTAGGTCATTTTTCATTTTAATGTACATAGGGTCACTGAGGAACTACTCAATGACATCAAATGAATAACCCATAAATAAGAAAACATCATATGGGAAACTGCGCAATGCCACCACTGGACCGGTCCTAGTCCTAGGATGCTATTCAAAACAATAGTCCGATAGTTGTCATAGGGTCACTGAGTAAGGAACTACCTAATGACATCAAACAATAACACATAAATAAGATGACAACATATGGGCAACAGCCCAACAACACCACTGGACCTGTCCTAGGCCTACGGTGCTATTCAAAACAATAGTCAGATAGTTGCGCTACGCTTATAAATGAGTAAATAGTACAGGATATGGGATGGCCAACTTTGCAGCTTTTAGGTAATTAACTCCCCAAAATGAGTTAATTACATGTCTTGAACTCATCTCCTATGACTGTGCTTCATGGAATGGAATCTAGTTAAAGCACCTAAGAAGTCATAAAATTCACATTTGCTATATTAAGGATTTTTAAATATTTCTTATGTTGTGTCAGAAAGAAGATCTAGAAGGCTGGTAGACAGCTGGATATTTTTTATGTGACTGAACACAAGATGTATAGATTCTTGGTTTTAGCCACCTATGCTTCAGTGCCTTACCATGATGTCTGATCTTTGTTGACAAACATAGAAAATTATCAAAAGGTAGATTTTAGGTATTTGCTATTTCACATAGATTGTCATTTATGGAAAGTATATCTTTTTATTATAGAAAATTGAGGAATAATAATAAATTAAATGGAAATACACATGTGTATTTTAAGAAGCCTTGCAAGAGTAGACTGTTAAGAAGAGATGCTGAGGAGGCGGAGCGTGATGGTGGGTAGGGTAAAGGTGCAGTGAAGTTTGCTATCAGCCATACCACAGAATACCAGGCAAAGCAGATCTAGGGCAGAGGTCCACATCTTGGAACCACATAGCTAAGAATATTTTAAAATTTTGAAGGCTTATAGCTAGTGGAACTTGAAGCTGAAGTAAGAAATTGTTTTTTTTGTTTTGTTTTGTTTTGTTTTTTTATTGTGAATTATGTGGTAGTTTACATGGAAGAACATTAGTTTTACATTCATCCTATCGTATTCCATTTCTTTCCATGGTTAAAATCCCCTCGATGCATCATCAACCAACCAAAGGGTATACACTGCAAACCTGCCCCCAGTCGTCAGCACACAGCCCCTCTCCCTCTTTGGGTCTAAAGTCACCAGCTGCTCCATCTCTCCCATGTCATCATCTCTGCCTCCATCTCAGGCATCACTGCTTCTCTGGGTAGGGTTCAGATCTCCGCTGTTCTCCCTTGATGGTCCCAGGGACCTCTGTTCCTAGACAGAAAAGTTAATCACTCCTCTCCTTGCTACAAAACATCTATCTTTATATTTCCGACCCTTACAATAAGTCCTGATAACAGTTATTCACTATTGTATCACAAGAGACCGATCCACATTTCATTTCATCAGTCCCGCCTAGACAGATTGGATACCACTCAGTGGAGATTCTACCTTCCTCCATGCCCTCTGGATCTAGGTTCCCTCTAGAAAACTTGTAAGCCAGTCACTTCTTGCCTTTGTAGCTCCCCCATTTTGGGCAGCCAATGTCCAAGTTGCCCATCCCTGTTTACTCTTTGTATGGAGGGGGTGTGGGAATGATCCTTGCTGTAAAGATTTCTTCCCTCTTTTGAGCTACTGCATCCATAGGTGTAGGTCATCAAATTGTATCAGATTATCATCAAAGTTCATCAAATTGTATCAGATTACTCTTTTTTTCCTCTTTTTTCTTCTTCTAGTTGAGCTCTGATCATCCAGTCATTAAAACCAGGTTAAGTGAGCATTATCTGCAAGTGTGGGTGTTTTTGTGCATATGCCCTCTCTTCTTATCAGCTGGATGCTTCACACTACACTCCAGTCCTCTGTGGCTATGTCACTGACTCTGGGCCCAAGAATCCCTAGGTCTTGCCACACTGCTGGCCAACCAGGTCTCCACCCAGGTTCACAGGAGTCTATTGAACATTGTAGGGCTTAGCTTGCAGCTTCATTTCTGTTTTTCCCTCTCTTCCCCTTATGGGTGACGAACGTGGTCACTAATCAGAGCATGTATTCCCATTGAGTCTTAGTTGTGGAAGGGGGTTTGCACTGAGGGGACCTGTCCACTTGCATTGATGCATTGATGTCTCCTAGGCAAGCAACTTGCTTGTTCTTGTAGTAAAAGTCGACCTGCTAATATTGTTTTGTATTTTTCCTATTGGTCTTTCAAGAAGTATCTTCTGTTCTTCTAGCCACTCCAGGCTGGTTGCTCGTCCTTTCAAGTGGAAATTTCCCATCTCTGAAGATTCTGGATGTGGTTCAGGCTTCCACCTATAGTCTTATGTAATGCAGAGGCTTCACAGCAAGTCTCCTTCACTGGGCACATTGTAGCCCCATTTTAGGTATCCCATTCAGTTATAGGCAGAAGATGGACTTACAAGCTTTCTAGGGTGATGTTTCTGGCTATTCCTTTCTTTCCCCCTCCAGTGTCTATTTTATAATATAATGCAAGGAAAACCAAGATTCAAAAGACAGCCAAGCATCTTAACATTATTCCCTCCTTT
>NW_006408543.1:24621099-24622899 GCF_000296735.1 Chrysochloris asiatica | reverse complement strand
AAAAAAAATGTACAGGAGAAAGATGAGGCTTTCTGCTCTTCTAAAGATTTACCAGAAAACCTACACAGGGTCACTATGAGTCAGAAGCTATTCTGTGGCATTCAACCATCACCATCATTAAGACCAGGAAATTAAATGGGTTGGTATTGTGAATACTGGGAAGGTAACATTTCAAAATGCTGATCGAGCAAGTAATGAGCAGTAAAAGCATTACATTAATATATGACATCCAACAAAGGAAACCAAAAATACAGCCAAAAAGCTTTTATAAAATGTATGTCATAAGTTTTTGGGAAGAGTCTCAAAATCCCACATGGTAAACAGAGCATATACTTCCTATGTTGGCACTGTGATGTTGTGACATGGAATTGATTCCAACTCATAGTGAGACAGTGGGACAAAGTGGAATTTCCCCATTGAATATTTTAGATGAAACATTTACATGCATAGACCATCAGATTTTCTCCTGTAAAGCCATTGCACTATACAGAATTCAGAAGTGGAGCATGAAGGACACATTCACATACTTTTAAAAGAACTATTGAAAATGTGCAATGTTTAGTATCCAATGTATGGCACTCAGGATAAAGCTTTGGATCACCAGGTAGGTTTGAATCAAAGGTCAGTGGTTCAAACTCACCAGCCACAGAAACCATATACAAGGTTGTTATGAGTCAGAACTGACTCAGTGGCACTTAACCACAAAACTTTCAGTTGCGTAGGTTTTCTGCATAAGTAATATTTACCACCGAATGGAATCAGTACTAATGTTTTATTTTCAAAGTCAATTGTTATATTTGCAAGGCTAATTTTTCTAGTGCTTGATATATTCATTTAATACCAGTTAATTTCCCCTTCAGTGGTTCGTTTTAAATTCCCAGATGGATAAAGCAATGTTGCTAAATTTTCAAACCATCGTTGAATATGAATGAATATAAAACTAGTCTTTATTGGATTCTGGACAAATCCTGAAGGAGGAAAATTTCCTCCTGTCATTATAGTGTCATATTACTTAGAAGACTTTCTTCTTCTATATGGATTATACACTAGAAACAATTCTGAGCAGCTCCTGTGCCCTTGAATGTTTGCCACCTAGCTAGGAATCACTTCTTTACTCCCAATGACAGACTAAGAACCACACCAACTCTCAACAGCTCACTGTTTCCTGCTTTAATTAAAAATGGGAGGGCTCCTCCCCTGCCCCTGACTCCCAGGGAATGTATAAGCATTAATGAGAGCCAGGATCTGTCTGGACATCAGCTTCTAATTACACAGCTTATTGTTATGATGGTAATTGTGGAGATTATTTACTGACAGTTGCAAAAGAGGCTTATGGGATTTTCAGGCTAATTTGATTTGACCTTCACTTTATTACACCATCAACCACTTTTTGACCCATATGTGTAGGTAGTGCATTGATATTCTATCATAGATGCAACATGTTAAGCTGATGAAAATGAAGACTTAAAATATAGATGCAAATATGGGTGGCAGGAATGTAAAACTGTGCGGACACTTTGGAAAACTATTTGATAATTCCTCACAAGGTTAGACATACAGTTACTTAAACAAAAAAAAAACAAAAAACAAAGTCGCTGTCATTGAGTTGATACCTACTTATAGCAGCACTGTGTAGGGTTTCTGAGGCTGTACATCTTTATGGGACAAGAAGCTTCATATTCCTTTCCTAGGTTTCTACTCAAAAGAAATGGAAACAAGTCCACACAACAGCATTGTATACAAGTATATAGCAACATTTCTCATAATAGCCAAAAAGTGAAAATAAAAAACAAAAAAAAA
>NW_006408543.1:24618276-24619824 GCF_000296735.1 Chrysochloris asiatica | reverse complement strand
GGTTGTATTCTTTCACCATACTTATTCAACCTGTATGCTGAGCAAATAATCTGAGAAGCTGGGTTTTATGAAGAAAAATGTGCCATCAAGATTGGAGGAAGACTCATTAACAACCTGCGATATGTGGATGATAAACCTTGCTTGCTGAAAGGGAAGAGGACTTAAAGTACTTACTGATGGAGATCAAAGAACACCACCTTTGGTATGGATTGCATCTCAATGTAAAGAAAACAAAAATCCTCACCAATGGACAAATAAACAACATTCTTATCAAAGGAGAAAAGACTGAAATGGTAAAGGACTTCATTCTTCTTGGATCAATTATTTGATTAAGTAAGGTGAAAAAATACAACCCTGGCACACACCTTTTCTGGATTTAAACCACTCAGTGTCCCCTTGGTCAATGTACAGGGTCCTCATGAGCACAATTAAGTGTACTGGAATATTAATTATCCACAGGTGGTTCATAGCTTGTCTTGACCCACACAGTAGAAAGCCTTTGTATAGTCAATGAAGAACAGGTAAATATCTTTCTGATATTCTCTGCATTCACCCAAGATCCATCTGATGTCAGCAAAGCTATCCCTCGTTCTACATCCTTGTCTAAATCCAACTTGAACCTCTGGCAATTCCTGATCCATGTACTGTTGCAGCCATATTTTAATTATCTTTAGCAATGAATCAGTGTAGTACAAAAAATAAAAATACAGAACCACTTTCAGATACTTATTCCTGCTTCTCTAAAATGAGCCATTCCTGAAATTCCATGAAAGAAACTTTTGTAGGAGCAGTGACAAAGCAAAACTTTTCCCTAACATACTAAGGAAAACCCAACAGTTAATTCACATTATGCACACATTCTTACAGTCATTTAGAGACTTAGCTGAAAGATGTAAGAAACATTTGATACTACAAATTATTCAAATGATGCTTGCCCTGTCATATGGCAACACAATGGCTAAAAATTAAACTGTTAACTGAAAGATTGGCAGTTTGTATCCACTCAGCTGTTTAATGGGAAAAAGACCTAGAACATGGAACAGTTCTACTCTGTCTTGTAGAATAACTGAGTCAAAAATCTACTTGATGACAAAATACGACAGTCATATTTTTAATTATTTAAAACATCAGACATAAATTACATAATATAAAATTTATCCAATTTAAACTTTTGCAACCTTTGCCACTTTTAATTATAGAACATTTTCATCACCTTTAAAAAGAACCGTCTGATACAATTCGATAAACATGACCTACAGCTATAAATGCAGTAGCTCAAAAGAGGAAACAAGTCCCTGCTGCAAGAACTATACCCACCCCCTCCACGCAAAGGGTAGATAGGGATGGGCAACTTGGACATTGGCTACCCAAAATGGGGGAAGGGATATAAAGGCAAGAAGTGACTGGCTTACAAGCTTTCAAGGGGGAACCTAGATCCAGAGGGCTTGGAGGAAGATAGAGTCTCCAGTGAGTGGTGTCCAGCCTGTCCAGGAAGGGCTGATGAAACGAAATATAGATGGGTCTCTTGTGATGCAATGGTGAATAATT
>NW_006408543.1:24613438-24617756 GCF_000296735.1 Chrysochloris asiatica | reverse complement strand
GGTTTCCAGTCTGTCTAGATGGAACTGGTGAAAGGAGATGGGGATAAGACTCTTGTGGTTCAATAGTGAATAAGTGCTTTCCGGATTGATTGAGAATGTTGCCAATGTAAAGGTAGACGTCTTGTGATAAAAGAGAAGTGGTTGATCTTGCATTCCATTTTAGAGAAGCAGGAATAAGTATCTGAAAAGTGGTTCTGTATGTTGATTTTTCATATTGCATTGACTTATCTGTTTAAGCATTCGCAACTTGGGGGGAAAGGTAATTTCTTTCCATTCAGAACATGAAAGATTTTATCCAACGACTTACACCAATGTTATCTTTTGAGGGATTATGTTTTATTACTATCAGGTAATAGAGTTTCTTCTGTTTGTTTCCTTCTGACCCCAGCTTCCTCTGAGTTTTATTGCTGACCAGTAACAGTCTCTATAGTTTTAAAAGTAGTATACTATGAGTCACTTTTGCTTTGTGTCCTTGCTACAGAGCCTTTCAGGAAATTCAGTTTTCTTAGTTCTTTATTGACCCAGCTCTATCTTCCAGAATAACAATAAAATAAAATTGAGTAGGGGTATAGGTTTTGAGGAGACAGACACAGACACCTTCTTATTTTTCTTCTTAGATTTTGAAAACTAAATTGGATATGGGGAGTAATAACTGTAATCTTCCGGGGGCACAACTAATAAAATAACTTTTAATATAGGAGCTAACCCTGTGACAAGACAGGAAGGTCTGCAGAGTTTGGCAACATATCATCTATTTTTGCTTTAGAATATTTTTTGCTGTTAACTACTTCTTAAATTATATAAAATAAAATCACACAAGCTTTCTCTCAACCCTGTGAAACTTGCAAAAGCTAACTGGCACCAAAAGTAAAAATAAAAGTAGCTCGAGCTTACTTTTTGATAGGTTTTCATTGTAATACAAATGTTTTTGCAGGTTTTTGTTTTTGTTTTTTATATAAGGAAAAAGAAGCCAAAGCATGCCAGTAATTTCAGAAATACAGGGGATTTCTCTGTTTGCCTAATCCATGGGTGATTCTGTCATTTTATGGTTTAAAAATTAGTAATTTAAGATTTTTTTTTTTTGTTCACTGAAGATCAAATTGTTCCTAACTCTGTATTAAAATACCCACTGAGTCTATTCTATTATTGTTTCCAAGTATTTTCTGCCCTCCCTTTTTGTTTTTTTTCCAGAGGATTTTACACAGAATTTTTTTGTTGTGTGACTTGCAGGTCTTCCTTTGGAAGGAACAAACTTCCCTGTGCCCTATTAGACACCTGGCTTGTCCATATGACCTGTACTGACCAATACAATGGGTATAAAAGTCATAAATGCAGAAACTTCTAGAACCATCTCATGCTTCTGGTAACCATCAGAGGTCTGGTAGCATAGTGGTTACAAATAGGGCTGACAGTCTCACAGTTAGCAGTTTGAAACTATCAGTGGTTCCGAGAGAGAAAGATGAGGCTTTCTGCTCCCGTAAAGATATGCAACCTCAGAAACCCTACACAAGGTCACTAGGTGTTAAAACTGACTCCACAGCACATAGCCGCCACTACCACTCTTCAGGCATTTCTTTCTTTGGCACAAAAAACACGGAGTACAATGAACTAAGAAGCTATTCTTTTTGTGTGTATGTGTGAATTGAGGGATAGTTTACATGAGAGGACATCAGTTTTATGCTCATCCTATCGTATTTCGTTTCATTGCAAAGATTACAACCACCTTCATGCATCACCTTTCAACAGTATTTGCTTCTATTCCTTTTGTGTGTGTGTGTGGGGGGGTGCACACCAAAACACTCAGGAATATATAATCATTTATACAAACAAAGGGTACATACATTCTGCAAGCCTGCCTCTTGGCTGCCAGCAACACACCCTTTCTCTCTTTCCATGAGTGTTGAGTCCTCTGCTGATATATCTCTTCATGTCCTCACCTCTGCTTCCATCTCTGGTGTCACTGCTTCTCTGCCTACGGTCCCGCATTCCACTCATATTCTTCTCCCTTGATGGTCCTAGGGTCCCCTGTTTTGGGACAGTAAGATAAACTACTCCCCCCTTTCTGTTACAAAACTTCTACCTTTATAGTTGTGATCATCACAATTAGTCAAAATAACAACTATGCACTATTGAATCATAAGAATCTTATCCCCATCTCCTTCCACCAGACCCATCTAGACATGATGAATACTATTCACTGAGGGTTCTATCTTCCCCTGCACACTCTAAGAAGGTATTCTTAACGAGAACTAGAACCCAACCAAGGTACATTCCTTACAACAAGGACTGAAAGTTGTTTGAATATTCCTACAGCAGGATTTCAAAATTATTTTGAATCAGGGTTTTCAGTTACCTTCAACCCTTCTAAATGGAATGTTACTTGTGCATAGTCTGACCTTCATTCTATGTTGGGTACATGCATGTAGAAGAGAGGAAGAAAGTTCAGCTTTATGGTTCATCAGTTTCTCTACAACAGAAGCTTAATGTGCGTGTGTTGTAAAATATGTGGACTTTGAGCCTAATACAATGATAGGATCACATCTTTGGGATACCATCTTAAGTGAATGAGTATAATTTATGTTCTGAAGGAAAGTGGTAATTATGACCAAAAGGGTAGACTGCGATAGATTGCATTATGATTAGCTCTAATTATTTTCTGTTATCACTGTGGGAATAATCAACATGATGTGAATTACAACACTTCTTGGTATTATGATTATAATTGCCACATCCCTAACATCAGATTTGTTCAGGGACCTACTGAACATGAAGAAAAGCGATAAGAGACATACCTGAGATAGCTTTAAGATCTTCCTAAGAGATCTCTCTTTCACCTCTTCTGCAAGAATGACTTGTCCAGATTAAGAGTTATTTCTTCAGCCTAGGTATTTCTGGAAAAATAATATGGATTCAAGTCAATAGACTATGAAGAACACATTATTAAGTGCCATAAAGTCAGTTTTGACTCACAGAAACACTGCAGAGGGTGTCCAAGGAGCAGCTAGTGCATTTGAACCTCTGACCTTGTGGTTCAATCTGATGATGTGATAGAGTGCTTATTCTACAGTGCCACACCAGGACTCCAAAGAACACATAACAGTAGTGATAAACTTTCACATTCTAAGCAATTAATTATTTGTATTACAGTGTAACTTCAAGAAAGTGATTAGTTCTTTTTATTGTGTATAAAACATAGGAAAAGAACTATAAGATGAACACTGAGGATAGCTTTTTATCAGTTTGTGGATAAATCTCTCTAAGTGCATCAATACTGACAATGGATTGAAAACACATGCTTGACATTAGTCATCCCTCCACTTCCAAGGCAAAACAATATAGCAAATCACAGAATACAGGAAAAACGTTTGAGACATGCTCTGTCCCACTCTGCATCTCTTTTCTTCTTCTTCTTTTTTTTTGCATGTGGGAAATAAGCCTGCCAAAAACAAATTTCTCCTTATTTTGTGGAAGTTTGTGAAACTGTATGTCTTCTAGTGTCTGAATTAGACACACCCTTATGCTGTGTTCTTTTGGAGACTGTTCTACAGCAATTCTACACACACACACACACACACACACACACACAAAATGTGATACACATGTACACACAAACAAACCCATAACCTGCTCTACTTGAGTTGCTTCTCCACAGATCTACACAGATGCAGACACATACAAACACAAACACATGCACTATATATTCTGGTAGAATAATGGGTCAAGAGTTGGGCTGTAAGGTAACAGTTCAAATCTACCAGCAACGCTGTGAGAGAAAGGTGAGAGTTTCTTCTCTGGTAAAGATTAACAGCCTTGGAAACCCTATGGGACACAAAGTCAATATGATTCAGAAATGACTCCATGCCATATAACCATCACCAACATTATACACACACAGTTAAACCAGGCAGAATATATGATTACAGTTTAATTTGCATCATATTATTCTAAAACTTGCTTGTGTCAATTAGTCCCTTACCATTTTAAATATATTTTCAAACTCCTCAGTCATTTTATATGCTTATATGTATTTCCTTTTAGATGTTTTTCAATATAGAAAGATGTTTGCATTGTTAAGGTTAATATAGGCACAAAAGGAAGAGGTGCATTTTGCTTTCAATGAGGTGAAAATATTCATGGTCGAGCATTTTTGCAAAGAATGTAGCTACTTCTTCTGCTTTGGGGCTCAGCTTCATGACTTTACCATCATAATAAAACTTGACATTCTCTGGAAGAGGCTCATATGGTGGAGCAAATACAGGACCTTTGTGTTCTAGGAATTTCCATTTGATGCCTTCAGGATAGCGCTCTTCTTCCCACC
>NW_006408543.1:24611654-24612427 GCF_000296735.1 Chrysochloris asiatica | reverse complement strand
AAATTTGTTGGAGTACAGCTCCTCATAGTATTGTTATTATCCTTTTGATTTCATTTGGTTCTATTGTGACTTCACCCATGTGGTTTCTAATGCGATTAATTTGTGTCCTCTTCCTCTTTTCTTTAGTTTTGCCAGTGGTTTGTCACTTTTATTAATCCTTTCAAAGAACCAGCTTCTTGTCTTGTTGATTCTTCCTATAGTTTTTGGTTTTCCATCTTGTTTATTTCTGCTCTTATCTCTATTATTTCCTTTCTTTTGGTGACTGTAGGTTCCCTCTGCTGGGCTGCTTCTAATTATTGAAGATGCTGCGTTAATGTGTTGATTTTGGTTCTTTCCTCTTTTTGGATGTGCACATTTATTGCAATAAATTGTTCTATTAGCACTGCTTTTGCCGTGTCCCAAAGACTTTGGTATGTTGTGTTTTCATTCTCGTTTGTTTCTAGGAACTTTGGGAATTCACATTTCTTTTAGCCAGTCGCTTTTCTGCTGGGTGTTGTTCATTTTCCATGTATTTTACTTTATTGCCTTGGGATTCTCATTGTTGATTTCTAGTTTTATAGCATTGTGTTCTGAGAAGATGCTCTGTAGAATTTTGATGTTTATAAATTTATGAAGGCTTGCTTTGTGACCTAACACATGGGCAATTCTGGAAAATGTTCCATGTGTACTGGAGAAGAATCTGTGTTGTGCTGTTGTTGGATTGAATGCTCTGTATACATCTATGAGGTCAAGTTGGTTGTTTGTATTGGTTAATTCCTCTGTAGTTTTGTTGA
>NW_006408543.1:24610391-24611164 GCF_000296735.1 Chrysochloris asiatica | reverse complement strand
TCGATAGGTATGAATTAATTGCTGCCATTATGTTACTTATTTGTTGGTGCTGTTCATTCTTTTGTTCTGCATTCCCTCTTGTGTTGGGTGTGTGTGTGTGTTTTGTGTTATTTCTTATCAGTTTCTTTTTAGTTTTCATATGCACTTGTTCTGCTTGGAAATTCATTTTTATGATAAGTTGTGAAGTATTAATTTTCTTTGGGGTTACCTTGTAGTCTACTAACTTTTCTCTCCATTTAAGATAACCCATTGTATCCAGTAATCTACCTGACATCCTCACCACCTGGGTCTCTGTTGCTACGTTTGTCCCTTCTTTGACATTGATATATTTATCTTCAGTTGACCTCCCAGCTCCTTTGAGTTTGTTGTTGTAGTCTTGTTCTGTTCTGGACTCTGCTTTCTGTTAACTGAGTTCCAAGTGTTGTTGCCACACCTGTCAATCTCTTGTCTGTTCTTGGTGATTTTCAGTCCCCAGAACTCCCTTTAGGATGTTTTGAAGTGCTGGGTTGGTTTTGATAAAATCTCTCAGATTTTGTTTATCCTGGATGTCTTGATCACACCATCATATGTGATTGATAGTTTTGCTGGATAGACAATTCTTTGTTGACAGTTTTTTGTTTTATTTTTTTTTCTTATAGAGCTTTGTATGTCTCCCCATTGCCTTCTTGCCTGCATGGTTTGTTCTGAATAGTCAGAGCTTAGTCTAATTTGTTTGCCTTTATAAGTGACATTTCTCTTCTCCATGGCCACTTTTAGTATTCTTTCCTTGTCTT
>NW_006408543.1:24598861-24599510 GCF_000296735.1 Chrysochloris asiatica | reverse complement strand
CATTTACTTAATTTAAAAATTTTTTTAAAAGATAAAATCTCTTGGGGAGATTTTTTTGAGTACATGCATGTGGTGAAACACAGCTATATGTTTCTTCTTAAATGATTTAGTGTTGGTGCCTGATAAAAATGTCTTATAAGGTTGTACTCCAGTGTAGTATGTTGTTCTTGTTAAGTGTCATTGAATTGATTCTGAATCATAGATACTCTGTATAAGTTTCTAAGGAGCAGCTGGTGGGTTTGGACCTCTCACCTTATCGTTCATAAAACTTTGCTGATCTTATATTGCCATACAAGTGAATTATGTATCCAATACATTACTATTCAACACACTATAGTACCAGGCTGTTCATTTAACAAAAAGAGGGAACGTGCTGATAACCTGGGAAACTTGATGACTAGTTTTGGAAGTAAACTCCACTGGTTATATCCAGTAGACCAATCATAGGGAATTTTGGGAAATATATTCCTTTTTTTCCCCCCTTGTGGATTAGTACTTTCCAGGAATGCCCAGTACTTTTCTGTTCCCCTCTATTTCTCCTTACCTCTTATATACCATAGAGTTTTCAGTGACTAGCGATTCGGAAGTAGTTTGTCACTCTTTCTTCCTAGTCTGTCTTTGTTTTGTAGCTCATCTGAAACCTTTCCAC
>NW_006408543.1:24595950-24597396 GCF_000296735.1 Chrysochloris asiatica | reverse complement strand
CCTGGCAGATTCAAAAGTGCACGATTTTTTACTTTAGCTCCAAACTCCATAGGCTATAAGCCTTCAAACCCCTAAAATATTCCTGTCTTTGTGGTTCCGAGTTTGGGAGCTCTGCCCTGGATCTGTTCTGCTTGGTATTCTATGTTATTGCTGATGGCACACTTCATTGCACCTCTGAAAGAGAAAGCTGAGCATTTTAAGAGTGCTTTCGATAGGTGACAATGAGCAGCTAACTTTGTAGAAAAAGGTGAAGTTAGTGACTGCCAGGATTATTACTCTTCTCCTATCACTTTGTTTAAAAAGAAAAGCTTGTTCTCTGTAAGATGGTTTAGATAAAGATACACTAATTAAACTGTAGGGATCTATAAACATTACCTGTTATTAGGGTCAGCCAGTTTAATTCTTATACAAATAATTTGAGATAATATTATCATTATCTCCATTTTGTCCCATGAAAAAAGAAATTTTCAGCTCACAATTACATAGCTATTAAAATTAGAATCCCAAACCACTTTCTAACATGCAAACCCAAATTAAAATACCAGCTAACATCAAATTCAAAGATAAAAGATATTTTATATGATACTGGTGAAAGTATATTTAAAGAGCAGTTCATTTTCTTTTCTTTTGTCTGAGACCTATCCAGGAGCTCTGGTGGCATAGTGAATTGTGTTTTGGCTGCTCACCATAAGGGTAGCAGTTTGAATCCTCCAGATGCTCTGTGGGAGAAATATGAAACATTCTGTTCCTGTAAAGATTTATAGCCTTGAAAACACATTGAATTGGAACCAATTCAAATGCACACATCCACCATCACCAATAACAGCTTATACTTCCACCTGCATTCACACTTTGTTATTTTCCTTATTTTCTTACAGTAATGTACATATCTTTAATTCATCCCTACTTGGAAATACTGATTTAAGATAAGACTCATTGATTTTTTTTTTAATGTTTTATTGTGAATTATGTGATACTTTATATGGGAGAATATTAGCTTTACATTCATCTTATCGTATATCCTTTAATTGCCATGGTTGCAATCCCTTCCATACATCATCAACCAACCAGTGGATAGACCATGCAAGCCTGTCCCCCAGTCATCAGCATACAGCTTCTCTCACACTCTAGTTCTGAAGTCCCCAGCTGCACATCTCTCCGTGTCATCATCTGTGCCTCCATCTCTGGCATACTGCTTCTCTGAGTAGGGTCCCGCTCTCCATTCTCCTTCCTTGATGCTCCCAGGGACCTCCGTTCCTAGAGCAAAGTCAATCACTCCCCTCCTTCTGCTACAAAATGTCTACCTTTATATTTCCAACCCACACAATCAGCCCTGATAACAATTATTCACTTTTTTATCACAAGAGACCTATCATCAGCTCCTTTCATCAGCCCTGCTCAGACAGATTGGATACAACTCAGTGGAGATTCTACCTTCCTTCATGC
>NW_006408543.1:24593770-24594363 GCF_000296735.1 Chrysochloris asiatica | reverse complement strand
AGGAAACACAGTATTGCTTTCCAGAGAGACTAGACCATTTTGCAATCTCACCAGCGTTGCAGGAGCATCCCAGTCTCTCCACATAACCATCAGCATTTATTGTCTTCTACTTTTTTTTATCTTTGCTGTTATTGCTGTTGTGAGATGTTAAGTCATTGTTGTTTTGATTTGCATCTCTGTAATGGCTAGTGATCGTGAACATTTCTTCATATGTTTCTTGGCTGCCCAGATCTCTTCCTTGGTGAAGTGTCTGTTCATGTCCTGTGCCCATTTTTCAATCGGGTTATTTGTCTTTTTCTTGTAGAGGTGTTGTTTCCTGTATATTTTAGAAATGAGTGCCTTGTCTGATGTGTCATTGCAAACAATTTTTTTTCCATTCCCTTTTTCCTCTTCTGGTGAAGTCTTTTAATGCATGTAAGTTATTACTTTTTAGTATGTCCCAATCATCTAATTTGTCTATTTTTGTTTGTATGGTTTTCAAAATGTTTGGCATCTGTGTATTCCCTGAATTAGTGCCCTCACATTTGTCCATATTTTTTCATTGATGGCCTTCATAATTCTGGGATTCACATTTAGGTCTTTAATCCATGTTG
>NW_006408543.1:24590820-24591390 GCF_000296735.1 Chrysochloris asiatica | reverse complement strand
TGTGACAATATATATCAAATAGTACCCCAAAAGCCGTTACAAGTTTGAGAATGAAGAACAAGAGATAATTCAAGTTTCTAAAAGACAAATTATCATTCATCCTTGTCTTACTGATGCAATTTTCTATATGACACATTAACAAGCCCCTTTAGCATCAAGCATTTTCTTATCCAGAAATTCAGTATCCAATTCAGTCTCAAATATGAGGAGGCTTCGAAAAAATGTGGTAAAATGGAATTGAAAGATAATGGAATTTTTCCATGAATTTTTGGAATCCTCCTCATATATGAAGTCCAGGTGTAACCATCAAGAATGACTTGAACAGAACACTGCCATGTAAACTGAAATAAAATCTAGCAGACATATAAGAAAACAAAATAAAAATAGAAGTGCACACCAAACAATTCAACCCCCTGAAAATATGTACTGCTGTGTGTGCGCACACATGGGTGTTTTTTTTCTTTGTGTATGTTTGACGGTTGCTGAACTTGGGTATGGAAACATTTTGTCACCAGTTTATCGAGGAAGAAAGACCACAATACATTTTGAGTACTGCATATCCCCAATTAA
>NW_006408543.1:24588673-24590707 GCF_000296735.1 Chrysochloris asiatica | reverse complement strand
GTGATATTTAGTGACAAATGACAAATAACAAATTAGAATACAATAATTTGTGATTTACATAGCTAGTTCATACTCATTGTGTACTATGTATAGTATTAAATTGTTTTCATAACAGATACTTGTTCAAATATACCTGAGATATTGGTATGTCAGAATCTACTAGAAGACATCTAAAAACACCATCACCACATGGTGTGGCATTGTAGGTTAAGTGCTGGACTGCTCATCACAAGGTAGGAAGTTCAAGCCCACCAGCCACTCCTTGGAAACCCTATATAGGGTCACTGAGTTGCAATGAAGTATTGCACTATGAGAAAAAGCATCGGACCACAAGGTCAGTTTGAACCACAATGTCGGTGGTTCAGATTCATCAGCCACTCCTTGGAAGTACTATACAGGGCCACTCTGAGTCAGAACTTAACAGCACTTAAATGGGTCAGAACGGCTCAACAGCATATCACAACAGCAACAACAATCTTCTTTCCATAGTTGCTGGTTGTGGATCCAAGTTGAATGAAATTGTTTACATCAACCTTCCCTCCATGCATTGTGATGTTGCTTTATTGGGTCAGTTGTGATGATTTTTGTATGCTTTATGTGGAGTTATAATCTGTATTAAAAGCCATAGCCTTTGTTTCTCATCAGTGAATTCTTAAAGTTCTCTTAGCTTGCAGCAAGTACTTTTTTTTTCATTAGTATATTATAGATAACGAGTCTTACGCAATTCCTTATACCTCATTCTTCTTCACATACTGTAGCTTCTCAGATTATTTGTTAAGCATATTTACTGAAGGCTCGTGTTGCTAAGTGCTATCCAATCAGTTCTGACTTACAGTAACCTGGTCTAGGGTTTCTGAGGAACGACTGGAGAGCTTGCACCACCAACTCTGCAGTTCAAACCAACCTTGCAGTCCAGCGCATTAACCCGCAGTGCCACACCGAATTAATAAAAGGATGCAGTCTGATGGGCAACTTTCTTGATTGTAAACCCTGCAGTATCCCCTTGTGTTGAACCTTTAGGTTGGTCTATGTACGTATGTACATGTTCTGCATGAGCACAATTAAGTGTTCTGAAACTCTAAATTTTCACAATGTTATCAATATGTTGTGTTCCTGACAATCCAATGCTTTGGCATAATGAATGAAATGCAATTGACTTTAAAAAAAAAAAAAAAATACACATTCAGTCAAGATCCATCCAACATCAGCAATTATATTCCTAATTCCAAATCCTGTTCTAAATCTAGTTTGAATTCCTGGGTCTTTCTTATGGATGTATTCCTGTATCCATTTTTAAAAATATCTTCAGAAAATGTTATTTGCATGTGCTATTAATAAGATAATTAAATAATTTCTACATACTGTTAAATCACCTTTGTTGGGGACAAGCACAAATGTGAATCTTTTACAGTCAGTTGGCAAGTCTTCCAAATTTTTTGGCATACGTGAGTGAATGCTTCCATGTTGCTTTCATTTGTTGAAATATTTCAATGGCCATTCTGTCAGTTTCTGGAGGCTACGTTTTGTCCAGGCCCTTCAGTGCTGCTTCAAATTCTTCCTTAAATACCACTGGGTTTTGTTTTGTTTTGTTTTTATCACATTCTACCTATTAAAATAGCTAAATGTTGACGAGTTCTTTTCATTATGTTGTTGTTCTTATGTGCTATCGAGTCATTACCAACTCACAGTGACCTTATGCATAGCAGAACAAAACATTGCCCGATCCTGGACTAACTTCACTACTGTTGCCATTCTTGAGTCCATTGATGCTGTCACTTGGCCAATCCATCTCGTTGTGGGTCTTCCTCTTTTTCTCTGACCCTCCACGTTACCAAACATGATATCCTTCTCCAGCGACTGGTCCCTCCTGACAATATGTCCGAAGTATGAGAGACAAAGTTTGGCCATCCTGGCCTCCAATGAGCACTCTGACTGCACTTCTTCCAACACAGATGTGTGTGTTCTTTTGGCAGCCCATGGCACTTTCAATATTCTCCGCCAACACCATAACTCAAAAGCATCAGTTCTTCTATG
>NW_006408543.1:24585843-24587957 GCF_000296735.1 Chrysochloris asiatica | reverse complement strand
TTATTTGTCTTTTGGAGTCTATTTTAATACCTCATTTTCCCCTTTGCTTTAGTGACTCTATGTTCAAAAGTTAGTTTTAGAGTCTCTTCTAAAATCCTCTTTGGTATTTCCTTTCCTGTCTTTTTAATTATCTTTCATTTCATCAGTACGTGGTGTCTTTGATGTCACCCACAACTCAGCTAGTCTAAAGTCATTAGTGTTCAATACATGAACTCTATTCTTAGGATGGTCTCTAAATTCCGCTGGAATATATTCAAGGTCCTCTTTTGGCTTCTATGGACTTGTTTTAATTTTTTTCAGCCATTTGAACTTATATGGTGTTGTTGTTATTAAGTGCCGCCTAATTTATTGCGACCCATAACAACACTTTATGGAGTTTCCAAGGAGCAGGTGAGAACTTGAACCACCAACCTTGTGGTTCGAACCAGCTTTGCGGTACAGTGCATTAGTCCACAGCAGTATGATCAATTAATTATCTGTTCTACAGTTGAACCTTGCCCTTGTTTTGACTGATAATTTTGTGCTTCTCTATTGTCTCTTTTCACAGATTTAATCTAGTGAGTTTCATATGTATTGTCACCATTTATGTTGTGGAGAAAAGGTATTTGAGATGAATCTGTGGTCTTGACAAATTTTATCTTTCAGTCTGTAGGGTAATTTCTCTGGCCAAAGTCATGCTTTCCTGATCTTTCTCCATTTCCATCTTTTGTATTCAAATTACCAGCAATTGTCAGTGCATCTTGATTGCATATTTGATCAATTACAGACTGTAGTAAAAATCTTCAATGTCTTCATTTTTGGTGGTGGGTATACAAATTTGAGTAATTATCATATTAAGTAGTCTTGTAGGTAGATTTTTTGATATTATTCTATCACTTACAGCATTGTACATCAGGATAGATCTTGACATGTTCTTTTTAACAATGAATGCATTGTTATTCCTCTTCAATTTGTCATTGTTGACATTGTATACTATATGATTGTCTAATTCAAAATGGTCATTACCAGTCCATTTCAGCTTAATGCCTAGGATATTGATCTTTATACATGCTGTTTTATTTGATGATTTCAAATTTTTCTAGATACATACTTTGTACATTCCACATTTCAGTGATTTTTATTGAAACTTTTATTGTGAATTGAGTAAAGGTTAATAGAGAAGATCATCAGTTTTATATTCAGCAAATCATACACTTTGTTTCATCTCAATGATTTCTATCCCCTCCATACCACAGCAGTTCTCCAGCTACCTCCCTGTGGTTCTCATTTCCATTTCACCCTTCCCAATTCTTCTGAACTTTGTCCTTAGGTAAATGTTGCCTCCCTGATCTTGAATGGTTGACCATTCCAAGAGAAGATTACCTTACTATTTTTGTTGTCCTCCCCCATATACCTATCTACTGCTTGGCTGAAAATTGGGTCATGAGGCTGAGTTCAGTTGCAGATCTGAAAGGTGGCCCAAGGCCACAGTATCGCATCCCTCCATCTCTTTCTGACCAGTAAGCCTGTTTTTTTTTGTTTTATAATTTTGACTTTTGTTTCACATTTTCTCCCATTTTATCTGGGACCTTTGCATATGATCTCTTTCAGAGCAGTCGGTAGTGACAACCGGCTATTTCCTAGTTCTGGTCTCAGAGTTGTGGTGACTAACCACATGTTCCACTGGCCTATTGGATTACTTGATTTGCAAGCATATTTAATTTTCATCATTCTTTGTTCTGCATAATGACCAACAGCTGTACCTTAGATGGTCACTCATGAGATTTTGAGATCCCAGTTTCCTCTTACCAAAGTAGAATGTAGAACCTTGTCTTTATGGGCTGTGTTATGCCTGTTGATCCTGGTGGCCCTGAGACTATGATCCTGATCCCAGGCCCAGCAACTCATTACCTTTATGATTTTTGGAAATATTTAAAGGGTTTTCATCTTTTTCCCCCTGTATGCTCCATCACATTCATAGGTATGCTTTTAATAAAGGTAAATGTCCATATACAATTATCCTATTTTAAACTGTTATATAATTGTAGACGGACACCCACTCTCCCTCACATACCTGTTCAGCCTGTGTATCTATCCAGGTGTCTACCCATAGAGCACTGTTGTTGTAGGGTTTG
>NW_006408543.1:24579480-24584133 GCF_000296735.1 Chrysochloris asiatica | reverse complement strand
AAAGAGCAGCTGATTGTATGTGGATGGATTTACTATGTTCTCAATTCTGTTTCATTGATCATTGCATCTTTCATTGTCCCAGAACCAGACTGTTTTTACCACTGTGGTTGTGTAGTAGATTTGGAGATTAGGAAGCAAGAGACCTGAAGCTTTGTTCTTCTTAAATAATGCTTTGCTTATCTGAGGTTTCTTTAATTTATGTATGAAGTTAGTGATCAGTTTTTCCATCTATTTAAAGAATGATGTCGGAATACTTTGTGTATGTATGATACATATTTTCACACTGTTATATGTGTCTATCCATGCGCATGGAAAATTCTTTCATCTTTGTTAGTCTGTTTTGGTTTCTTGTAGTACTGTTGTGTAGTTGTCTTTCTATACAATTTTGTTACTCTGCATAGATTTATTCCTAGATATTTCATTTCTGGGTGGTTATTGTAAATGGTATTATTTTCCTAATTTCTTTCCAGAGCTGTTTATATTAGTGTTATTGTTGTTGTTAAATGCCATCAAGTCTATTCCAACCCATAGCAACCCTGTATACAGTTTCCAAGGAGGAACTGGTGAGCTTGAACCACCTACCTTGTGGTTCAAATGACCTGTCAGTCTAGCACATTGGCCCACAGAGCCACACCGGGACTCCTGCATTAGTGTAGAGGAATCCATTTGATTTTTTTTATATTGAACTTGTACTTGGCCACTTTGCTAAACCTTTCAATAGCTCCAATAATTTTCTTATTGAATCTTTGAGATTTCCTTTGTATAGGGTTATATCATCTGCAAACAGAGTTTTACGACTTCTTTGCCTATTTGGATACCTTTAATTTTCCTTTAATCCCATATACCTTTAACAGTTCCAATAAATATTGAATAGAAGTGATGATAACGGGTGTCCTTGTCTGGTTCCTACTCACAAAGGGAACACTTTCAGTTTCTATTCATTGAGAGTAATTTGGCTCTTGGATTTTTAGATATGCCCTTAATTATGCTGATGAATTTTCCTTCTATTCCCATTTTGTTAAGTGTTTTAATCGGGAATGGATGTTATCAAATGTCTTTTCTGCATCAATATATATGATTTTGTGTTACTTCTACATTGTTTTATTTATGTGGTATATTACATTGATTGTTTCCCTAATATTGAAATACCCTTGTATACTTGGTATGAATCCCAGTTGGTCATGTTGTATTATTTTTTTGATAGGTTGTTGGATTGTATTGGCTAGGATCTTTTGAGAAGTTTTGTGTCTGTGTTCATGAAGGATGTTGTTAAGTGACATCGAGTCAGTTCTGAGTCATAGCAACACTATATAGTATTTCTGAGGAGCAGTTGATGAATTTGAACTACCATCCTTGCAGTTCAAACTGACCCTGTGATCCAGCTCATTAACCCACAGTGCCACACAAGGAATCATCTGCATGAGGGCTCATAAGGGTATTGGCCAGTAATTTTCTTTTTTAGTGATGGTTTTTTTCTGGTTTTGGTATGAAAGTTATGCTTGCTTCATAAAATACATTTGAGAGTTATCCGTCCTGGAATAGTTTGCATAGAATTGGTGTCATCTCTTCTTTGAATGTTTGGTTGGATTCATCTGTAAAGCTGTCTGGGCCTGGGTGTTTTTGCTGGAAGTTTTTCAATGGCCTTATCATTTTCTTTTGTTTTAGGTCTGATCAATTTTTCTACTTCAGTCTGTGTCAGTGTAGGTAGGTCATGTTTTCCTAAAGAGTTATTCATTTTTTCCAGAATTTCAAAATTTGGGGAGTAAAATTCTTTTTAGTATTTTTAATCTTTTCTATTCCTATTGCTTCTGTTGTGCTGGCACACATATCATTTCTTATTCATGTATTTATTTGCATCTTCTCCTTTTCTGTTATTAGATGAGCCAGTGGTTTGGTGAGTTTATTAATCTTTTCAAAGAATCAACTTCTTGTCTTGATTCTATTGATTCTGTTTTCTATTTTAATTGTTTCCACTCTAATCTATTACTCCTTTTATTCTACTGGATTAAATGTTATATTGGAGTTTGTTTTATGTATTTTGAGGCTTTTTCATTAGAGTCATAGATACTAAGTTTATATTCTGTTGTTCAATTAAGCCTCTAATCATGATATAATGTCCTGATTTGTGTCTTATGCTGGTTTTTGCCTCAAAGTCTATTTTATTAGAAATTAATATTGCCACTTCTGCTCACTTTGGATTGCTGTTGCTTGATATATTATTTTCCATTCTTTGATTTTTTTTTTTTTAGTCTTTTTTTTCTGTAAGATATGTGTCCTTTACACAGCATATTGAATGATCCTGTTTCCTTATCCATTCTTCTACTCTATTTCTCTTGGCTGGTGTGACATTCACTGTAGTAATCGATAGGTATGAATTGATTGCTGTCATTTGACTGTTTTTTTTTAATTACTTTGTTTTGTGTGGGGGTTTTTGTGTGTGTGTTCTGTTGCTGGTTTCTTTTTTCCACATAATTTTTTGAGTTAACTTATTTGTGTATATTCTTGTCAATTTCTTCCTTGCTGTTGTTTCAATGTTTCCTGAAACTTTATGGTTTTCTTTTTTCTTAGTTTGATGTAAAGGTATATGAATTTTCTTTGAGGTTGCCCTGCAATTATTAATTTCTTCTCTAGTTTAAAATAGTGTTTTCTCTCCTGAAAATGTTTGATTTCTCATCATCTGGAAGTTCTGTAACTGTACTTTTCCCTCTTTTTGATTTGGAATTATCTTCATTATTAATTGATATCTTAGTTTCCCTTTTTTTTCAGTCCTGTAGGTGTGTTTTAGAGTCCTGGTGTGGCGTTGTGGGTTAATGCAAAGCCATTTGAACTGCAAGGTTGGCGGTTCAAGCTCACTGGCTCCTCCTTGGAAACCCTATACAGGATCACCATGGGTTGCAATCTACTCAACGGCACTTCACAACACAACAACAAGATTTGTTTTACTTTATATTATTCTGTATCTTGATTGAATTATGGGTGGTGGTGCCGTGTATGTCAGTGCAAGATTGTTCTCTGCTGTTTGTTGGTTTTCAGTACAAAGACTCCCTTTAATAATTTTTCTTTTAAAGTTAGTCTGGCTAACTGTTTATCTGGAAATGTTCTAATTTCATCATCATATTTGAGGGAAGGTTTTACTGAATATATGATTCCTTTTGTCTTGCTGCTTTTAAGGCATTGTGGTCATGTTGTATTTATGTTTCATTGATGAGTGTGTGCTTCCTAGTGGGTGCAATAAGATAATGGAAGCATGTGTGCTATTCTCTGTTCACCTTGCTTGCAGCTCAGTTTAGAATGGGTTTGGCTGATGCTGACTGTTGTTGGTGGTCAGGTGAATAGCAGCTGGTATTGACTCTAGTCTGATGGTTGGGGTCATAGATGGTATAATTGTGACTGGGCCATATGGGCATGGTTACTGTCCCCTGTCAGGTGAGTCAAGAAGAGAAAACATACACAAGAGAGGAAGAAAAGAAAACAGTGACGAGAAAAAAAAAAATCAACAAACAACAGTTAATTTAAAAAGGCAGATGAGAAAAAGCATGTAATAACCAAAATGAGAAAAGAGGAAGACTGGGAAAAATTTGGAAGACAAAAAGAGAAGTAAAAGGAAGAACACTAGATAGGAACAATTAATGAAAGAAGTGATGGATGCATAATGGAGAGATACACCAGAGAGTAGTAAAGAAAAATGAAGAAAAAAGATAATACAGAATGAAGACTCTGAGGTGGGAGGGGGGTGAAGAGAAGCAGAAAAACAAGAAACAATTAAAGTGTAGATAAAAAGGATAGGAAGGTGAAGCGAGTAAAAAGGGGATGAAAGAATAAACAAACCAAAACAATGAAATGGAAAAAAGCACACAAAACAGCAGGTGCTAGACCAGGATAGTGTCAGGAACACATGTGTTGGGTGGGAGAGGTATGAGACTGTGGCTCTCTAGCCTTAGATGGTGTTCCTGTTGACCTAGATGTTGTCTGTTCTGGGCACCCAATCTGGAAGTAGTTCTTGCAGACCCCAAACCAGTTGGGGATCAGGGTCTTTTGGCACCATACAACTGAGGACAAGAGTTTCTGCTATTCAAGGCAGGTCAGAACAAGCTTTGCAGGTCTGACGCAGGTCACACCTGATTCCAGATTCTAGGATTGGTGAAGATAGATTGCAGCTTCATTGTGCTATTTCTGGTTAGTTGTCACAGGTCACCAGGTTGTCTCCTTTTTTTGAGCCACGTCTATTCAGCATCCTTTCCTAGTAAGCATTCGTCTCACTTTCGGCTACCTTCAACAGAGGCTCAGCATTCCAGGACTGTAATCTGCACTTGTTTCATTTGGTTATCCACATTTTAGTTGTAGCATTACGTCTGTGTAGCATTTCTGTTAATCTGACATCTTGTCACCTCCTACCACCACATTTCGATTATTAATGGATGTTTCATCTGTTCTGATTTTGAGTGGTGACATATTAACAAACTAAGGCCCTGAAAGTGTCGGGGACCCGCCTCGACATTGGGGTTCAGTTCACGAGGAGAGGATACCTGACGGCGATAGAGATAGCGAAAGAATACACAGACAGACAGAAGAAGGGAGACAATGAGGCACCCCAAAGCCAGGGTGGATACATCACTGGTGGGCAGGCCTGGGAGTACAGGCATCGTGGCCTCT